>NW_027249140.1:0-600000 GCF_030848795.1 Temnothorax nylanderi
TCTCGGCTCACAGATATTTCGGATTCTTAGACGCAATCACGAGGACTTGTCGCTTATCCTCACCGAACTTAAATATTTTCCAGGTTTTTACATCGCGTTTTTCATGATATATATTTATTTTAATCGTATATTTACACGATATTTACAAAATATGTGCGGCTTTGACAATCTTATACTGAATACTAAGATTACGCAGAAAACTAGTTTTATTTTGATATAATACAACTTCCATTTGAATAACAATTATATTAATTTACGGGTAATAAATTAATTAAAAGGTTGCAAACAAATGCTGTGTATTTTTTTTATGCGTTTCATTTATTAGATCTTTCCAAGCAAGCGTTTGGCTCATCCGATATACTTTACTCATTTTTATCGGAAGAAATTTATTCGTTTTATTAAAACATAAAAGGAATCACAATAAAATAACATCCATTAGCAAACGAAAGTATGTGAAATAATCACACACACATATTCGTATGATGATGATTTAAGAACCTTGCGAGTCGAGGTGTGATGCCGAAAGGATTATTGTCTGATGCATCTCTATGCAAGCAAGCAGGAAAGAATTCAGGCCGCGCGATGACTAACAATACATACATACCTCATACCTCACGCGAGAGAGAGCACAAGGAGGAACGGAGCACGGTGAATCGGGCATACTTCTAGTTTCTTGGAACGGCAATTATCGGAGATAGTTTCCTAGAGGATTTTTCGGATCGAGAGGGAGATATACAATTCGCACGTGGGTGTCTTTGTCTTCGGCTGGCAACGTCTGGCGCGGCGCCCGGTTCCCAAAGGCGTGGCCATTGATTTGTCTACGCTCGGTCACACACATGCACATAGACACAAGAGAGAAAAAGCCCCGGATTGATCTCACTTAGAAATATTCGAATAGCGACACCCACATATCGCGGACAGCGGCCATTCATCGGCAGATTCTCCGTTCCGCGGATCAAAGATCCTCTCTTCGTTCGATCTTGCGTTTGTAACCGTCCTTATATAAGCCATATCACACACATCACATAAATAGATCTGATTAACATTGAATAACGTGAATCATAATTAATAGATCATCTCTCTCTCTCTTTTCCTCTTTATATTACAGCCGGAAACAGAGACTCGGTTAAATTGCGGCTCAAGTTAATTTTTCCGCTCACCATTGCAGTTATACGCCTTTTTTACAATTATACGATATGAAAACACGTAGCTTTATAGATTATTCGCTTCAATTCTGATGTAGGGAATTATGTTATGTGATTTGAATGAAAAAGAAGGCGTCACGTCATGAACACATAGTCACGCTATTGCATCGTTCAGCTTCTGTAAATCGTTAACGAAAGGGGCTCAGCGATTCAAACAACCAGAACGATTGCAATTGAAAAGTTCAGACTTCCTACAAGTCGATAAATTCGCGATCATTGCGAAAACTTTTATAGAACGGACGTCAGGATAACTAAAGTCGTAAAAGTTTCTCGTAAAGATGCCGCAATGCGTCTAATCCTTGCTGAGCGAATATAGCACTTGCGCTTTTCGTAAGATATTTTGTTAGATAACAGGTCAAAGATATTTAAAGATCGATTTGAATGATCTGTCTCGTTCACGATCGCGTTTATGGTAACAGAATATCGCGAAAAATTTGCGCTTTCTATTTTTCTTGTTTCCTAAAAAAAAAAGTCTAAAATATTTTCAATATTTCTTTGCTATATGCATATTCTTTTATATTACTGACAATAATTTTATTCTCAGAACGGTAATTTCTATTTTGGATGAACGCTATTATTCACTGTATTTTATAGAATTTATTGTATTCGAAACGAGGCATTATGAAAGCTTTCAATAACTTGGTGTAAGATCTGAAAGCTTAAATCGAATTAAATTATGTGAAGCGATAAGTTCAAGAGAAAGTACATCAATAATGATACGAATGACGCGAGAGAAAAGATGCTCTTTCATTTTATTGCTCTAAGGAGAGACAGATGATATTCGATTTACTCATCGATATATATTTCAATGTTCTTTGAAAAATTATATATTTATTCTATATTTTTTCAGCTCCAGTTTTATTCGCGTTTTGCGCTAATCTTTATTCCAAATTTTACTAGATTAATAATAATGACGATTGGTACTTAATACTTTTCTAGCCTTAAATCATACTACGCAATAAATGCTAATTATTATTATTATCGTTGATTACAGATATTCAAATTTAATTGTGTGCATTTATATATACATATATATTATTATTATCGAATTAGTAAAGATATCCGTTATGGATTGTAAGGAGGTTCAAGTTTGAACCTTGACTGGAGTGATATCTTTCGCAATAAATTCTTCATAATGATTGCTTTACAAAGGTTGCTTATTAGCATCAAAAGTTAGATCGATTATCGATTTAAGTAAGTGGATTTACTGTTCTAACAAAAATCTGTGTTTTAAGAGTTGGAAAAAGCATACAAAACACCGAAATATTATTATTAGTTTATTAAGATCTAGACTGACCAAAAATGGCATCTTCTCTAATTAATCGTATTGTATATTATTATTTTACATTATCCAAAAAAATAAAGCTAAAACAAGCTATCAATCTTTGTATATCAGGTAGGAAAGCAAAACGCTAAGTTGACCCAGGTTAGTGCTGATCGAGACGTCAGGTACAACCGGCACCGACGAAAAGATCAAGAGTTGCTCGATCCTTTCCCGTGTTCCCGAAAAGTACCTTGATTCGAATCGATATATCCTAATTGATTGCGTTATCCTTCTCTACCGCGCGCGGTGCCCCATCAAGCACCATCGCCGGGCCATCGCCGTCGTCGCGGCGCACGCGATACGGGCGAGCGGCGACTCCGGTCGCGCGCGATCGAGCGAGCGAGCGAGCGAACGAGCGAGCCAGCCAGCCAGCCAGCCAGCCGGAGCCGGAGTCGAGGATGGAGAGCCAACCGACGACTCGGAAAGGCAGTGCACGCCCGGCTGCCGACACGAGCGGATGGCGTACGTTGTCGCTCGCGCCATCACCACGCTCGCCTCGTGATTTTCCTTCAGCTGTCACGCTCGGCCATCGCTCGCCGTTCAAAGCCGTGTGACGAGTCGGTGCTTAGGTGCTTAGGTCGGTCTACGAAGACACTCTTTCTTTCTTTTCTCTCTCATTTCTCTGTGTCGTTCTCCCTGTTTCTCTCTCTTTCTCTCTCCCCCCCCTTCTCTTTCAGTCTGCTCTCGTGCCTTCTTCCGTCTCGCTCTTTTCTCGCACGTGTCTCCTGCCGCGCGAATCGACGTTTTAAAGGAACAAAGAGAAAAAGAAAGAAATCGAAGCCACGTGAAAGAGAGAGAGAGAGAGAGAGAGAGAGAGAGAGGAGAGAGAGAGAGAGAGAGAGAGAGAGAGAGAGAGAGAGAGAATACCCCCGATATTTGCGCGCGCCGTCATTGACGCGCGCGTGCCCACGTGCGTGCGCACCGCGCGCAAGCAAGCACGCGAGACGGCCGCGCTCGCGCTCGGCGGTGTCGCACGTGCGCGATAATATACACACACACACACACACACACACACATCGGAGGAAGGCGGCGGTGCGTGCGTGCATCGTACGCACATTGCAGAGATAACGCGGCGAGGAAGCGAGCGAATCTCTCCGAGATGAGTCGCCGCGGGTGCAATCCGTGCAACCCCACCGGTGGAGGAGCCAGGGCCAGTCGCTGACGTCGAGTCGCCGAGTCGGCGAGTAGCAGCAGCGCGCGCGTGGCGATCAGCTGATCGTTCAGAGCGCTCAGCGCACCCTGTCCGCCCACCCGGCACCCGCTCGTCCACCAGTCTCATCCGTCCGTCCGTCCGTCCGCTCGTTCATCCGTCGGCGGCAGTCGGCCACCAGCGGCTCCGTTCGCGCGTCATCGTCGCACGTCGTCGCGCATCGTCGCCCGTCGCCCACCAAGTCGCCCGTCCCCCCTTCCCGTTCGCGCCGCGCGGTTTCCGTCGTTACCGGGTTGTACGGCGGCAGTACGGGTGCGCCGACGACGGTCAGAGGACGTTTCCCCGGTGCACGGTGGTGTGGTGCGGTTCTATCGTCGGCTCGGAAACGCACGCGCGCGTTTACCCGCGCCATGCCGTCGTGCCGGCAGCTCGCGACGAGCGACCACGTACTACCACGCGCGAGCGAACGCCGGCGCGCCGAGTCGCCCGCGACGAGATGATCCGGCCAGTGGTGATGCTGCTGCTGCTGCTGCTGCTGCCTCTCCTGCCGACCGCATCGACGTGAACGTTGCCGCCGTTGACGACGCGATCCCCCGCGCGGCGAGGAGACATCGAGCGAGGCTACCGGAGCACCGGAGCACGGAGCGGCCGACACCCTCGACGCGCATCGTGGGCCAAGAAACGAGACGAGGAGGGAAACGGCGCCCGGCGACGTCGTTCGAACGTCGTGCGTTATTGGATTATGCCCGTCGCGGGATCTCGAGTGATCGCACGGCCGCGCGCGATCCGTCGGCTCGCGGATCAGCGGCAACGTCGTCGTCGCACGGGAGTAATGTGACCCGTCGACCGAAAACAGTGCGCCGAACGTGTAGATAGTTTTTTTTGGGGGGGCGGATAAATATCTCCCTCGTCGCGCCGCGTTCAAAACAACGCGCGAGCCGGGGTTCGTCACGCGCCATCTCTCGGCCGTGCAATCGGTGCGAAGTTGGCTGTCAGTTTGAAAATTTTCAAACGGCTCCGACGGCTCGGGAGAGAAGTCGCGCAGGTCGCGCGTGAATCTTCGACAGTCTTCGAGGCGTCCAAGTTTCGTGAGTCTCCCTCGGCAACCCTCCCCTCAACGAGAAGGGGCGAGGAAATTCGGATCGGACGCTAAACACGTGTTCGCCGGCGCGAGCGGAATCACGCACTGTTTTGTGACAATCGTGTTCATTGTGCCTCGCCGCGAATCTTCGGGAAGGAGCGCGAGTGGAGAAGGCCAGAAGGACTCGGACTCGCCGTTGACCGTCGCGTCGGGAGTGCGAGTGCGTGCTGAACGAATCGCGGAAAGGTGGGAAAGTCTGTGATAGGCGCCTGGATTAAGCGAGGAGGCGCGAGGTGCAAAAAAACGGTTTCCGGGAGCGTCCACGGAGCTCAGGAGGATTTGGTGAGTGACACGCGAAACTATTCGCCCGACACCAGTCGCGAAATAGACGCAATTAAGATGGCGGACGCCTCTCGATCGTACCGATTACGCCGTCGCTCGACGCGAATGTGTACGACACATGCTCTGACACGTATACGGTGTGTGTTAAACTGGCGCTAGGCGAGCGCGGTGCTGCTCGCAATTTTCTCTTGACGTTATCTTGTGAAATTCAGTCGAGTTTAGTTTAACCCTTGTGCGCAGCTTTGCATGCATGCAAAGCGAATGCTCGCGATGCTCCGGGGGTATTCTCCCTTGAGAGGTTCGAACTGAAAACGCGCAGCTTCACACTTTTCTCCCTTCTGGGTGGGAAGGGACCAGGAGGTCATTATTTATTTAAAAAAATACTCGGAATGCTACGAAAACTTATACATTTAAGAGCTGCAATAAGCTATAAGTTATATAAAAATAACAAAATGATTTTTTGCGATTTATATATTAGAAGAACATATATAAACAGTGGAGCACGAATTGTTGGTCAATTTGAGGGATTTTAGGGGAATTTTTATTCAAACTGAAATATTCATGATAACATAAAATTCTGACAGAAAGAGCACATAAATCGTGAGACACTATTTGTTGGTTAATTTAAGGATTTTAAATCCTTTAAATTTAGAGGAATTTTAGATCGAACTGAAATATTCGTTCAGGATAACGTCAAGTTCTGACAAAACTCTCCTTTTCTCTGTCGATTCACTTAATGAAGAATCCAAATAAGAAGCACTACGCGTATTTAGGTAGCCGCCAATGTTTCGAGACGCTCCTTCGGAAAAGAAATTAAGCACCGTTTTATCTCACATCTCACATTTCAGATTTATTGACGTCCGACTGTTTACGATTATGCAAATCCCGGTTTCTTGACGCTACCGCGGGTAAGCTGCTTCCGTAACTCTCCAGGAAAGTTATGAACTAAACCCATCGGCATCAAGCCACGGAGTCGTCGGCCAGTCGCGGAGTCGACGAACCTCTATCGATCTTTGCCTTCTATCTACCTTCGTCCTCCCCCGTCCTCGGCCGTCGCGTATGGAATGCAACTTAGGAACGACTCCGTCGTCTTCGTCGCCGTCGTCGCGTCGTCGCAGATTTCGCGCTTCGTATGACCTCCTACGGGGACGAGCGTCCGTTTCTTACGTACTCGTGATTACGTCGTCCTCGTCCGTTACGAGTTATGAATATTAAACGCGAGGCAGGTGAATCCGCTTGCCTCTAACCGGACACGAGCGCTGTAAATCCAAGTGTGTTATTTCTACACGCATAAACGTCTTAAAATGACAAATTTGACTGAAGCTCGTGTTGCATGTTTCGTTGCGTGTTAAATTAACACGTTTAATCGTATTAAATTAAAAGTTAATATGTTCAACCATGTTAAACGTGATTTATTTCCGTTTCTACCGATGCAGATTAACTTTGATCTTGGTTTAACTTACCTTTTATCTTTCTCTAATTTTAAAAACACGAAAAAGATGAAAAGTAAGTTAAACCGCGATTAGAAATTAATCTACATTGGTATATAGAAATGGATATTAAAACGGCAAGAAATGTTGTGTAAGAAGAGATTCAATTAAAATAACACTTGAATTTGCAGTGAGAATTCGTAGCTATCGACACGACAAGGAAACTTACCGCGATGTACAGATTTGATAATGGGTAATTAGCGAGATCTTTAATATGTATGTTACTGTGAATATATTCGGTTACTCGAAGAAAAGAACTCGAGGAAAAGAAAGAGAAAGAGACGAAGCAGTGAGAGAAAACGCGTGGAAGTTACGTTAAACGCGCGCAGTAAAAATCGACGTTTAAAGTGAATATTGATAACTAACGTAGTACGTCGCTAATAGTGTGATCGATACTAAGCGAAATGTTACCCGCATAGCGCAAGCACACTCGCACGCGATAAACGGTTGACGATGAGCGCCGATGCGCGAATGCAGTGCTATCTTTCGCCATGAAGAGCGGGTGTCGTATAACGTGTCATAATCGATCTTTCTTCTCTTTTTGGTCGAAAGCTGCGTGCGCGCTTAAGATTCTGCCGGCAAACTCCGGATATCGCAAATTTCCGCGATTGAAGGTCGGTCCTAATCCTTAAAATGCACAGTTTTTCGTAGCATTCAGATTTTTTAAATAAATAATGACCTTCTGGACCTTCCCATTCAGAAAGGAAAGAAGGGTCAGAGAAGGCCCTTTACAGATGAGCAGTCGCGTTTTCAGTTTAAACCATAGAGGAGAGTACTCGGAGCATCGAAAATTCGCTTTGTACATATGCAAAGCCGCGCACTTGAAGGCTAATCTCGCGTGCATCGGGGTAATGCGAACCTGTTATCTCTTCACTACGATAGAATAGAAATTCTTTCTGAAGTGGGCACTCGATCGCACGTGTCCGTATTTAGTACGCGTATTCATTTGTCGGAACGAGCCACGAGTGATAACAGCACGATGATCATGCAGGCGTAGTTTTCAACGCGAGTTTTATCGCGATAGAAGCGAATGTATTAAAACCTCGTAAAGAATGTATTTAAAAGCTTCAGAATCAGAAGTAGCCATAAAATATTTTACGGGAGGGTGTAACTGCCACTTTTTTATGCTCGTTGCTTTACATTTGCTTGAGCAGACGATACGAAATGAATAATGTTATGATAAAAATAATAATACTGCATTTTTTATCATTTGTTATATCTCTGTATACCAACATGAAACGTTGCATTAAAATATCATTTTGTTTATAGAACAGCTACGGTAAAAAAGTAATGTTTTATAATTGTTGAAAATGAAAATAATAGTAATAGAATTATAGTAAATAATAAATAATAGTAAATAATAGTTATAGAATGATCATTATGCAATTGAAGGGTACAGGAGAAAAACGATCTACTTTTTATCGAAATTGATCTGATCATGCTACCTTAATGCATTTTTAAAGAACTTTCATAATTCTTATCTGTTTTGATCAAGAACAGTTACAATTCATTGGAAATAAGGCCAAAAGATGTACTGTGCTGGGGAAAAAAATGATCATAATCCACGCGCTTGTGGGAAAAAACCGTCAGATTCCATACAATGTAAACACTAAGTAAACACTAAGGCTGCACTCCGCTATTCACTAAATTTTGTATTAATTCAAATACAAATTTTTTCTAACTTCTTAAGATATATCTTATGTCTTGAAACTTAAATTTCTTGAAATTACTCTGGATGGACATTGATCGTTTTTCACCTGTACCTTTCAATTATTACCATGCTTTATCTTTCATCTGTTTGTCATTAACGTTTGGGGAAGCAACGCCAAAATTTACAATGCAATTAAGCAGATACGGTCGAAATGATGGAAACAGCATTTTCACATAAGTACCCAATAATTCTGGCCTTGTCACTGACGAAGATAAATGTTTGGTTGTCACAGGGGTGGTCCGTGCAACGATGCGATACCTCGTATATCCCATGTATATCCTATGTATATGCGTGTGCACGCGTGGAGCGCGTCTTAATTTGCGGTCGCACGTTCTTAATTCAGTTTACTCGCGGCGATGCAATCCGGCGAGTAACATTTCCTCGTAGCCGGCGGGAAACGGGGAGGAGGAGGAGGAGGCGCGGCGTTATTAGTCGCTCGTAGTTATTTCATTTGCGACTCTCGGCGGTTGGGTACGCGCAGGCTTCGGATGTAATTGTCAGGTTTATGAGGGGGTTCGCCACCGGGGCACCGGCGACAAAGCCTCGTGTCGAAGCGTGTCCGGAAAGTTATAGCCTACGTGAAGTACTGTTAATCGCGCCTAACGTGAGAGTCCCGTGGCACCAAAGAATAGTTCAGTCTCTTCCCTCTTTCTCTCTCTCTCTCTCTCTCTCTCTCTCTCTCTCTCTCTCTCTCTCTCTCTCTCTCTCTCTCTCTCTCTCTCTCTCTCTCTCTCTCTCTCTCTCTCTCTCTCTCTCTCTCTCTCTCTCTCTCTCTCTCTCTCTCTCTCTCTCTCTCTCTCTCTCTCTCTCTCTCTCTCTCTCTCTCTTTCTCTCTCCATCTCTCTCTCTCTCTTCCCCTCTCCGTTTTCCTCTCTTTTTCTATCTCATTGGAGATAGGCGCGACGTTGGCACGTATCACTCTCATATCTTATCGAGATAGCGCATCTCCTCGGTTCTCTCTGGTGCATACGATTATCTGTTTTTTATCCTGCCGTCAACTTCGCAAACTGGCCGTCTTAAATTCATTCCTCAAGTTGTGATCTTAATTAAAACAGTGACCGACATCGCCGATCTTAACGCGATCCAAGTTTCTCGTGTGAGAAACTTGACCCGTTAGATGCGAACCTTTATAGACCCTTGCTCTTTTCTAAATTTGGCTAGGTTACGAGACGATAAATTGGATTTTAAGAACACACACACACACACACACACACACACACACACACACATACACACACATACGTTATTTTCGCGTCGCATTGAATAGACACTACCTATATTTTAACTTGAGATTTAAGATTTGACGAAGCTATTATTTTTACATGAATATTACATATTTTACATTTATTATGTTCCGTATCTTTTTTGTAAAACAATGTTATATTGAGATTATTTCCAACACGACTAAACATTGCATTGTCAAGAGAGATTTCGGAATATTCAAAAATTTAATCAACCAGAAATTGGATTCCATAAATATCGAAATAAAAATGGTAAATTTTGTCAGAATTGCGTAAATGTGCTTATCTAGTTAAATCAGCCGCGTTATTTATGTAAGTAAGGAAAAACTGTTTCCTAATTCGTTAACGGTTTTGGCTATCAAGCAGCACGAGCGTAATCTTTGGCCTAATTGCCGCGACTGGCTGGAGTTTTATGTGGATGTACATTTTTTCCTCGGATTAGAAACGCGCGAGAAATTGTTCGTGAGCCGTTTGCGTAGCTCCCAATTAGGCAATGGTCTAACATTTAATAGCGACGTACCACTTTAGAGAAGTCTCTTTATCAATCTCTTTATCATGCCGACTCTTCGACGGTCAACATTTTCACCGCGCATTTAACGCGAAAATATTAAAATGAAAATATTAAATATGCCTAATAGTTATAGTTTAGATCTATATGCAAGCTTCGGAAACAAAGAAATAAAGTTTGGACTCAGATTAACATATTTCGTTTTAAACAAAAGTGAGAATATATCGAGCAGTGTCTTTTAAGACAAGCCTTTAATAATCTTTTTGCATTATCAACAACGTGGAAAATTATTTTTGCCTGTAAATTTTTAGTGCCGAATATTTGAATAGTCATGTCTCGAATTAAAATTTTACGAAGATGAAGTCCCGCTTGTGAAAGTTGAACGACGACGACATTTCGTCATTCATCTGCGGGATTTAATTTACAAGCCGTAAAAGCTGTACATTTTTATTTACCGATAACTCGAAGGATATCGATTCCGCGACGTTCCCGTTGAGAAAACGTTGACTGCAAATAATACAAATAGTCTCTAGACGAAATTAAAAATCACTCTGCGACACCTTGCACACGTAATCCGGGGCCCTCCTCGACGACACTCGAGTCGCGCGCGCCGTGTTTCATATCGCGTACTCCTTATTTACCCGCGCATCGAGTCGGCAATGCCGTGGAGTGGCTTGCGGAACAGCCGAACGGGCAAACAGGTGGCGAGCCGCGCGACGCGTTGCTCTTAACTGTAAACGGACGGTTCTTCAATTCCTAGCGAGAGATCGACCGCGCCGCCACTCGAAATGCCATCGGTCCCCGATCGGATCTCTCTCTCACTCTTTCTCTTTCTCTTTCTCTTTCTCTATATCTCCGTGTACCTCACGTGTGAACTTTACCGCGGCTTTTTACGAGCGAATTAATACGCGCGCGCGCGCCCACCCGAGCGAGCAGAATAATGAACATTGCATAATGCCCCGCGCGCACCCGTCGCGCTCCCGTCGCCGATGAGATCACTTCCGTGACTTCCTGACATTGACTTGTACCGGCCGACCCACGTGTTAAACGCGCGTATCTGCGTGCACATAACCGGCGCGCGTTCCTACGACCGGCAGCAGCACGGCGACCGAGATAGGCTGCCGCCTGTCAGATTGTTGACACAACCAATGACACGTTTAATAGGATTATTTATGCTCTCGGAGGCGCTTAAACGGCCTCCGCGTCCGTATCAGCTTCATCTACCTGACGGCGCGTAGCATAATTATGTCGACGCGCCGCGCCGCGCCGTATCTCGGCCGCCGGCTACGTCGACGACGCCTAGACCCTGATCCCTGATCCCGTCCACGAGATGGGATTTCTCGATGTACATGTTACGATACCGTCACTGCGCGATCTCTCTGTTTCTGTGTCGGACATAATTTAGCTACCGATGCGAGAAATACATTATACTAATAAATTCGGCACACCAGCGCATGGAGTGTTGACACTGTCTCGTTTAATATCCTGTACAAACGTCATTTCAGTAAAGCACGTTCCGTTCGGCTTATATTTATCTGACCTTAAAATTTCTTTAACTTGAGTAGGTATCTCTACAGTCGCCGACAGAATATTATCGCGGAATGATGGATTAAATGAAAATGTAATTGAATGTTATACGTATAAAAATAGCTTATATACGTGTCAAGAATAAGACATTGAATAATGTAATTTAGGAGACCAACTGGGGAAGGGGGGAAAGTAATAATGAGCTTGCAGAACATGTCGAGGATGAAACGGAAAGAGGATACGTCTCGCGTAAACATACACCTTTCATTTTGAGCAATCGTACGAGAGACGCAAACGAGAAATCCCGCGAGCAGGTTTGCATGAAGTTGACATAATGAGATTGTACCTTGAATTACGAGAATGCTGAGCGTTACGGACGGTAATTACTCGCCCTTCCCCGATATGGATTGAACGTTCCAGATATATATCTAATGTTGGTTTACGTTACTGTACTTTCACTCGGTTAATTGTTGATATCTAATTCAGTCTTTGCATAGAGCGTATCGCACGAGCGTCATGGTGCGCGCTTATGTAAGCCGGTGGTGTGTGTGCGTGTGTAAATTGCGCGTGTGTGTACACGCACACACGCGCGCACTCGAGTCGAGTGGCCAGTCGACGGTTCTGAGATGAGCCCCGGCTCACAGTTGGATAACCACCAACAACAGTCATAACGTTAATTACACTCGTTTCAGTCGTCCGCAGAAATATTCATTGCACCAAAGCTTTACTCCGCGTTTCTTAAGAAGCTCTCTCTCTCTCTCTTTCTCTCTCTCTCTCTCGCTCTCTTGCGCCGTCCTCCGTGAAAAACACGCGTGTATGCGTGCGTGTACGTGTGCGGTCATTTTCATGATCATTTTAATGGCGCATAAAAAAATTTACGTGCCCATTAAAGCACAGTTTGCCCTCATCGGTCGTATATAATGTTCTAACTATGCTTTAGGGCTGCTTAAAATTGCACACATCACACATTGTATACGTAACAATAGCGAAAACTAGACTGCCGGATTATTGCAATGGTGGAGAGACCGTCACGTTGCTCCTTGATCGGTGAATAACGATTTCTAAACTCTGTAAATAACTTTTAATTTCTTGCCCTCTCTTGTAAGTTGTGAGGAATCGTTACCCCCTCTTGTCTGTAACGTTCACCATTATAACAGAAAAGTTTTAATATCACGAAAGATAGCGATTATTTACATCGTTACTTTAAACTCAAATCGCGTGCAGCAAAGGGTCGTCGCAAGAGAGATTAGACTAGGCCGTAAATTGTTTATCAACCGATGATGAGAGGGACCCTTTTTCATCGTTTTCTCGCGTCCCTTTGCTCTTCGCGTTTGCCGACTGAACTTTTCAGTAAAGCCGCGAGAGAGAGAAGGAGAGTAATTTTATGTAACCCTTTGAACGCGGGTTTCTCCTACCGGAACTTTTTTTTTTACCCGTCGACGAAACGTATTAGGGCGTTAAATCGGCCGTAATCCGACCGTAATCGCCTAGCAACAGTCTCTCATTCCCCGTCTGCTTTGAGAATAAGTAATTTCGTGCGAAGCGCGACGTAACTGCGCGCTTTAATTGGCTCCGATTAATTGCGTCGTCGTACTAGAACGTCAACAAAGGCGTCGCGCTTGAATTTCGGATCGTCTCGACAATTCGGTGTCGAAGAAATGACGGGCACACGACGAAATCGCGATAAGGCGATAAATTATCGCCGCGCGACGGAAAAGCGCGATTCACTGAGAACCGCTGTCGACGATATAACGCGATATAAGCACGGATCACAGGCGACAAGCGCTCATTAGCATACAATGCGGGCTAATAGGATCGCACGCTGACGGCTACCGTTCAATATCGTGTCCCCGTGTCGTCCTAGTCACCCTCCAAGTATCAGGCCTACGGGTACACCTATGTTAAAAATTGCATTCGCTTTCTTTCGATATTAGCTGCGCGTTCACTTAATGACAATGCATTTCCTCGTATAACTGCTCTAGATAAACGGTCGGCCGATCTTCACTATAATTTCCATGTTTTATGTAACTGTTGTTTTATTTTAATAACGTGAAAGGGTATATTTATTAAACGTATATCCATATATAACAAATAAGTACATTTGTTGTCTTACTAAAAAGTAAATGTCACTATAGTACTGTATATATATTTCAATAAGATACCTATTTTATTAATTTGTTTTGCATACAATTATCTATCAATGAATATAAATTTAAAAATTTGAATTTTATTAAATATTTTGTTTTATTAATATTTGTTGTCCAGAACAGATTAGTCATATTTTTTATGAAATGTATCGCCATTTATCTCGCATCTATATGCAAATATTTTATTACAAATAATCGCTGTAATTTATTTTTGCGAGAATTATCTTTCATTGGTGTGCTTACTCAATACATTATGCATTAATTTTTAGCATGTTTATACAAATATACTTCATTATACCAAAATAATAGAAAGACATCAATTCGCAATATCTTAAGATCGACGAACAAGCTTTTATAAATGCTACGACAATGCTGGGATTAAGACATTTCTCTTATTTGCAAATAATATCGCGATAAAGATTGCATGTATAAGCAGAAGAGCAGAGACTGTCGCCGCTATTTACGCCCGTGCAACGAGACAAAGGACGATGGCAGGCCGTGAAAAAAATGTCGCCACAGGTCGCTATAAGTCCCGATGATTAATTCCACTGACTAATAAGACGTATCAAGCCTTCGTCGGCTGTTATCGCGCGCCGATACCGTCGCGCCCGCTCCTTTGTCCCCACGATTTTTCCCTCGCCGGACGGACGTTGCGCGCTCGCTTACGCCGGATCCTTTGTCAACGCGATTTTTCATCAGCGATTTATATCGCTCGCCGCGATACAATAGCTTGTACGCGTAACTGCGCGTTAGTACGTACAACTCGCCGCGAATTGCGCCTGCCCTTCTACGTAACTGGTCTCGCCGTGCGTCGCCGCTGTTGTCGCGATACTTCGCGATATATACGTGTCCCTCCCTCGACGAAAGGGATAAAACCGACACGAGCCTCTCTCTCCGGCGGGCGTTGTACACCGCCCGCTATTTACACGTCATCGCGTAATAGCTCCGACTGCGTCTCTCATTACCGCGCGCGGTGCAACGAATGTATGCGAATGTTAGTTTTAGTGCGGGCAGTAAAAGACGCGAGAGGTTCGCGTGTGTTACATCTAATATGTGTGTGTTACGATTGCCGTTCTAGGCAGGCAACACCGTGGGCACCGCTTACACCGCCGCTCTTTTCATTATCGTCTTTCTCTCTCTCTCTCTCTCTCGCTCTCTCTCTCTCTCTCGCCGGGCTTTCGAAGGAGAGGATTAGACGGCGCGATAAGCCGGCGCGCGATCCCGGGGCGAACGGTAGCGTATTCGAGAGCGCGGGAATGATCGCCGTGATACACTACCGTCTATAAGTTCCTGAATGCGGGCAAATTAATCCTCGAGTGTAAGCACTTTCCTCGGATTACTTCAAAAGTTTGTTTCTTTAATATTTTGATTTCGAGAATCGATTTTTAACGTCATATCAATAAAATAAAAAATAAGAAAAAAAATTAAAAGACGAATATTACATATTTTTTGCTTTATTATTGAAAACGAGAATGACGTACGATAATATTTCAAATTAGATGTGTATATTATGTAACACGAATTCGAAGAATATTTCAAAAAAGTTTAGAATTTAATAATGTATCATGCACTTAAAAATAAATCTGTAAATATATGCATGATTTTTTAAATAAATTACATATGTAAAGCTTGTTCAATATCTACTTTCGAATTTTTGAAAAAGAATATGAGATATCTATTCTTTTTCAAAAATTTGAATAGAATAGTAGTGTATTCTCGAGGATTAAGATTTAGAAAGTTACATCTTTATTTTTCTTCTAATCTGCTGTACTCGCAAACTTATGCACAATACTTATGACACAGCACGTAACAAAAAATGGAAATGCATTCATCGTTCGTGGCGTCGGGAAACGATATCTAATCGTAACGCTATATGGAAGACGTATTCGTGTAAAACGCCGTATATCTCACTCGTTATTATCCTGTTCTTAAATAAGGAATCTAGAATTATCCCCTACAATTACGTGGTCGATCTTGAACGAGATCGCAAGGCATGCAATGTACTTCGCTGCCTACAATCGTAACAACCGCGCTCGAGTGGAAATTGTATTAAATTTTAGCGAACGAGTTGGAAACGTTAAAATCGTTATAAAGATATTGTTCCTTCTCCAGGCATGGAGATTATTTAGATAGAGTAACGCGCATCGTTATGTGGTAATATTATCAGATAGTTGTGGCGTTTACTCTTCTCGTTTGCGAGGCGCTCTTCAGATTCTGAAGAGATTTACGATATTCAGGAAGAAACTATAGATTCTTTTCAGAACTGCATCTCTCATATTTTAGCTTCAGATAATTTTTCTGAACGTTTATCACAGAACGAGCTATTGGCTTTTTAAGTTTTAACATCTTTTTTTTCTTTTTCTTGTAAAAAAATCTTTCGACAATATTTCTCAGTTCTACGAATACTTTTTCTCACGGAACAAAAAAACGACCACTTAAGAAGGATTAATGGAATCGCAACAGACGTCACGAGCGTGACTGTTGACTTTTGCGTAACGGCCACGTCTGATTTAACAGATTCCCGTTGATTATCGAAAGTTGTGTCTCGCCGTGTAACGGTCGATAAAAGGCTCGATTTATGAGGTGCGGAATCTCGTTATCCCGCGTTTCATTATCTAAGCGCACAAGGGTGTCAATGTACAATTTTACAAGCTCTACAAGGACCCCGGGGATCGGGAGTTGCCGCAGGAATTCGCCTAGTCCGAGAGTCTAGCCCGTAGATCCTGTGCGGCGGTGCGGCGCAGTAAAAACGTCAATGGCTGGGGCGATAAAATTAAACGAACACTCGCTGGCGTTTGCCGCCAGCGACCGCAGTGGCAGCAGGTAGCAGTCGATGATCGAAAACCCGATAAAAACGTTATGAATGTTGCGTCCGTCGCAGTCGCGCGAATTCATCTGCCGTCGTAATAAGTGATGCCGTTTGCCACAAAAAAACTTCTGGATTAGATCTAGTGAGCCGTTTCTTTATACTTAACAGAAGACTGTCGAGAATCTGTATTTTTTTCCATAAGAAATCAAGAAGCTTTCTTTCGATCTAATTCACTCGATAGAGATTAGGCTTGATTTGTCTCGGAAATGTTTGACGAAGACTCCTACTTAGGGAAAGGTATATTTTCTGAGGCAACTAAAATAGTAAACATGTTATTTAGAATTGACTGAAGCAGGTGTCGCTTGATTGCCAATAACCTGTTTCATGGATTCAGCTGGATTTAAATTTTAACACGCATAATGGATACATGAATAGCTTCAATTCTTACCTTATCGAAAGCGAACAAAAATATGAAAATATTCTGTAATTGTGAATAATATTGATCAATCAGTCTGCAAAAGCTACGATTGCACGAAGATAGTTTCTTATTCGCAAAATATAAAATTATCTTAATTTTTCTTAATCAGAATTAGGATACTGCGAAATCGCAGATACGCAGACTAACGCAGATACATCATTTTTTTTTATCTGATCGCGATCTCGAACTGTCATGTTGCGGGACAAATACAAACGCGCGAGGTACGCACGGCGCACGCAGCACGTGTCTCGAGAGAGCAAAGCGTGTTCGTGTTCGCGTTCGCATTCGCGGACGTTTTCTCAGCGCGACGTGTCGCAATCCGGGACCTAAATCGGCTCGTTAATTTTCATTCTTTCACGTGGGACGATAAAATCTGATATCGCGGAGTCCAGGTATGAGGTACACGTACACCCGTCGCGGTCTACATTAACGCAACCTAGAACAAGAGTTTCTTCTGCACCAACGACGTGCATATATGCACGTGCGGTGCGGTGCGCCGCGCTTAATACGCCCGTATTAGCGCGTGTCGTTATGTGACACGCATTTCAGAGATCGCACTCGGCTCGTGTCTCTAGAAACACGCATTTCGGTAACGAGAATCCTCCGCTAGACAACGTTACTTTCTCTCAGTCTTAAAATATTTTTTGTCTTTAATCCTTTTGTCGTCGATATTTGTTCGTAGTTCGTTACGATCGCGTGTGTCTGCAAAATGTCGACGATGTAACGGTGCATTAAATAACACGATATTATTAAAACCTCAATTTGTCAATTTTCAATTAGTATCTTTGATATTATATTTTTGATAATATTAATTATTATTTTATCACAACACAACAGATCTGGAGCGCAAGTAGATGGCGACATCATTTGATCGTTTATATAAACGCTTATATGCATATGCATGTCGACATATGCATACGCCCGCGTTCGTCCATATGCACGGACACGATTCGCTTTCGAAATAGACCGATAAGATCTTGGCCAGACGAGTTTCAAATTAATGTCAATGCCTCCCGCGAGAAGGAGGACTTTATTAAATGCTTAGGCGTACGTCGCGCGTCGGTGTAATATTTGCGCTCGTTCCGGTGTTATCACAGTGTCTCACGCATAACTAGAATTTCACAATTCATGAGGTAATCCGAGAGAAAATTCGAAATAGCCAGTCGTTGCCTCTGTTGATTTTTCACTATTATTGTGACACTGTCTAACGATTATATCTCTCAGAGTAGCCTCTAAGCCACATGGTTTTTGAATGAGCATGTTAATTAATATTAATGAACAAGTTTTTACTGCGGAGGCACATTGTGATATATTTTGAATTGTGTGTCAAAATAAAAGTTGAATTAACTGCAAGGTAATAAAATCAATTTTATTCTTTAATTTATTGGAAAAAGATCGGAGACGGCATTCTTTTCGGGGAGAAAATAATTGGCTTTATGAAAAATTAAGCAAGATTATGCTAATTATGATTGCCAAAATAATTGGCAATCGCGATCGGTTCCGCCGCTTTCTAGACGCAGTGATGAGATGAAAGTTGGGTTAGCTTATAGAGGGTGATTAGATTAATTAATCGAGACGGGGCCCGATAGGTTAGCGAGATAGTTGGTGGTTTCGCAATCATAGGTAAGGTTAATTGCAAAAAGCCGCGGTATGCGCTAATGGTATTTGCGGTGTTGATGGATCCATCGTCACGAACCGAAGAAACTAATAGCGCCATCGCGGATCGGAGATCGATCAATCGGATTAGAGGATCGGCGAACAAAATGAGCGATCGGACTTTACCCGCGAAGAAATGAACGCCGAAGAAAAAGCGGCAGTGATCGATGGTGCAATGAACTCGCAAAGCTCTTACCTCCTCGAGCTTCATTATTCACTCGACTCTCCGAGTTTCGCTTCTAATTTTAAGTGACTTTGATTTAGCAATCGTGGACTTTATAATTCCAACGTTTCGCCAATCTTATCTTCGTTGAGGAGATTAAGAATTTCTCGCAAATTATGATCGCGGTTGTCTATAATGGATTGACTACGATAATTGATGAAAAATTTATTTCGCATCGCTTTCGAGAAACGACGTAATTAAATATGACGCGTCACCGCGAAAGAATAAAACGCTGCGCCAACTTTTTCACTGCGAGTGCATTATCTACTTTTGTACAGAATATAGCGAGAAGGTGCTCCGGAGAAATTGGTTCTGAGAAAAAATAAAAACCGAGTTGTATAACGTTGAGTATCTTCCGATGCACAACTTTATGCTTCGTTTATTAACTTTATCGACATCTGTTCGGGGGAGAATAGAGTTGGAGAAATTTCAGGAGTTTACAAATTGAATGAGATAATCGGCGATATTTCGCAAGATGTATTATCGGATCACGCGCGCAAGTATGCGCGAGTTTATGCCTGGCATTTGGTGCAGGAATCTATGCTGCCAACTGCGGTGATTTTCAAGGCGACCGGCCAGAAGGCTAGATAAGGTAATGCCTCGGCAATGGTAAACCCGTCCGAGTTCACGCGGGATCCGACCCGATACGCGCCGATCATTATCTAACGCGCCGCCGCGCCGTATAATGCAATTATTTGCGCCGGTCGTATAACCGGTCTTCGGTCCACATGCAGATAACTGGGCGACGTGACAGCGGTGCATCGAGCGACACACAAGGAAATGCATCTATGTCTCTCACTCTCTCTATTTCTGGTTAGCATGCCGTGCAACAAAATTCTCTGTTGCCGTGATAATTGCATCGTGTGAGAGCATATATCGCGTATATGTATAACGGAGCATAATATGGAGTATAAATTATTGCGCGCAGAAAAAATGTTCTAAGAATTTTTTCTAGGGGCATATCTATGTTATGAAATTCCTCACTTCATCGTAAAATTTAATATTACAATTGATAGCAGAAATGTGCAGCTCGATAAATTGTTTTAGAATAGTAAGTTTTAGCTCTTTGTTTGAAGAATTTATCTACAATATTGTTTAATGCACAATCCGGTCAATTATTTTAAAATGGACGACGATCGAGAAACTTGATGCTTTTACACTTAACGTCAGATTAAACCCGTGTGAAATATTGTATGTTGCTTTGTGAGGATGGTTATTATCGTGGACTTGCATGAAAGTTTCAAGTTCAACCTGATTACCGTTGCACCTTGGCATATGCGGCCATCTCATTTAACTCGAATGAGCTCATCCTGTTTTATAGTTTAATCTAGGTAGGTAGTCGCGCGGGAAAGTCGCTTATCTGATTCTCGCTGGATATGCCGATGTCTGATTATTTTTACACCTCACAACTTTCTACTGATCGTGACAAATGACGATAATAAAGTGCTACGACTGGCGATGATAACTAATGGTTCAGATACGATACCATCTGCATTTTAATGAACATCATGTTATGTTAAACCTTTATTATTACGCTATTAGGTAGTACTCATGTCCAATATATATAAGAATAATTGAATACTTCTCTCTCTAGTGTTATTTAAACTATCTAACATTTAATTAATATCTCTTAATTAGTTATTTAGCTAATAACTCAATTATATAGACGAAATTATTTATTTTCCGAGAAAGCGCAAGTTGATTCCATTTATTAAACTAAATTGCTAATAAGATCTAGCATATATTTATCTTAATTTTCATTATTTTAAACCTTATTTAAAAGAAAAAGTAAAACTGAACTATTTCTGATTTTCTCACTGTTGTAATTTTATCTTTCGCATATTTTATTTCGCTCGAACGTTCTCACTCTTTAAGTATGTTTTCTTTGACTTCAGCCTTTCCGTATATTCCGTATTTTATATTTCCATCGTATATCGCAGGGGGAAACTCTTCCCACGATACAATAAATGTCTCTCCCTTTCAAATTCTCGTCTCGATGTCGCCGGAGAAAACGTCGAAGCCGCCCTTCGTGGCGCCCAGCAGCGTCGGCGCCGCGCCGCATTTCGCGCCCGCAGCGACACGCGTCCGTCCGTCGCGCCGTGCGGTTTGCCACTCGGTGCAATTATCCAGGGCGGTTCTTTACCTGCCTGCTCTGAGCTGCCGACCTGCCAGCTTGACTGCCCGTCCGTATGCGTATATGTACGGTGTAGGTATACGTGTGCGTGCGTGCACGTGCGCGCGTACGCGCCATGGTGTGCCTTCGAGCAGGTACAAGCTAGAGCAGGTTACTTTCGCCGCCGCTGCCGCCTCTTACACACAGTGATCTAGTCGTCGCTTACGCGTGCTGCTCCATTCATAAACCTATAGAAACGTGCGGCGCGGCACCGGCGCGACTCTGCACGTAGGTGTAGAGGATCGACGGCGAGCTTGCAAAACGATGCGAACGCGTATAGGAGCCACGTCGTCCTGTCTCCTTCGTTGGATCTTTACGTACGAGTTGGATCGGAAAGGTTTCATTTTGACGGAATGTCGATACTTTCAGTCATACCTGGTATATCGCTTGTTACTTGTACATATTTCTATTCTATATCGATTGTTATCTGTTTCTACTAGACATTCTTCGCGCTTTTCTGTTGCCGCAATTTATGCGAAAGGAGTTACATATTGGAATTATGATTATGAGATCGTAATAAGTAAGAGATTATGTTCTTCTATGAAACTTCCAAATTTCCGCCACGATATCGCTTATGTAACCGCACGATATTTATTCCGACTGATATTTGTGTAGAAGAGATATACATATGTAATAGACATATTCTATATACGTATAGAGATATTCTCGTTTAAACTAGGCAGTCGAGCGCGTATATTTATTAAGCGCGACGTTTCGTAATCTTTCAATTATCATCCAAGCATCATACCGCTCTCTCATTGTCAGTGGAAATCGCATTATATAAGGCGATTCAAAATTTGGTTAGTAAACTTTGAGAACATGTAGAGATATTATCGCTTTATGTGGAAAATATTTTACGAAGAGGAATAAAATCGTATTTAATTGCAAGATATACCACAGACTTTTGCAAAATATGACATTATTGTAAATTTCAGTCTAGTCTACATCTCAATAAAGAAATAACATATATACTTTTGTATAGCGTGTTTTATTCGATACGGATTCTCTTACGTTTCCTCGAAGATCGCTTATTCAAGCGTAAATCAGCCTGCATAAAGGGACAGCGTGCAAGTTCGTGGCATCTTTAAACGATCACCGATCGGATCGCCGATGATTTAGGATCACGATCGATAAGGCAATCGCCGTAGACGCCTCTGGCGAGCTTTATTGGTACGTCGTCGGTCGTCGAGGACTCCGTCCCGCGATGAAACGGTCTGACAGCGATAGATCGATCGATCCGTAGATCAATAGCCGCGCTGCTCCGAACCCGACGTCCATCGGCTGTGCTACGTGCAAACGCGCGGCGGCCAATAAGACGAAAAACCGTAAATACACCGGCCATTTGCGCGCGCTGTATCCTATTAATGTCGATCATACGTCCGAGAATATGAGGAAAAACTATTCTCCCGCAATTCGATTCGTAATTTGATACAATTTCTTATTAGCCATATCCTACAAAACAATCATTTTAAATATATTTTAATATACACATATATTTGCAGATTGATAATAGATTTTTATATACAATCGTGTTTATAAATTTATAAACGAGATTAAAAATGTTATGCCCCTATGATTTAGGTTACTTTGACAATACACGTTTCGTTCTTAGTTTTCATTTTACTTAATTAAAGTGCGTTGCCTTTACGGTTCGTTGTACCGATGTATAGTTTGAGGTCGAGTGGTCATAGAACTGTCTCGTTCGATAATTATGTTCAAAGTTTAAAGCATAGTTGAAACCATATATACTATAAAGTTTCAATAAAACTTCGTGACGACTTGTCACGGTACGAAGTATATTTTATTGGTCGCAATCGCTATATACTTTGTTGATGAGACGAATTCGCTGCGAAAGCATGCTAACAAAGATACAAATAGCAACGTGCTCTTTATTTGCGTCGTCTGCAACACGTATGCATATTTATTATCCGAGCCATATAATTATTTTTTAACTTTGGAAAAAACATTTGGTAAACACAATAGTAATCATTTCCTGTTTATCATTGAAGATATTTTAAGAAATCAGTTTCGAATTTCTATTAATATTTACGAAGTAATATGTTGATTCAAAGAAAAATATAGGGAAATTATAATACGTAATTTGGAGAATTTCGTTATATTTTATTATTTCTTAAATGTTAATGATAGCTCAAATTGTTAAGTAACAGATATCGAAAACAAACGTTTTAATAAATCAAATTTCAATGGTGCAACAAGTTTCGCTTCTAAATTAAGTTAGAAATAACTAATTTTTAATGGAAATTAAATTTTTGAAAGTAGGTAAATTTTAAAATAGTTAATATCAAAAGTTTAAATACTATTATTGTTACAGGCTTTCCTTTAAAATTTTTGAGGAAAATGAATGTAACATTTCTTCAGAATTACCCCCTTCAGGCTTTTGTTTCTATTCACCAAGACATCTCGAGATCTAGATGCTGTTATAATCATTTGTCGATCGATCGATCAATCGGGAGATGATCGTGATGGGAATGGTGCGAGTATCTTCGAGAGCCTACGGTGTACTCTATTTCCTCGGCTATTAGCGCTAATCGATTATACCGTGACGGATCGAATGATTTAAATAAAGACCGGGTGCGTCACGGGTCTGGCCTAGTACACTCGACCGCGCCCCACAAAATGATGCCGTTGCATTTGCCCACTCTATTATCCGATCCGCTACGTTTTTCCTGGTGACACGATCACTCATACTAGATCCTCGAAACAAAATAATGGAGGTCGACACTTCCGCCTTGGTAAAGCAGCGCGCTGATTTGAGCACTTTCTCTTGGAGAGGTCTTTTGTTCAGTTGCACGAAGCGTAGCTTACGAATTCTGAAAATAATATCGTATCGTTATCTTTTATAGTTAAGTTTCAACGAGACAAAATTCGTACAGATTGCATATTATAAGAGTAATAACAAGTGAATTTTCAAATGTACTCCAATAGTAATAATTAGTTACATTAGTAACGATATTAGAAATTATTATGATTATATTTGATTAATTTTTAAATGCGAGTATCAATTGCTTGCTAACTGTTGAAACCAATACAGTTAAAGTAGAAATCACTGTATTCATATATCGAGTTTGTTCCTGTAAAGTAGATATTCTTCGGAACGTCAAATGCGTACAATTAGAAGCAGCGACGTTTGTGAAATTCGATGCCGATTCGGAACGAGAGTAATCTCTATTTCGGGTCTCCGCGGGTTCTCGTCCTAAATCTGCGTCGTTCCGCTACAAAGGCGACCAGAATTATGATTTCCGCGACGCGTATAGTTACGTTTTCCAGTTTCGTCAAGCGGCAATTTCTAATGCGGACGACGACGCATTTGTATGTTGCAGGTGACCGGAGCCGAACGGGCCAGTATTCATGCCAGTATGCCAATCGAATGCCGGTAGACCAATATATTCGCCGTCACCGATAGCCAATTAATAAGTTACTTAGATAGATCAATTAGTAGTCAATAATATTGTACCGGCGAAGAGAGGTCACGCCGGTTAATCGCGACTGTATAACGAATTGGAAATGCGAACGCGCATTTTTTCCCGTACGCTCGCGTAAGCAATAAGGATCGCGTTTCGCGGGTAAACACGCACGCTTTATCGCACTTCTATCAACGACAATAATTTCTAACGCGCTGTTCCTCTGTCCGCGTCGTCGTCGAATTCGACAGAGGCTGGTAAAAGAGAGAGAGAGAGAGAGAGAAAAAAAAGGGGAAATCTCCGGTGTGCGTGATCGCGTTAATCGTGAAGTGATATTCGACTGTTTTTCGCGCGACTGTGGAGTGCGACGAAGGACAGTCTGCGACGCAGAAGTGGATGCGGACACCACCCCGGCGATCATCACGGTGGCTGGAAACGCTGACTTACATCGGGAGCGCCAACGTGCAATCAAGGTTCATGGTTTTCATGGTGAGTCACGGCATCTATTTCTAGCCTTTTGCCTTAACGTTCTTTTTTCGTTGTAATCCTCTTCCCTGCTTTGCGCCGCATGGTCCTCTCCCCGCCCGGCTTCTTTCCATTCCGAATACTGAATCGGTCGGAGCCGCGTCCGTCTCCGGTCAATGCCACGTGGAATCAATTGGCCTCGTCTCTCCCTTCGCAATTAAGCTCTCACGTTGGAGGGATAACTCCGTGAACGAGCTATCGCGTTTTCTATTAACCAAGTTGTCAAGTTTTTCGCGAATTTCTGTATTTCTTTTGCGAATTATCATTGTAAGTTGTAACATTGAACATTTGTATGATATCGATTTGGAATTGGTTGTACAATTATATCTATTTATATTCCTTTTTACAAAATTCAATATTTTTTTATTATTTAATATTGAATAATAGTGAAATTTTTTCTCGGGAAAGAAATTCTCAGAAAATAATTTTTAGAAAAAATGTAGTAGGGAAATTGCAATTATAAATTCAATTATCTCTTTTTGATGATTTCTCCGCACGGTAGCACGGTCGATAATCGTTTGACATTCACATGCGAACGGACTTGCCAATCAAGCGGAACGAATGCGAGCCCATGAAACTACCGTGAATTCGTGCCTCGAGCCACAGAGTTTATTTCTGCCCTCATTGAATGCCTACTTTACGCGTTCGTAACGTTCCATTTTGTACGGACGCCACCCAGAATCGATCGCGCGGTTTCATCGCGACAAATGAGCGCGTATACTCGCGCGCATTTTAAATCCCGCCTTTATCGAGTATCGACGACGCGCTTGCAAATACGATGCGCGCCGAGCGCGATTTGCATAATTCTCGCGCCGCGCCGGTCCGCCTCCGCGCGCCGTCTCGTTATCTTTACGCGCGCATCGTATCGTGTCGCATCTCCGGCGACGCGACGAGAAACGGTTGGATATTAAAATTATACGCACCGTCGCGATATCGGTGAGCGGTGAGATCGAACCGTAAATACGTACGTAACAGGACTACCGACGTTACCCTTCGTCCGCCTCTTCCCGTTGTCTCTCTCATCGGTTTTATATTCCTCCGGACTGCCTCGGGGCCCCTCTATTTTAAGCACCGCAACGCACACTCATTGGGTCAGTGCCTCTGTACGGCCGATTCCGTACGTTTCTTCCCGCGCTGTATTTCATCGTAAGACCATTCGATAATGAGCACCGCCGTCGTCGCGCGTAGCACGTGTCACGCGCGATTTGCATAATTGCTCGTCGACTTCTCTTAGTGCTGTGCGCCGCCTCATTATCTTTATACTCGTCATATTGCGCCTGAACGCGGCGAATCGTCGAGACGTCGAACTTAACGCTTCGAGCCGAGGCTCCGGATGTTTTGAAACGACGCGACTCGGAAAGCCAGAAATCGCGTTAACGCGCAAATATTTTCGCGCGGAAAGAGCCTCAGTGTCGTCGCTCACTACCGTCTGCTTTTCGCGGCTCGTTTATTTCCGTTTTATTAATTATCGTAACGTTCGCGTTTCCCTCGAGCCACTCGAACGGCTCTCCTAATGAACGGATATCATGCGAACTCGAACTCGGATCGAGCAATTTTATTAGCGCGTGTACAAAGGTCGCGAGTTTTTGCGGAATGTAATTCACATCGTGCGCGACACCGCGTTATCTTTATGTTTGCGTTATCGTGTTTACATCGAGCTGGCGCGAACGCGCCATCGCATTTCCGCATTCGTCTCCAAGTATTTGGAAGATTTTGCCTCGTGAAATGAGATATACATAACAATTTGCATTCTAATTAGGAATCTTTTTCGGCAATTTATTTTATTTAAAGAATTCCCGCGTAATCTTGCGACGCAAACGCAATGAAATATGGACTAAAAGTGTAAAACGCTGTAAGTACCAAAAATATGTTTAAGCTGACGCTTATTTCCTTCTTGTATTAAAATTGCCCGATTATTTTTTTGCTGCTTATACCTCACTCTTATATTTCACTGTACCTCGCCTTCATTTCCCATCCAGATAATTCATCTCGCTCGCAACAGCCGGATGATTTGCTGGCGCGAAGATTTCGATGCGAGAGTCTGCGGCGTGTTACGCAAATTAGTTAACGTGACCGGACGTAACCCCGATGTTATTTATCCCTTACAGTGAGAGAGAGCCCTGGTGGGCTAATTAAGAAAAAAAGCCGGATAAGGATCGATTCCGTCGAGAGGCGATCCGCGTGCGCGATCTTGCCTGGGTATTTCAGTCGAGATTATTTCGAGGGAGAAAGAAGGAGGGTTCGCGAAAGGGACAGGATTGGGGCGAGAAGGACGAGGAGAGACGTTGCGAGAGAAGACCCACCGCCAGGTTACGGGTCAGCCGCAGTGGAGCATTAATAATCGTTTACAATCTTTAAGGCAGGGTGTGGCGAGTGCGTTCACCCTCGTCTTCCTCTTCTTCATCCTCCTCTTCCGCCTCTTTTTCCTGCGCCTCTTCTCTTCCTTCGCACAGTGCGAACGAAGCGGGAAGAAAAGATCTGATTTACCTTTGTAAATGATTACGTTCTAGAAAAATTTAATATATTTTTTCGTTAATATGAGATATTCTCCCATCGAAAACAGGGTATTATATATATGAATATTATTATTTCCATAAACTTGTATAAATTTAAAATATGAACAAATCTCTCTATAAAAAATTAAATAAAATATTAAAATTTTAATTATAATAAGAATAAAAACACAATAAGTAAGAAAAGGATAGACAAAAAAATGGAAGTTATATCTTGAAATAGAGATGATATCATTGTATCTTCTATAAATTTTTCCTTGCAACCATATCTTAACGATTTAAAACCAAGTTAAAATTGATAAAAATAAAATTGAAATAAATATACATTTTAACGGAATAATCGAAATAACTGCGAACTTCGCACTTGACAAGTTCTTTCGATTTAATGATCCTAGATTGCACGAAGTGGTGATGTTTACTGTTACGAAGCTGCAATTTCGTGCCTTTTGCATTTCATTCGCGTTTCCTCGCTTAGTAGTTTACGTCCGTAATTGCGAGGTGTGTCGATACTTAGGAAACATTGTAAGGTTCGCAGCATCAGCATGCCAGTGGGTATCAATTTACGATCAGCTCGGTGCATTTAGGTGTATCAGCTGTTTAGTTTCGGAACTGCGAAATGCTAGAAACTAGGAATTAACATTATCGTCGGAAAAACTCGATAAACCGATATACATATACCGGGAGTCATGGATTTTGCGAGTCTTGTTTCGATCTCCGTCGAATAAAACACACGTTCTTGCTTATATTTCTACGTTGTGCCAATTATTTTAGGAATATAATTTATGTAGAAATATTAAGTGTGTCGATTATGTTCCTTGGTCCTCTCGATTAACAATTTTTTTTATCCAATTAACTATGTAAAGTAATCATTCGAAGCAATAGAAAAATTTATCGTTTTCCTGTCGACACTTTATAAAAAAGTACCTTTCTTAAAATATTACACCCGATTTGGGCAGGTCGTAAAGTGATTTTACTCGTGATTGCTTTTATGCCCTGTGCAACAAAGTTAATTCTCATCGAATCATTGAACGGGCAACCATCGAAAAATTCGTTGCGGTAGGCGATAAGGTATTTTTTCGTGCGTTATTAACGACGGTGATAAATATGCGCGAGTGGCAACTCCGTTCTTTTCAAGAGTGCGACGAATCGGCGATCGGGTTCTCGATACGCCAGGCACGAAAAAAAGCATCTCCGAGGAACCTGTTTTATTATATCGGCCGCGCGAATCCACGTTATTTCGTGAAAATTGTTGGTTATCTCGAAAATGTATAATATATTGTGTGGTTTCGTGGTCTTTCACCAAAAATACTCTGTATTTAATAACTTATTAAACTTTAACTTATTTTGTGAATATAAAATCTGTACTTTCTATACAGATATTATCGCAGTCAGATAGTGAATAATTTCTTATCGTACCTTGACTTCAAACTCAGATTAGAAATCTCTCATTGTACGATCGAATTTATTTATTATGTCTCAAAGAGATAGAAGTTTAGAGACGAATACAGCTTTATTGCAATATTAGACAAATAATTTCAAACTTTTTTTTACATTAAATAATTAATTTTTAAAGAGGAAGAGAGAGAGAGCACGAGAGTTCAAAAATTTTTCATGAAATCATAACTTCCGATGTTCCGGCTGTGCGGCGCAGCGTTATTAACGGCGGTGATAAATACACGCGTTTTGATTCTTGGGATGTGGATCCCTTTTCTTCCCGGCTTTCTTTTTCCTTCCTCGCGAGAGCGACGAATCGACAAGATGCAGCCCTCCCGGGAACCCGTTCTTCCAAGACACGCGTGCAATTCGGTTGTCCCGGTTGAAAATCGGTCGTCGGCCTTCCTCCCCTCTGAATGACCTACCATCACCGTGGCGGTCATCTCTCGCCATCGTCGCCACCTGCAGCGTGGAATCAGCATATTTAGCATCCGGTCCAATTTAATAGACACGCGGTGCATCGCGCGCTTGTGTTCGCGAGACGCATTAATAACGTCGCGGTGCATAATACACGTGCCATGGCGACGTCTGGAAACGCCGCTATCGAAACTCGATACGAGACACGTCGTTTACATATTATAGTGAGAGCTGTCGAGATGTCGAGACGATGCTGTAACAATTATGATATGTATCACAATGGTGGAGATCGAAATTTAGTCACAGTTAGTTTAGTTAGTCCAGTTACAAATTAAAAGAAATTTATATTATATACATATATAATTAAAATGTTTTTTTCATTATTTCAGTTTAATTATACTTAAAAATAGCTAATTTAATCAATTTTTACAAGCGTACGTTGTTTTACATTGCTTAACAAGATTGTCTTCGTTTTTTGGCCGTAAATTATTGAAATTTGCAATATATTCTGGTTTCTAGTCTTATAGAATTTTCGTCATGATTTATATCGCACGTGGAAAATCTTATTCGATTGATTGCGAACGAGTGAACGGCAGTGAGATCGTAAATATCGAGATTATATGAATAATTGGCGGAGAATATTCTAAAATTGCATGTGAATATTCTACGATTGAATTCTGGTATGAATTGAATTTCGATATCACTGATTTTATAGAACGCTCGTTCAATAGGTGTGCTGCAAATACACGTGATTTTGTACGAATTTCTACTGGCTCGAGAGGAATCTTACCACATTAACGCGCGTTTCATTAATATACCGAAATATTTCATCGAGGCTATGCTGCAGGGAATAAGAAAAATCGCGCGTTTATCGACTCGAATATATTGCCGCGCCTAGGTACATGGCGCGCCGTGAACATATTTTTCACATAAAGCGCATTAAAGGCAATACCCCGGGTATAAGGCTTCTTTCGAGGGAAGTGAAAAATGAAACGATTCCGTGGCACGATTCATCATCCGTGCCGGTTGCAGTCTTCGAGAAAGTGATGCATGTCTGTTGTCGGGGACGATATGCCGAATATCATTTATCCCATAGCATGAATGCGCTCGCGATATATTCAAGCACCATGCATACTTGACACGAAAGGATCGTGTCGATATAACTCGTGTATCTCACGAGGATTACAGAGATAGAGAATAATAGAATTTATACGAGGTAAGAAATCTGTGATACGATTTCAAGCGACAAAAAAGCTTTTGCTCCGTGAAATCTAAGTTGCTCTCTTTTTTTTATGAAAAGTTTCAATGTTAAAAACATTTTGACTTGGTAAACGAGGGAATTGAAACGTGTTTTATGCAACTGTTAAGTCACACGAGACGATTTTACAGAAGTATGATTAAATCGAGATAATATGATGAGGAAACTCGAAGCGTTGCGAAGTTGAAGAAGTTCTATCGCGTACGAAATATCACATTTGCTAGAAAATGTGTTTCCTGTGAGGTGTTCAGTCACATGCGTTTATCGAAGAAATATAAGCTATTTTTTAACGATACATTGCCGATTGGAAGTAACCTCGTCCGTTAACGACCACTAAAATTGGGTAATCTTTCTCGTTAAAAATTAATGCGGACTTTTCGGGGTCCGGTTAATGTTTCAACGTGGGATCGCGGGATTCTCTCAGCGCAGGTGCCATTCCGATTTCAACCGTGGCGGGTTTATATGGAGATCCTTTATCATTCTTTTTATTGGCCATGTAATTCTGTAATGTACAATGTTTAGTGCACGGCCGCGGGCGAGTCAACAAGGCTCCACACTTCATCAGACAAACTATTCTCGTTACGCTGGAAAACTGCCGGGAGTGGAACGGTGGAAGAACGGAAAATTTATAATCGCGCTCGATTACACGGTTCATTTTTAGCTGGCTTAAGATCGAGAATGAACCGATGAAAGAAAAGGAGCATCAGCCATACTTTCTGCGTTTTGAAAAATGTGTTTCTGAGTATATGAACAAATTAATTTTTTTGTGGTTCTAAGGGAATTAATACTTCGAATTTTACATCCTAATGATAATAGTTAAATGTTATAAACATTTATGGTTTATTTTAATATTAATTTATATTACTAATGGTGTTCAACGCAATGCAAATACGATGATGCGACTAAAATATGATCGATTAAAATATAATGAAAATACATCGTGATACGATGTTATTTATGTAATTCCGGATCGCACTCGCCTCGGAAAGTTGACTTACGCATTCTTATCATACCTCGTAACAGGGGAGAGAAAAAAAATGCGTGACACGTTAAAGCCTTTCTCATTGATTACGTCGTAAGATTGTAACATTCGAAGCGCGACGCCCACGCGGCGAGCATATAAGCCGTCGGTTAATTGTTCAAACGGATTTAAAGACTGTGCCCGAAATAAATAAACACCGTCCGCGAAAGTGTGTCCGAGTTATATAGGCGTTGCGGATTGTATTTTTTGATTTTGTTACGTACACGCCGTTAAGCATCACGAAATATGTAGAGGACATTTATTTATATACTCAGCGTTTTCGAGTGTTCCGCGTGGGCTTTAATTATGCGAGCCTTCGTCTCGCATGCGAAACTTTATTTTCTTTCCGCGGATATCAAGCTGTATGAAATGGAAAAAAAGAGTATTACAAAACAATGTCACAGAACTTGTTAATTTAAAAGTTATTCGTCTTTAGAAAAATCTGGGACAAATTGCGATAAGCTGATTCCACGATTGCATCGTGTGTGCGACAGCAAGTTGCCTCGTGTACAATAGTAATTAATAAAGATTAGTCCGTGTAATCAGCGAATAAAGTCTCAGCATGTATCACGACGAATAAAATCGCAAAATCGTCAATGCATTGATAATCGTTCCCTCGCAAGTGACGTAATGAGATCTTATCGTCGGACAATTTGTGGCCGGGGGGGCTGCTCTGCTCGGCACCGATGCATAGTGTGCTTACGCCGGCCGGCGAGACGTTAAAACGAGCTCAATTACGCAGGTGGAGCCGCAACGCTCTCTTTCTTATCGATTGCTAATGATTATGTACCGCGATCATTAAACTAACGTCTTGCTTAAGATACGAGCATGTCAGTTTGTCACGCGAGATATATCTGTCACATCGTCTTCCTAATTTTCTTAATATAGTAATTTCACGATAATTAATCGATAAATATTATTAAATCCGTGTATCTAGATCAAAGATTCATGTAATGAGATTTTCACTTCCATTACTTTATAATTAAAGTCGATAGATCTTATTTGAAAAAGTATCTTTTTAATAATTAGAATCTAAAAGATAAAGGTTGTGTTCCCATATTCACTGCCAGTACTAAAAATTTATATAGTATACGATGTAAACTATACACGGAGTAGATTTTCAGTACATGGCAGTGAATATGGGAACACAACCTTTATCTTTTAGATCCTAATTGTTAAAAAGATACTTTTTCAAATAAGATATATCGACTTTAATTATGAAGTAATGGAAGTGAAAATCTCATTACATGAATCTTTGATCTAGATACACGGATTTAATAATATTTATCGATTAATTATCGTGAAATTACTATATTAAGAAAATTAGGAAGACGATGTGACAGATATCTCGCGTGACAAACTGAACACAGCTAGAGACTAGTGAGCACCTATTTGAAGAAAATGATTACACTTATAGCTTGAATAAGAAGTAATAAAAAATGTATAAAAAATAAATCGTATGTTTAAAGAAAACTATGAAGTTGTGTTACGTTATGTTTTAACGTTACTATATAACAATAACGATCGGAAACAGTTTCACAACAATGACGTCGGCATACTGACGATTCGCATTTTCTATAGCCGAGCGGAACAACTCTCTTTCCGCAAGTGCTATAAAACATTGATCACTGAGAAATATTCCACGTGCTGCAGAAATATTCCACAGGCGGAGAGACCGCGAACTATTGCGTTAACTGTAGCGGAACTTCGCAGAATATCGTAACGCGTTTCCGGCGTCTTCACGATCGCAAAGGAAAACGCGAGAAACTAACTTCCAAATTTCATTTTAAACGCAATTCAATCCGCTTTTAACGCGTACAAATTTCATTCAGATTACTCGAAGATCGCTTTCGCTGAACATCGGTGTTCTTTTTTTATATCCTTTTGCGATATCTCTAACGCAAGTTATTTGGTTCTGTTTCTTTCCTCAGAACGGAATAAAAAGTCTCCTTCTTTTTACATTTCAACTCACGTGTATTACTCTCATGTTTCTAACATATCAGATAAATCAATAAATTATTTGCGCAATATGATGGTTTTAAACTAGAAAGTTTGCTACAACGATGTACACGATTTATAATACATTAATTTACAGCGTGGCATGTGGTACGTCATTCGTTCGATGCATCCCGATATGTCGGTGGTTCAACACGTCGACGGCGAATTCGTGTGCGGCCCAACTCTCACGCTACATATGGCAGACTCGATTATCGATATCGCGTAAGCGCGATCGATTTTTCGATGGTCTCATTTAACGGGCGTGAACACGCGCGCTTTCTGATTTACGACTCTCTCGGATAATAAGCGACCGTGTTCACTGAAATCATTACTTCTCATGTAGTGAAATCGCGCAAAAATGGCTAATTTTGAAATTATTTAATTGAGAAAATTTCTCTTTTTAAGAATGATCGATTTAAAGATGAAGGAATTACTGTATGTAGCATGCTTGATTACGATTTATATATTAACGATTCTCTTTGAGTAATGAATATTAAAATGAAAATACAAACTTATAATTAATTTCTGAATAATATGGCAGCGAAAATAATTAAGTTATAAATTAATGAAAGAAATTAATTATATAGGGACGTAAATTATTGCGCCCTAAGCTCACAAATCTAGAATTTTATTGTAATCTGAAAAAAATTAAAATTTCACTTTTCCGTAGACATAATTGTCTCATTCCCCCATGCCTGGGGGAATAATGTTAAATTTGCATGTGGCTCGTCAACGATTGGTTTCGTCGGTACTGAAACTCAAGCGGAAATAACTCGCGATTAACTCAATAACAACCTTCCGCACGTAAAACGCATCGCATTCGCTAACAGTGTACCAGAGAGCGAAACGACAAAGAATTCGTCCGAATTTTATGGCGCGGTCCAGAACCGCGCGAACAACTTCTTCTCTCCTTCTGCCCACGCTGCCGGAACAAAATGGCGCACTTTTAATTTACGAATCGTTAACGTCATCCGAGCCAGCACTAAAGTCGACGAAAGGCCGCGACCGCGAGCGAGACGGAAGGTTTAAGGCCGATGTAAATTTCGCCGGTGTTAAAGAGGTGCCAAATTTTTTAAATCATCTGGTCGAGCGATCCGCTTTCACGGTAATGCAAGGGGTACCTGTGTGTAGTACGTATCTTTCAGTAGTTTTGCTTCGGCGTCGATTTGCATCGTGCAGAACCCACGGGCAACGTGCACTCGGGCTACGAGAATATGCCTCGGCAATTATTATTACAGCGCCCGGAGAACGGAACCACTTTTTTAAATTATTGCGCAGCACAGATGAGAAAATCGGGCGGATTATACGCGTCTCAGAGAACAGCAGATTCATTATGTAGAGTGTTCTAGATCTTGAGCATTTCTTTTTTTTTTTTGGATTCCTTGATGAATTCGAGATGGATGTTCTCTAACACAGATTAGATTTTTTTAACATTTGTTAATGTTTATAATAAAAATGTCGTATTTTTATAAATTTTTGAATTAAATTTTGTTTCTACAGTTTTTAGATTGTAAAATCCGAATTCTGCAGATGTTAATCTGTAGTATTAAAAATACAAAATGTTGGGATACTAATACGAGAAAGAAACGTAGGATGCAAGAGTTGAAATCGATTCATTAATTTAGAAATTTGTAAATATAAAAACCTCAAAAATTTATTAACGTACATGCCTATTGATTATAATGGCTATTATTGTTAAACGATAAAATACAAACGACTTATGCTAATAAGATTTAAATAAATGTTGAAGTCTATCGACTAAATATACTAATTGCTTTATTATTGTATTGATTTTAAATCTAACAAATTTTAATTATAACAGATTACATTTGTTGCAAAGAGGATTTTAATATTTTTCGTTAGCATGATTCCGTGCTGGTTTTAAGACCGTGAAGACAGGAGTTATTATCGAGCACTCGTGTCCGAGCGGAGAATAAGGTGGAAAACAAATAATAATTATGACACGAATTGTTATGCCGCGCGTTTCACCGCGCTCTCGCAAAGTGGAAGAGCAACGAGAGAGACGTTCGACCAACATTGTTTTCAGTTACTTTACGTGTGAATTTTGAGTGAAGATATTCACGAGCCTTTTACGACTCGCCCGCTGTGCGGACTGAGTCACTTCGGGACGCATGTTCTGGTGGCCGTTTCAGAGGCCGTAAGTACCCACATTACCAACGAATATTGCCGATAAATAATGCGTCCCACTTCCTCGTAAAATTGGACGTATGCACCGTGCGAGCTCTCCTCGGCCGAGCTCCGGACGTCTATTTCCACATTGTAACCTACCCGAGCGGTCCTGCGATAAAATTATCTGTCGCTGTTTCTGAACCGCCTTGATCTGTTTACTACACTCACTATAATTGTCCGCCGCTGATCTCGCATTGCCGCAAAATGCCCGCGATCGTTATTGATTTTATCATAGAGGTGTTGCGAATAAACCTCGACTTGTACTAATCGGATTTTTAGCGTATTATATATGTTTTATATTAAGATTCTTAATGATAATTGTATCGATGCATTCTTAATTTCGTTTAAATTGGGCTACTATTTCGCATCAGTATCTTAAAATAAAAACAATCGGTCAACACAGATATTTTATCTTCAGTACACTCGTAAGGATATCTACAAAATGTATTTGTCTTTAGATAATATTTCCAGAAATCTTCCATTCTCAAAGAAAATCCTATTATCTTACATCATGGTACATTATTCAAATGCACTCTCAAACATTTTGAAGTCACGAAATGACATAGCTTCTCATTCCAAAGTATTGATACGGCAATCGAGTGTGAATCATAACGAATGACCACACCTAGGTAGCAACGTCCATTGGAAACCGCGTAAAATCGAGATGGGAAACTTATTCAGTCGTCTAAATTGCGTTGTTTGAATCCTCGAAGACGTTACCGCCACACGAGGCTGTATCGATTGTGAGTCACAATGCCGTCGAGTTAATAGAAACACTTTTCGCGCCGGCGAGTCAGTATAAGTGGCCATATCGCCAACGAATATTGACGATAAACGACACGCCTACGGATCACTTCCTCGTAAAATCGAACTGTCGGGCCTACATCTATTTTCACAGATTGCCAACGTGCCTCCGTGTCCACCGGGTAAAACCTGTTCGACATCGTGTTTCGTTTCACGCGTCATTCGATTCTGCCAGCTTATCGGCAATATGTCTCGCCTGCTGTTTCTGATAACGGTTTGGTGAAGAAATTGTGAAGAAAAACGCTCTATATATTTGTTTTTTTTTTGTGAAATTTACGCTATTATTATTTATTCGAACATTTTCTCACATTTTTTTTTACCGAAAAGATCTCATCTATTTTCGAAATAGAGAGAGTTTGTGAATCATTTTTCCTATCACATTTCTTTTCATGCACTATGTAGGAAACTTCAATCTTCGGTTTAGTATACAGTTGCAGAAATGGCTCGTCGATTGTATTGAATGGTTGAAATAATTCAACCATTGATACATGACGCTCGTTTGTTGCTCCGCGCACAAAGTATACTTCCCGTTATACATACTTACTCGATCGAGCATTTTAGATTATGCTGGAACTATTAGTTCAACGTTTTATTAGTTCACTCGCCTGTCACATGTACCCTCTTTCGCGCGGTATCTACGGTATTTAAAACGATTCGAGATAGCAAATACGATGGCTTTCTCAACGGCTGCACCCGCATTTATTATACGCTTAATAGCTTCGTTCTTATTATCGTTGCGTTTCTACGCAAATTTATTTCACTATGACATAAAACACTTTGTACATTATTTGAATTTCGACCCTTAGTTTCCTTTAGTTCCTTTAATTGAAAGAAATATATTTTCTGATTCTGTTTACAAATTGTTATAGACATTATTCATTTTTAAAACTACTTCTTCAATAAAATGTAAACGCACAAGAAGTTACGTAAGTAAGCGATTAGCATGGTCAATAATTTATTGCCGTATTATACTTTTTAGCAGCAATCGCAACGGTCGAATACCTCTAGCATTTAATTTGATATATTCCGGTGGAGAAGCCCATTGATCTTCCATCGGCACAAGTTTCGCATCGCGGACCATCGATCCTCGGCACGCTCGAATATATGGTCGCGCAGATCAATCGTGTGTGCGTCTTAAAAATGCAGAATCCCGTCTTAAACACGCGCCGTATGCTTCCGTTACCGTTATAGGAATCTCGATAAGTAACCGTCGTGTCGACGTCAATTTACGCGGTCGGCCGCGATCGGCGCAGCGGCCGGTCGAGCTACAGTATAAGAAACGATTTTATCGGCTCCGTCGTCATTCGTCACTGCACGTCCATCCTGCGGACGACGTATATATCGAGAAACGTTAACTTCAATGTTAACAGAACATCAATCGTATGTCTGATAATTATATTGCGCACCGTTAAGGACGTTATTAATCCCGCGATGCGGGTCGTGTAACGTTTCCGCGCTTACGTTATTGGCAAATGCTAATCGTGGTAGAACGGGGTGGACTAAAGAACTCGAGCAATTCGTGCCATTTACGTTACATGCAATTTGGACGCGTCTAGGTTCTAAAAAATGCGACTTCAAAATATTGCGTTTATGACTTGGCAATTGGATTGTGGCAATTTTCACCGTCAGTCAGTCAGTTTCCCTATTGCTTCGCGTCTTTAACTTTCGTCGAATTCATTTCAGCATTTAAGTGTTACGTGTATTCAATGGAAAAACAAGATGGCTGCAGTGAGAAACATTAAATTACTTTGTGCGGGACAATAATGACTCTCTTTCTCTCTCCTTCTCCGAAGCGCGTAATGTCTCGTCGTCCCTTGTGTTCTTAATTCGCGTTTCTCTCTTTCGTTCGACGTATACGCTAATGATGGGTTGCGAGCATAAGCGCCGATCTATTTAAAGGGGAAATTAACTCGCGCTGAACTCTCCAACGGTGCTAATGAAAAACATCGGTGTTCGTGTCAGTTGCGAAAATTACCGCGCGCTTTTGTGCGTGACATGTTGCGCTCGCCAAGTACCTGCCGATCTGTATAATTAGCGCCGCTGATATCATAATCTAAAAAATTTCCGTACACGAGAACATTAATGCAATCAGTTATTCAGTAAATCACGCATTGCATACATAAAACATTGCCTGCGCATTTTTCCAGTTTTTAACATTATCGAAGTCTCGTTTAGTGATGGATTAGCTATATACGATTTACTTAACTACAGGAAACATGCAACTTAACTGACACGCAATGCTTAGAGCTATAAATTACAATGATTATACACTGATGATTATACCGTATAATCTAGAAAATAAGGAAGATTCTCGCACTCATATGTTTATACACGATTTATCATAAAATTTTTTTTATAGCTTTAATTTTTAAAGCTTTTACTTTTTTCTTTTACCCAATTGTGTCCGTAATGAACAAAATGATAATAAACGCGATTTGAGTATCGATTAATTGAACGGGGTCCCTCTTAACAAATGAAGAGTCAATATTGAAAAGATTAAACGCGCGAATCGTATACGCCCGCATATAAAGGCATGTGGAAAAATAAAAATAAAAAAGCTTCCCGGGAGGCTCCCTGGTGAAACGAAAAAAGAAGGCAAAACCGGTTTTATCGTCAAAACCGGAAAGATTTCTTCCGTACACTGTCGCCCAAAACGGACAAATGGGACGAGGTAGTTCGGCCACTGGTACAGGAATAAAAGAAAAATTTGCGAAAATTGTTGCGCATCTAGGGGCAACAACGTTCACGGGCAATTTGTCCCGAAGCATAATTTTTGTGAAGGTACTGTAACAGCATTCTTTATTTGTATTGTATAATGTTAATAAAAATTGCGTGCGAAAGATTTTTATTAACATTAACAACGAGAATACCAAGAAAATTGAAGAAAACATGTAGATTTTTAATTCACTAATATTCATTATATCTTCGAGAAACATTCTTTTCAATCAAGAAACGTTGCATTGAAGTAGTATCGTATCGCATTCGCGTGAAAGGTCGTCTTGTATGACTTTTAAGCAGCGTCACGCTATCGAATGTGTTACATCGATAACCGAGCAATTAAGTCGCTAATAATATAATTTACAACTTACACGAAGGATGAGTTATCGATCTCACAACGCGTTTTTATTTATTAAGGCTAATTATTGTCCGAATATAATTATCCAGCGCCGATGAGCGAGCTTCTTCCCGTGATTATCGGATAGAGAGAAAGCCCCTATTACTTCTTACGCCGCCCAAATTGTCCAATTTAAATGTGCTTATTAATGATTACGTTTATTCGATATGCATAATTTCTTGCTATAATTGAAGGGCTGAAAACAGCACGCAGTTTTAGCTTCTGTTCAAGAAATTTAAATACGAATGTGTGATACAAAAGAATAATTGTTTTGGTGTCAACTGATGAACTGATTATATTATAATACGTTTTATTTATTCTAATGTAAGGCAAAGCAAAATGAACACATTTTGTCGTATCTGATTAATATTGGATTATATATAGGACTTAAATATCTCATTAGCGGTGCATATATTTTTCATTAATAGTTTTTGCATTATCTGTATGCACGCGTTAATTAATTTAGTGCGAAGAGATGTCGAGTGCGAGATTACAACGGTAATTATAAGAAAGCCGTATCACGCCGACCATTGATGCAGGATCTTTCACTTATATTCATCGTTATTTACGTTTATCGGCTTGTCCGGTTAATTATAATTAATGTGCGTGAATATTTCTGACAAAACGATAATTACGTTACGTCGTCATTACTATTCGGAATATTAATCGATCGAATGCCTTCATATAAGTTATTACTCCTGGTTTGTCGCGTGTAATTTCTTCCCTTTACATGCATTTACATGTGTTTTACATGACACGTCGAATAATCAGGGCAATCAAATTTAAATGATACTTTTAATGCGCTCTCTTAATAATTATTTAATATTTTTTGAATATTAGTATAATTTAATTCTAGAGGAATTAAAATTTTAAATATAAAAATACGTAATGTAAATATATATTAATCTGTTATCTATTGCTACTTAATTTTCACAGCTCAGATAATATCAGTTTTTTACTGCTGAATGATTCTGTCTTTTGGTTTTTTATGCAGATATAATAATATCAGTCGATATCGACAAATTGATTAATAACAGTATATTTTATCTGTCATAGCAAGTTATTTAATCTTTTTCCTTAATGAGAATTGAAATTGACAAATAAAGCTTATCTTCGTGTTAATTAGAAAAATGGAGATTAATTTGTTATTAATAGTTTCTTTCTAAACGTTCATATCTCGTAAGGAGTAAAATCGTATAATTTAAATAAGTCAAAAAAATAATTTGTCAAAAACATTTTTGTAGCGATTTTATTTTACTCTATTGATTTATTAAAATTACATCTAACACATTTATTGATTTACGAAAATCACACAGTTTCGTTTTTGTAAAAAATTACTAAAATACAATATTAATTAGTTATTTAAATTTAAGACATAAATATCTTCGATTAAAACGTGAGTTTTATTCTTCAAATAGTTGCCGGATTTGACATACGATAATAAGATATTAATCTAAAATAATATGAAATACTAGGAACAGGATATTCACTGTTATCTATTTCACAATACTTAAAATATTTTGAATTGACTGGCACGCGATGCCTCGATGTTAGGGTTCTATTGTGCGCAGCGACGCTACTGTGTACGCAAGGTCGTCCGCGCCGCGAGACTCGAGATAGATAAATAGTGAGGCTAACCGCCCCGTACGTCGTCTTATCTTCCGAGACACGGTCGCGTCAAGTGCTGGAACGGCGCGTTAATTTCTCACGAATAATTCTCTATTGTATTAAATATTTCGCGGCGGCAACGAACGATACGGTATACCGCGTATTATCTTCTAATTGTAAGATGCGATTGCGACAGGTGCTGAAAGAGAACGTAATCGTCTCTCACGAAATAACTTCCAATCGTTAGCTCGCACGATAAAAGAAAAAAAAAGAACTCGGCGAGTTTTACATTACATTATGTTAAATATTTCATAACAGCAAACGAATTGTATACACGGCATTCGAGATCTGTTCTTGCCACGTATAGCGTAGTACTTATTGTTTTCAGTCGCCTTGTTTTTATTCGCGCGGTGAGACTCGAGTAATTGGCCACCGGCACGAGCGACGTGCACATCCTCGCGTTATTTTTCTTCGAGACACGGTCGCGACAAGTACTTAGGAGAAAACACGATCGTTCCCTGCAAATAATTAATGATCATTGGCTTGAACAATAATGCACTAATTTCAGCGATGCGATCATGTTGAATATTTCGTAACGAATAGTACGGTATGTGGCGCACGAGAATTGTTGTCTTGCGTACATAGAGCTGTTTACATGCGATCGTTTTGTTTTCACTCGCGCGATGAGACTCACAGACAGACAGTTGCTCCGTGCGTCTTCACGTTATTATCTTTCGAAACGCGATCGCGCAATCATTCTCTTCGAACGTTTAGCCGTTACGCTTATTCACTATGAATGTTATCGATTATTTTATATTAACGTCGGAAGTGCCGAGAAAAGCGCTGCGCGAATCGTATTCCCGGTGATTAATACGAGCGCGATCGTAACTGTCTTTTCGCGAGTGATTGGTGTGTGAGTGCCATGGGAGAACAAGAAGAAATCACGAGAGGAGGAGAAGGAGGAGGAGGCTCGGGGTGGCATCAGGCGACGTCGCCTGCGGCAGCTGCGCGCTGCGCACCGATGCTCGGATAATTGATAATTTAATTCCTCAGGATCGAGATCGCGGATCGTTCAATTGCGGATTTCGTTCTGCATAGAGTGCATAGACCACGGGACCCACACTGCGTCCTGAGGACCGGTCCTCACCGGAACGTAGCGAACCAGCCCAGCGTGATGTCTTGACGAGTGACTTCCCCCTCGCGGACAACTCTCCGTTCCTTTTATGGTACATTTACTTAGAAGCGGCTACTAGAGCTGTATTTGGTATTAAGAATTTAAATTTGTGAGAAACATGGCGAACGCGCGATTAACACTCGAATTGATCTGAGAATTCTTTTGTGGAAAATGCATCCTGCGAAACAACCTTTGTGAACAAACTAATCATTCAATTTTCTTCTTAAAAACAATTATTCATTATTTAAATTAACGATAACTCTAAACTCATTTTTAATGTATTAATTTTATTTTTTCTCTGCGAAATAATTCGTGAGTCATGGCGCGGAAGAAATTTATATTAGGAAAATTTTTAATACAAGTCTTGTAGATTGAAATATTCTTCTTCTCTTCTGGCAACTGTATATCTCGGCTTAGAGTTTTGCTTTGTAAATCAATTGCAAACTCTTTAATGCATACATTCTAAACGTTGATGCAAGCCTTACGAAACAGTTCCGTGGAACCGCTCGAACAGCCAGGCGTGTGTTTGTTTAGAGATTGACACGATGACACTTCACTGCCGTTAAATTTTTCGACTAAGCGCCGTGGTTGACACCTCGATAAAAGCTACGCAAGCATCCTTACGCGCCGCAGGTGTTCCATCCGCGGTTAGGTTTATGAAGTCACTTCGGGTGCCTGAGCGCGCGCGTAGTAACCAAGCATGACAAATGGTTAGTGTACATTGGCTTGCGAGCAGGCTCTGCTCTAACGCTCGGCTGACTTATGCGTCTTGGAAATGTCTAACCTGCCGCTCCATTGTCAGGCCGGTAGCGCGCGCGGCCGCGTGTAATTTTCATTAGTTAATAACGTGTGTACACATCAATTCACGCCGACGATTTCATTCGGCCGCGTGCTGCAGCGACGAGTCCGGGTAGCGATTCAAGTTTGCAAGCCTCTGATTTCTGTCTTGGTATCTTGGTAACACTTATGTAATTTGCATAATTTGCATTTCGCGTCTCTATAACGATTAATGCTCGTATCGATAAAATATTAAATGGAAGGAGTTACGCGGACCACAGAGAAAAAAGTATTGTTTTTATGCTTTGATTTATTCTATACTATATAGGTATATGTATACTAACAATAAGTATTTATCAAGTTTAGATTATTCGCAGGTTAATTGTAAGATAATTTATTAAAGCGAGATTTATGAGAGTCTAAAACTAGATATTTTATCTGTATTAATCAATACTTCTAATAGATCTGCATTGCGATCGTAAATTAGGATCAATCGTTATCCGTTTTATCCTTTTGCCCGATCGCGAGTTTATTATCGGAGCTTCCTCGCCACTGGAGATGGCATCTCGCGTGCCTTCGCGTGAGTTTATTTTGTTTGCGTCATGCGATAACATCGCAAGATGCCGTTTATACCATTGCGGTGATTAATTACGAGACGGACTTAACGCTCCCGCCGGCGTTGCCGTCCGTGCGTCCCAGCTGCATATGGCGTTTTTAATTGCGAGGTCAGCATACGCGGTGCAAAAGATCATTTATTGTTTACCTCGTTCATCGGTCCGCCGATACTTTCTTCGTTGCGTCACGCATCGCGGCTTCTTCGCTTTACGCGTGAACACCCACGTGCTGGACAGGATCGTCGTGTGCGAGCGCGCCGTATCGCGCCTCTCTCGCGTTAATTACGATAACGGGACGCGGCCGTGATGAATATTGAAGTCGATTTGTCTCTACGACAATCGACGCACGACGGATCCTGTTAGCCGTAACACACGGCGCGCGGCGGTGGGTCAGCCTCTTCCAATTTTTTAGTAGGTAGCTCTGACTTAAGCTGTCGCTACCGAAAATTTATGAGCGCCCGTGATTTCTCGCAACATTTTAATTTCACTTAAGATCTTGTCCCTGCATAAATGAGATATCCTATGGTCGTTTATATCAGCTTACACAGATTTTTTTTACCTGCAGTATCTTACTTTTACTTTGCCGCACTTGCGGTTTCTGGCAAAAGCCACATTGATGAACCCTCGTTCAGAACTTGCGCGAAGGAAGTCGTTCCTCGGAGAATCGCGAACCGAGGAGTAAACTCTGAGTTTTTGTGCGCGATATATGCAGCGAGCTACAAGCTGCAGCACATACGCGGCTTTTTTCTCTATTTCACGATGTCGTTGGGTCTTCATCGTGCATCTTGTTATGGACCTGTTTACGATCGCGGATGTAGATTAACGTGGAAATGAGCAAATGGTATGTTTGTCCGTAAAAAAACAAATTCGTATTACTGACATTTTTACGATTTATCATATAAGTGAGCTGTCAACGATAAGAAAACAAATTGTAACTATTCCCAGGAAATAATATTGTAGAGATTGAATCGATTTACGCTTATAGCATTGCATTGTTGTCATACGTTTCTTTTTTATTTTTATCAAACATAGTAGGTATTCTAATATCATTGATGAGAATCTCAAAAGAAATTGTATTATTAGCAAAAAATAAGAATAAGAATAAGTCTCTCTAGAATGAAATCAAATAACTTCAATAAACTTGACAATCAGAGCAAGACGGTAATTCGTGCGCTGTACAATTTATTACAGTTTAGAACAATTAAGACTCGTACGTTTGTGTATTATTAAACCAGACACTATGAGCGTGAATAAATTATTTGACCTACTTTGCCTGCATGAATCTCAATCTAAAGTTTCGGCAAACACTGTTTGGATACAAGGAAAAACATCTTCAAATTTTGATCACGAATGCAAATTTCTTGAAACGAAATTATGGTATGGAAATTTTACTTAATGGGACATCGATACCTGATATTTGTGATTTGATTTAAATATATCATTATTGTTTCATAATTTATTTACTATTATTCTATTCTAATTAGCAATTCTAATACATTGAGGTAAAGTAACATTGAATTGAATATTATCTCAGGCATATAAAGATAACATCGATATATGCGTTTATCGTCGAAAAAAATATATTGCATTAAGCGTAACTTTGATCAACACGAAAATTGAATGGCACGTCGAAGGGTTAGGGCCGTTCACGATTTCGTCCGGTTGGATCGCAATAGAACGATAGATTACGGACACATCAGGGAGTATGCACGGTCTGGCGGACCGAGATATAGGTGGGCGTTCTGCCGGATATGGTTCGCCGGAAGTAGGGGGACCCTCGCCACCGACACGCTCCACGCTCCTCGACTCCGTCGTGGACGTCATTCACGATATGATTCGTAGTTACGTCGAATCGTTTCACGGTCGTATCGAAACCCAGAATCTCCGGAAAATTGCCGTCACCTTGTCGTCCATTACCTGTTCGCGCCGTCGCGATGACTCGCCTGCACGAGCTAGCCTCTGGTTATTTCGCATCGTGTTACGTTATTTCTGAGAATATCGACATATTTTCCATTGAATTCTCTTAACAGAGACGTAAGAGCCGTGTAACACGAGCAGAGTATTTTTTAAAGGCATGGCATGAGTCTATTTTTAAAAATTTTAATTCGTATTTGGTTGCATTTTACAATATTTAAAAATTACATTGGTATTGTTCTCAAAATAAATGCCCCAATCGCTATTCTGTATTAAAAATACATTTACATACAACTTACCGATTAAACATTTTTTGTGTCTTACATATTTTATTGTATTTTATAATAGTTAAAAACTATATTGATATTGTTCTTAACACGAATGTTCCAATCGCTATTTTGTATTAAAAATGCCTTTACATACAGTTTATTAATTAAAATTTTTTATTTTATCCATATTTTTAATCATCGAAAAATTACTAGAAAGCAGAAACAATAACGGATGGGATAATATAGTGTAGAGTGTAATGTCAAGTATAACCCAGTTATGAGCGCGGTGAGCAAGGCCGTGTCTCTTTTCATGTAACCAATGATTAAGATTCATTTATTTGGACCAAGGGGAGAAGCCACTTAGCCGAAATGCCCCGCGAACCGAAATGATTTATTCGCTGCCCGTGTTTCTTAATGTCTTCAAGCCCTGGTGTTAAGGGAATTTCTTAAACAACATTATCCGCGCTCTTAAATCGGAGTCACCCGTCCCGATCGCTTCTTGATGAAGATTTATTGAAACTTTCGTTCCCGTTTCTCCCTTCTCTTTCCTATATACGTAATCTATAAAAATATGAAATCTCACGCGTATTTTTAAAATAATCCCGCACACTCGTGTTCCGTCACGCAATGAAATTTCTTGAAAATTTCATCTATCGCCAAAATCGACGCGGTATTTTGCAATTTGGTTGCATTCCGATTCTGCATGGGTCGTGTATATGCGACGCGCGCGTGTTGCATACGCGGCTCGTGCACGTTGCAAGCTTACAGAACTACAGACGCACACACATGCAGGAAGATCGTAACGCGTGCATAAACTGCGCAGTGTGCAGCGACTGCAGAGGCACGCCCTTCTCCCATCTGGTAGAGGCACGATACGTCGCGTGGTTCGCCTACGTACCGAGCGTCGCCAATTCCGCGGACGGTCCTCGGCGATACGATATCCGATAACGGGTCGTTCGCCGCATGCGATAATTTGATTGGGAGAACTTTGTACGGCGAACGTTAATTTTCGGAGCTGATATAACGAAATTCTTGGCGCTTCTACAAGCGCTAAGCGTTTTTCTATTACGTAAAAATAAAACGTTTCTTACAACGATTTTTAAATCGCATTTAAGCTTGGGAAATTCAATTTTATTTATGACGTTATTGAAGGATCGTGTTTTGATAATCTGTACGATTTCGGAAGCAATAGAACTCTGTGTCATTCATTTCACATTTAAATATCTGAATGTTCTGTTCATAAATACATATGTAAAAGTATACACGAAATTTTCAGATTATTATATGCAAATTATAGATTATACCACTGTTGTTTTCCGTAAAAATAAGTTATCTTGTACACCTTTTAATCGGCAAATACATAACGTCGCTGAGATTTCGATAAGCTAAGTGTTATTCGATAAATCTTATGAGAGATCGTAAATCATGTCGCGCCCCGAAGATATCGTGAATTTTTTTTTGCAACAGGCGACGTCGCAATATCAAAGCTTGGGTCGCGTCGCGACGCGCAACGATCGATTTCGGTGACATGGACAATAGAGCGAGGTGCACGCGCTTACGCGATATCGCGGTGCATGTGGAAGGGGCGTACCTAGCGTTATCGCTTTGAGGTCAACGCAATCGCTGATAGGCAACCGGCGGCGAATTGTCGTTGCGCTAGCTGCTGCATTCGGAGAGACCTTAAAGACGATGCGTTTCTATATAACGTACGTCCGACGAACGTAAATGTGTCGTGCTTGCGTTAGTCTTTTCATATAAATTCGATTTTAAATGGATTAAAAATTAAATAAATCACATGAAATAAATAGATCAAACCATGGTGGAACTGACAAAATAAAAGTAAAAATTAAGAAGACGAATAAAAGAATTATTTGATGCTGATTTTTTATTTTGAAAGGATCTTTACGAATATTATTTTGCAAATTTTACACGGAGAGAATTTTATATTAAATTTTACTATGCTGCCGCACCAATGCTATAGTTATAGCATTGAATGCTATAGTTATAGCATTGAATGCTATAGTTATAGCATTGAATGCTATAGTTATAGCATTGAATGCTATGTTCATAGCATTTAAACTTGTGGCGTCTTGATGGTCCGCAGTTGGTGCGGCAGCATAGTAAAATTTAATATAAAATTCTCTCCGTGTATTATTTAACTCTATCTTTGGTATGCTACGATTTCCAGTTGCCTTGCATTACTTTTGTTAGCACACGGAGAACAAATTTGTGCGAATATTAAGGCAGCGCGTAATCGCGATTGTGCAATTTATTCGTTATTTAATTGTTCACGCCTTGTTAAGCATCGGCGTAATTTATCTAAGAGAACCTAACGCTGACTCTGTCTTCTCGCTTATATGCATGCCGATACAATCTGCTAGATGCGCTACACGTGTGCCTGCATGCGATAGCCTCCACCTCATTTTAACAGGCGATTTCCGCGGCTGTAATTACCAGTTTCGATGAGCTTAAATGCCGATTCAAGTCTTGTCATCTTATAATCGTGAGATTGGATTTTGGAATTCCTTTATCAGGGATAATTATGAAGCACCTATTTAATAGTAGCGCCATTATTGCACAGATCATGTTGCAAATAATTAGTTTTTATTCATGAAACTGACTATAGAATTATATAAGGAAATGTGGTATATTTATGGAAAGAATACTTATTGAGAAAGGAAAGGATTGAACTTTATTCAAATATATACATGGGACTGCCTTTTCATATCGTTCGCATTTCGCATCGAGCAACTTGCCCTGCGCGAACTCTGTGTTTCCTGTGGGATCGTTTTATGTCACTCGCGAATACAGAGTCGAAACTTTGGTTCGAACTTCACGCATTTCGCACGCAGAGAATAACCGAGCCGAAATATCAGGTACAATGTAGATTGCAGCGGTTATATATGATTGCGGTTTCGTTGTATCGCCGCCGAAATTGGAATTATACGCGATCGTTTCGCGACCAGCGAAAATACTCGATATTCCAAAACTATCGATTCTTTATTAATCGCGCATAATTACGACGGTTTTAGTGAAAGTAACCATGAACTATTTTTCTTGCCTTTCTCTTTAAAAATCACACTAAGATGCTATTTAATGAGATTCAAACTTTATGAATTGATGGATATAAATTCTTCTTTCAGCATTTCTTTAGAAATTTTGTATTAACTTTGTAAAAGCTTGTGTTGAAAAGCTTTATAGGAAATCATTATAAATTTCTTTAAATCTTATAAAAATATTTTTTGAATGGTCATCGAAATTGTCAAGTATAGTCTTTCAAGAAGAGTTAAAAGTGAAAAGCGTATGACAGAAATGCCATGATTAAGATAATCGAAAATTACGGTAATTTAAACGTGCCTCTTAAATTACAATAATTTGTAGCCGAAACGAAATTAACAAGACAGCCGCGAATCGTCGCATCTTTTTCAATACATAATATGTTGGAACGCACGATCGTCCAGCCGTTTTTTTTTTTTAGCACACATGTCCGGAAGCTCCACCCTGCTCGCTACATGCGGTTTATAACACGCGCAACCGACCGTCTGGATTCAATCTCGATCGTCGTGCGGTTGCAGGGGCGGTCGAATAATTACGATAATCGCCGGCTTTGCGCTCTTTCCACGGCGCTCTTTCTCACGGAGAGCGAAGGCTCCCGCGAAATGAAGCACGGGAGAACATCGAACGAAAATTGAGGAAGGAAGGAAACGACAATCCCGAGACACTCGGTGTCTCAGAGAGATGCACGGAAAATGTGTCGTTCCTTCCTTCCGTCGATCCTTCCTATCCCTCTTCTTAGCTCGCCTCCTCCTTCTCTCCTATTACCATCGAATCGACGATTACGCGCGGTCGCATAATTACAGCAATTACGAATCGCGGAGTTACGGACTGTCGGAATAAACACAAGCCGGCGCCATTAAGCGGACCCGCGCCGCGGCGGTTCTCCACTCCGTTCGCCGTGCCGGGGCACCGGACACGGTAGTAGTACCGGACCGGTAGCAGCCAGACGATCGAGGTGCGGTGTGTGTAAGTTAGGTGTATCAGTAGACGAGCTCTCTTTGTTCTTCGGCGAGACCGTGGTAACGATTATATCGAGTCGTTTCCATCCAAGGTCGCGAGCACATGTAGGCATGGGCGCCGGCCGCCGCCCGGAATCTCTCATAAGGGATAGTGTTTTCGTTAGCAAGTTCTGATGCTGGAATCATTCAACGCGTTATCGATATCACGTTTACTGTAGGACTGATTTTTATTTGATATTTTTAATACCGCGTTTTCGGCGGGGAATAGTATGAATAAACTACATTATTTCTTGTAATTTAAGCGTTTTTAATAATTGAAAGTTGTGAAGGAAATGATAATGAAAGGATTTAAATATGAGGAAAAATCTTTACGAGCATCTAAAATTTACTTAGGCATTTTTTCACTCTCTTTATTACTTATTTTATATATGACTTATTATATTTAATTATTCATTTCTTTTGAACAATGAATTGGGCATCGATATATTGCATGAAAATTTTTAAGTAACCTATGTGTAACCTGCAGAACGCGCGCGCGCAATAACAGCGACGCACGTTTGTTCTGCTAAAGAAAGGTCTAAGAGAAGGAAAGGGAAAAAGAGCGGGAAAGAGAGAGAGGAACCAAGTTGAAGGTGAATGGCGGGCGTGGCGGGTAGCCAAGGTAGGGTGAGTGCATCCTGCTGCAACGATGCCTTGATCGCCGTCTTCCTTTCTTTCAAGCTATTCCACTTCGAAGGACGTTTCTTCGAGATATCGGGGGTTTCCAGTTGAATATTTCTCCACGTAAAGACGTAAAGTCTCCCTCGTTTTTCAGCCAATTACTTGTATTACGATTATTATTACAGTAATAAAGTTTAACGTAAAGAACTAAATACATATCATAGAAGAGTTCTTAAAAATTCTAATTTATTGTACAGAAATTATGGGATCGAGTTCGTCATAAAAAAAAAACTATTCCATTTGTCACAAAAAATATTGCGTAATTATTATCTGTATGTTGGTTCATTGTATTTGTCACTGTGCAACATATACTGCCGTGTATAAATGTTAAACTTTACATCGTTAAAAACTGTAGACCTCATACGCAGTCGTCTCATGTACGACGCGTGTTTTTCGCAAAGAGATACATTTCGTTCGCATCGGTTCGACGCGCCAGGATTTAATCTCGCTATTTGTCCACGTCCGACGCGCGACACTCTTCTCTTTTCTCTCCACCTCCGAATGGGAGCGTTATTCTACTTTTTGTAAACGGGAGATTTCTCCGCGTCTCTTTCGCCCGCAGCTACACGGAACGCGCCTTCCACTCCTGATTATTTGTCCACGTCTATTTTTCGTGTTCCCCACTGCTCTCGCGTCGCTTTCACGTAATGCCCTTTCCCACCTGCACCGTCGGCTGAGTCATGGGCTCTCGTCGTCTCGCGTCTCTCTCTTTCTCTCTCTCTCTCTCTCTCTCTCTGATCGATTATGCCGCATCATTTCTATTTCTAAAATCGAAAAATCAAGGTCAACGTACCGGCAGCGAGACGCTGTCCACGTGTCGCCGTTCGTGCCCCGCCCTTTTAACGCGACTAACGAGCCGAGACTCGCCATGAGCCATCATCTTTCCTCTATCGCCGGTAACGAGCATGAATATGCATATCATCCGGCCTCTACGATTTTCCAACGCGCCCGTAATGCGAACAATTAACTCCAGCTGTAGTTACAAATTGTACGAATCATGTTTGCCATCGTGTTTGTTGGAATTTTAACTTTCCCGCGGTAACTTCCGCAGTTCTTTGAAATGTAAAGATAAATTCTACGACTGGCAATGAGAGGAATAAAATGAATTATGAATGTTGTATAAAATTCTTTGAGAAACAAGTGATGAGAAAATACTATTTTAACAATTAAAACGTCGCAGGTAATCCATAACAAAAATATATTTTTAGCCAGTTGTCATAAATTAACAGTAAGTAAATTATAGCACTAATCAGGTCTTGTTTATTTTTTTGTGCACTAATATAATTTCCAAATATCTACCACGCAAGAACAATTTTGGAATGTTTTACGATTTGTCACGAAAGTGAGGATCACCTTCGCGCTCGAACATTTCCAAACATTTCGATTATCATTTAATCGGCCGCGTTCCAATCTTTTTGTCTCTTCCACGTATGCGGTCGAGCTCCATTTTTCAGGCTCCGCCGCCTTATAAAGATTCGCGAGGCGAGCGCGAGAGGTGATGCCGCTCTGAACGTTAACGAACCAGCCGGTTGCCCTGCGAGATTCACGGTTCGAAGGTTTCGCCGGTCCCTTCGGAAAAATTGCTCGTGAGAGAGGTACTAATTTAATAATCTTCATTAACCGGCGTTCAGTCAGTGGTTGAAGGAAGGGGAAAAAACGTAGAGGAGAAGAGGGAGGAGAAGGTGGAGGCATCGGAGGTGAAGGTTGGGGCTGGAAGGGGAGACTGGGAGAGGGAAGTACGACCGTGGAAGGTTACCGTAGTGGCCGCGTCAAGTATCCAAGTGATGGGCAGTTCAGCGGCAAAGCACGGAGGAAAGAAGGAAGATCGCGAGAGCGAGGAGAGAGGAAAAATAGGGTGTAGTACGAGAGAGAAAGAGAGAGAGACAGCGAACTGTTTGCTCATTAGACCGGATAATTGCAGATGGGTCTGGGCTCACCTCGTCTCGAATCACCTCGACCTCACCTTACCTCGAACTTTGCTCATCGTCCTGTTCGTCGTTCTTTGCTTCGTTGTCCTGGATTTTTATCTTGTTCTTCGTTTATTGCTGCTTTTTATGCGTTGCGATGTATAGCGAATGATTATGCATAAATATATTACTTTCAATTAAATCAGTCAGACAAAATTCACCAAGCATCTTCTTATATCTTACATTTTTTTTAACACTCCTATTTTATACACGAGTGTAATTATTTAGAAAAAGTCGCATGTACAATTATCTTAAATTGCATTTGGATTTATATCTAATAAATGATAGCAGTCAGATATTTAGTATTTAAATTGAAACTGTATATTTGTGTTATTCAAAAGTATTATATCAACCTTTTCAAAGAAAGAAAAAAATGCTATAGAGATCGAAACATATTCTGCTTCATCATTCTGTTTTTTTTTTTTTAACTTTTACCTCACATTTAGATTACACAAAAAGCATTTTTGTTCTCAAGTGTGCCAGTCAGTGCTGCACGATCAGAAAGACAGCCGTAATGCGCTTCGAGACTTTTTCTCACGGTGTGGTGCGGTTCGCGAAGCGAATTGTAGTTACACGACAATGGCCCACTACACGGGATTGCGAGCGCGACAGTTGCGAGGGAGTAGTTTCCGACTATTGTGGTCGAACATCGACAGTTCTCGATTCGCGATATAACAGCTCTTTCTTAGCAGCTGAGCGGAGAAAGAGAGAAAGAGAGGCGTCTTTGTGCGCTCGTAAATAGGAACGCGACGGGGACGAGCGAGGATAAGAGTTGCTGCCGTTTGCTCATAAGTAATATAGCGTACGGGTGAAAAGTTAATTAATTCTAATAAGTTCCCAATAATATATAGACGAGCTCTCCGGATCGGCCCCACTGCTGAGACATTCATTGCTTGTCGTAAAAGGCTTTCTATAGCTCCTCGACTCTTCTATCCGCGAGAGAATGTAACGAGGATGTAATATTTCGATACGATAATGTACATGTTACCGTTAAAGCTTACTCTGATTAATGATGACGCGCAATGACGTTCGTAAAGGTAAACAGCAGGGTTTTGAGGACGAAGAAACGCAAAAATTTATAAAGAGAGATTTATTATTACATACACAATTACGTAAAATTTATTGTGACTTGTTAATTATATCATAAAATAAATATATGTATATATGTTAGTAACGCTAATTTATTAGGTTATTTATTTATTTAGAGAGAATTTTTTATATAAGTTTTTAGGTTAGTTACTAAACAAAAAGTTAGAATTGTGTTATATACTTTTTACGGAACGATAAACTCGTTTAAGAATCAATTGCATCGATAAACTTCATTATAACTCCGTTTAGCGTAGATAGGATAATTTAGTTCGCAGTAATTATCGCCGTAGATATAATCAGTTTTATATTTTACATTATAAAACATCATAGAGATCAATATACGGAATCGAATAAATAATAAGATATAAAAAGGAAAAATTTGATAAAAGTCAAAGAACACAGTCTCTTTAATATTTTAATAATACAATATATATAATTTTATATACTTAAGAAATATTATAATAGGTATTATACATATTTGCTAAATTTAGAAAAATTTTATAACAAGATATATCACATATTAGGTGCCATGGTCAAAAAATATATCTACGTCTATGTATATGTTTTTTACATATTTTAATATATGTATATAGTTAATAACTTAATAAGCGCGCCTGTAGAGAATATTGCGGAAAAACGAATTTATTTCATTAGTCTACGATGGACAGATGTCCCAGGTAATCGTTATGCGGCTGATACATGGGATATGCATATTCAGATAACACCGAGTACATCGCGATGGACATATGACTCAGTTTTTGACTCGCCAATAATAAGTTATCCTTATCTCGTGGAACTGTGCATTAAACGGTCTCATTGACATTCGCTTCGGCCGCATCGGCGAAACCGTTTAAATTCCGCATCGCGGAGGCCACCGCGCCGTAATCGATTACAGCCGCATTGCGGGGATGCACGCAATTGTTGCGTGCCCGTTTACGCATATACGTTTCGCATACTCAAGCGCATGCTGCATAACCGTTGGAATTTCTTTTTTCGCGTTGGACGTTTACTTGTTTAAAACGCGATGTGATATTTGCATTTCGATTACCTCACTGCCGCGCGTTTTATAACGTCCGTTTGGCGATTCGTGACATTAATATCATGCCCGACGAGCCGCATCTTTAAACGATAATCAAACTTTCGTGCGCGCACAATTAATTTGTTTTTATGACGACAAATTGATTTATAGTTATGTAAGAAAGCTATACTTTTCCTAATAAACTGGAAACGAATTCTCTCCTGTAGTCAATTTGGAAGTCTCTTGACTTCTTTATTTCGAATAACTTGAAAGATTTATTCGTTGCGACTTATCAAAATATTAAAAATTGCCAATTGTTAAGAAAATGTAGATAATTGTGTCAGATTAAAAATGGCAGATAAAAAATAAACTATATAAACCATTTACGGCACAAATATGGATTATCCGTTTCTATGTAATGTTGTTGCCGCGCATTTATATTCGCGCATAAACGCAGGAGAGAGAGAGAGAGAGAGTTCTGCTTTCGGGATGAGGGTTATATCGATTAATAACCGGGGCGCGCACCGAGTACAGATGGTCTTTAATTTACAATGGTTATCGAACTACCTTACATACCCGAGTAAATTATCGCTATGTACTTTCTCGTCGTCTAGAAAACGGAACGGCCGTGAATACGAGCGCAGTAAGGATAAGCGTTCGGGCCGCAAAAGGTTGTAAAAGATACCGCCCGCATTAACTTGCAGAACCATATTCTCGAGAATAATTAATATTAAAGCGAGTACTATCGCACCGACGGCTAAACCTCGAAACCATGTTTCTAACGGGTGCGTTACATTTCGGATTCTTTGTTCCTCCTTGAGTTGGCACGAATACGTACATGAAACGTATTGCAGAATTTAAGATTATCAATTGAAACATCTCTCTCAATGCCGTCAGGAATAAATCTTTTTACTTAAAGCTTATCGTAAAAATAAAACCTCGATCTAATTATATAGTAATTAATTTGAAACTGATGAAATCTTATAATAACCGATTTATGGTTTTATTTTATACGTATCCTATTCTAATTTATAAATTATTATAATATTTCAACTTTATTGAACGCATTCATTCTTTAATGCTTTTGCAGTCAAATTGTTCTTATGCATTATAATAAAAACTAGAGGTGATTATTTATAGTAACTTTTTATTTTTTATAATATATCTTAATGATACTATTTTGATAATTAAATCAAAAATCCATCAAAACAAAAATTTTTTGAAATTATAAGTGACCATGTTTTACAATCTCTTTATAATCTCAAAATTAAACTCACAGAAAATCTTCAGTTTTGTTTATAATCGAAGAACTGTGGATTATTTCAAAATTCATATAACAGTAAATTGCTTCGCTTTGACGTCTATTGTGAACGAAAGTTTGTGTAGCCAGTCCGAGACACCCGGTAGAGATATCCTCGATGCGTACGCCAGTCATGAGATCCGGAAGCGTTCGAAAATTAATGCGGGGTCCGAAAGAGCGAGTTCGCGGAGCCGTGCGTGGCTGCCGTGCTCAGGCTCTCGCCGCAGGTATTAGCATAGGAGATTAATTTATCGGTCTCCGGCGGGAATGTGGGTTTAAACAAACGTACGTACGTACGTACATATGTACGTACGAGGGTTTCGAAATAGGCCCCATGGCCCGGTTTGTCTGAGTCATATACACTGTAAACTAGGCGCGCTCCGGCTCTCCGTCGATTAAATTATATACGGCGAGCGTGCTTAGATCGACGAGCGTCCGTGCATACGTAGCCGCTGCTTGAATTGTTGGCCGTTCTGTAAAGTGACATATGTCAACCCGTGAGTATTCGCGTTACAAACACACGTTGAGCCAAGGTTTACTTATTTTTGATGCAGTAATCGTACAAAAGAGGATTTATATATCTTCGCAATCTCTTATTTATTCTTAGTCACTCTTATTCGTTTAACGAGTAAAATTCTATTAATGGATGGAATAGAATGAATATTACCGTTTTCTAGTAAAACGATACTGATAATAATTTACGCTACAGTTTGCATATATATTTAATGTTTAAGCAATTTAGTAGTTAAAACGGAATGGGAATAAGTTGCTTTTGCACAGAGAAAAGTGCCGCCAAGTGAAAAATAGCATACATTATTAATAGACTATAAGGGAGGTTAGGTAATTATACCAATTATCGATGTTATACGTCCGTATCGCGAATTGATCGTAACTTATAAATATGAAATCGCTTCGTTTAAAAAAAAGAAAAGAAGAGAGAAATAATAGGCGCCGTTCATTACTTGCATAAAAAAATGTACTGCCTCTATAAATGATAAGTAGAAGATCCTTCTTGAAATACAATTTAAAATTCCTTGCAACGACATCGAGGCAGCAACTTTGAAAGACGAATTAACATCAATCGAACATAATTTAGCCTTTTGATTAAATAATTGGAATGACTAATAGTAATTTTTTTCTGCGCGGTATAGAAAAAAATTACTGTTTTCCTTGCGACTTCCTTCGTAATAACGTTAAAGCGTTTGCTTTGCAAACGACTTATTAACATTATTTGAAGGTAATTTAATCACATTTTCATGCATAGGGAAATATGTTATATGATCTGGAATTATTTCTGATGATATCGAAATTTGGACTTATAATTAGTATAGTTAGTGGTAAACTTGTTTTTATACAAAGAAAATTAACGAGCACAATAAAGAGACATCTTAGGGCATATTTAGGGACACATATAGACAGATAATTTGAAACATCTGGAAAATAGAATTGGAAAATAAATTGCAGAGTCGAAGTTTCATTTTCTTTATTTCTTTCAAAATTATTTGAAATTGATAAGTTACGCGTATTGCAATAAAATAAACAGAAAAACAATCTTTGTTATCTCTCTTTCTTTTTTCTTATTTAATTATTTCTACATAATATAAATCACAGACATTATAATATATTTTGTACGCGCGTACAGTACGTTGTCTATAAGACATTTTTTCAAATATGAAATTTATCAAGACTGATTATAGCTCTCTGTGAAATGTTTACATATATAAATCGTGATCTAATCTAATATAATTGATAAATTGACCGTTGCTGTAAAATATTCCAGCGACATTCATCAATTCCGCAAGACGCGTCAATTAGTCTAGCGATAATTAGGGACAACCTTGTGTATAACAATTTCCACGCAAACTACAGTAAAATGGTTTTTGCCACGCGTCGCTCCCTCAAACAATTTTGTACTGTTTATGCTCGTTCATGCTGAACGTCGCACACGCCGCTAACTTTATTGCATCGCGGGTGCATCTACCATGTCTACGCGTGCTTTCCGCTCGATGCGGTTTCTTCTTCCGATTGATTGATCGTCGAGGATGGTCAATCGGTTTTTCTTCGTCCTTCTCTTGATCCGTCCTGGATCATGGCAACCGATGATTGTTTCGCGGAAAAAGTTGCACCGCTTAGTTTCCATAATGATCGTCTCGGCTCGAACACGATCGGTCGATTAATATCGCGTTTCTTACCATGTTGAAAGAGTACGTCGCAAGATGATTTTCCTTGCGGTCTCCTTGGTAACAGATGATTTTGTGTCGCGTGGAAACAAGGAGGGACGTTTCAATCGTAAATAATAAATAATTACGCTTGTTAATTTTATTTAGTAAGTTTCCATTACCATATTCTCAATCCTATTGTCATACTTTCATCTTTTTATTGCTTTAAAAGGAGAACGTTCTAATGATAATATCTAAGAAGTTAAACAAATTTAATGTACATTTAAAGTTGTTACTTTCTTACTCAGAAAAGTATTCGTTTATATACTCTATATATCGTAGTATTAATTTTGGCAATGATAGCCACTGTGAATCCGGGCTTTAGCTCTGAGATTGGCGCCGTATGCACCGTATGCAACCGCACCCATGCACAACGAACCGTCGCAAGTCGCGTACGCGCATAATACAATATCGCATGATGCGTAATCGTGCATGAAACGCATAATACCGTGGCGCGGCACGTGACGGCGTTACGGTTAAGCGACATCGCAGTCATAATTAATCGGATACGCTAAAGTGATCGCAACCGGTGTCTTACTACCCTCTGGTTTAGTTCGTCGCGCGAAAAGTCCCATCACTGTCGATCGCATCTGAGCGTCACTCAGATGCGATACGATATACATTTTCAAACGTCTTATTATAAATTGCTTATTAATCTGACTGTGAGTTTTGATTATCAAGATATTTAATACTAGTAGTTTGAAAAAAATTTACAATGAAAGATAATAGCATTTAAAAAAGCTTTGAGAAAAGAAACCCTCTTTCAAGGCATAATGACTTTTGTTCGTCAAACGGCGTTCGTTATTTTAAATTCACCGGATACAATAGTCGTCGAAATAAAGATGTCTAAAGGTATACAGGATAGTGCATTAGCGATGCGTAATAGCTACATTAAGAGGAATACAATCCTCCGAGCGCGCGGCACATTTGCAGCGCTGCACTTACGAGTTAACGGGCCATCGTATCACACCCGGAGTCAGCTGCAATTTCGACCCGCCAAGAGCGCCGTTGGTCCGTTGGTCAGCCAACGCGTAACGGCCAATAACAATCAATTTGCATGGATATAAGGCCCGGCAGGGACAGTCCTCTCGCGCGACACGCAAATAAAAACCGTCGTCGAGAGAGTCACGTCTCCTGCCCACGTGAAGCTAACGAGCTTCTCGTATTAATTTTCGCGCGCAGTTGACCCACATGCACGACGACGACGATGACGACTATGACAACGATGAATGCGCGCCTCGGTTGACTTTCCGGGTTTTACGGATGACCGTGATGACGATCCCTTCAAGACGGCGACGACGACGACGACGACCTTGAAATATTTGCCGGCTTAAAACGCCTTTAAAACCGGTATCTAAACATCGCCGTTGTAAACGTGTCGGCTTCTATTTGAATAGCTTCAAGTGTTAGCACTGTCAGAATGTGCTCTCGGAGTGCGGTCAGGACTACGAATGTCCTTATGAGAGAGAAATTTTCTTCGCTTGCGCTCGAGGGTTTTAAGCTAGGTTAGCGGTAATTTTATTGATTTGAAAGTTGTTTAGCCACATAGGTTTTAATTTTTTAGAAGTAATTGTAAGCATTTAATTAAATAATATAAATTGTATCGATTATCCGAATTAATAGAATTAATAGAATTAATAACTCTGTAAACTCTTAAGTATTGCACCGTGTAATTTTAAAGATATATTAAAAGATACATCAAAAGTAGTTAATAAACGATAATTGTAACTTTATATTGCTATAGATATAGATAGTTTAAAAGAGAAATAATATCTTTCCATTACTTGGCTTATTCATTATTTGCTTATTTGCTTATTTGCTTATTTACTTATTTCATTATTTGCTCATAAAAATACAGGAAGTTTCAACAAAATTTTATAAAACTTTAAATTTTGCAAATTTTATATGCATCATTTATTGTAAGAAATAACTTGTTATGATAATGTGTGAATGTAAAATATTTAAGTCCACTTTTCCTTGTTATCCATTAAAATATTTATCTTCTGACTAGTTTTGTAGAAACATAATTTTTCTATGTTAATCTTTCTATTTAAAAGAGAGAAACTGCATTTTTCATGTTGCTTATTTATGCTTGGAGTACTTTACTTTGCATATATAACCAAGAAAAGAGGTCATCCTTTTAAAAAGATGCGTTATTCCATTTGTCGTCATATGAGCTGATTTAGAAAAAAAATATTTTCTTACCTTTTTTTGTAGCATTTCACTTATCCTTGAGATAATTACCGCGCAGTCGTTTATCAACTTCGAGTTATTCAGCGTCCTTAGCCATTAAAGAAGTTTCGATCTTCGTAAGTGATATTTTATTTCTCTGGCTATTGATATATATCGTAAATTTTGTGGTCGGCTTGCACCGACTGCGGATGCTGTTGCATCCGGATAATAAATTGACCATTGAGGAGGAGTAAGAAAATTGCACCTGTCATCATTGTAACGTGTGACGATGCGATATCATCTCTCTTCGTATGCAATCAACTCTGAATAAATGAAATGCACACTAATTTTGACATTGATCTTAATTTTCGCATTGTCACGCTTTCGGAAATCTATCAGTCTTCCGCCAAGAAATTGCGAAATTCAGGCTCTACTACCGCGCGATGATTAAAAGATGAATTTGATCAAATTGCAAGGTAGCAAAATCGAGATATGAACGAGAAGCTGCAATGCGATTTATAATCTTTTTATTCAAATTTATTTTTATTCTTTTAAAATCTAGTTTTTTTTTACTGAAAAAGACATCTTTTACGAAGCATTTCTTTACATAAAATCATGAAAAAAATTTGTTTTGCTATTTTTATATCACATTTTAAATATCCATATTTTTACGATATGCATATTTTTCAAAATGTTAATGCAGAGTTGCAAAGAAATGGGCGATTTTTGTGGGACGAGGAAGTGTGTATGGGCCTTGAACTCACTAATCAGTGATCTTTTCGTATTAACGATAAGAGATCCGCGCGTGCAAAATACGCTCTGCATTTATTTCCACCCATATCATTCAATCGTGTACAGCGCTCGTCGTTCGCTTCTTAAATCTTTAATCAATGAAATTACGTTCTTGTTGCATATACGATTTGTTCAAACTGCTTTAAAAAATACTGAATTTTGTTTAGTAGATATTTGTTCGATTTAACTTTTTAACATTAGAATCGCAATTTTATAAATTATGTAAATATGATCTTTAACATAATTAATTAATTGTTATTAAAAGACAAAATGCGATTAAGGAATGTTGCCTAAACTATTATTACTTAACAAAATATTATACTTGCAGTCTTAAAGCTTTATATGTCAAATTCTTTTAATTTTTAACATCAGATAAGTCTGCGAATATTGAGATAGCTAATGAAACTTTTGTCCATTTTTTTTAATAGACTGACTGAAAAAATATCCCTCGTACTATACTTTATTACACTAAAAAAATCGTGCCAATAAAAAAGAAGCAAATCGTCTGTTTCCACCGATTTATCCGGGCGCACTTTTGTAGTCGATTTACATGGCCTCGTTCTGTATTCCTACCGTATCCGTTACGTGTAAACGTAATAAATTCTTCCAAACTTAATTCTCGACCGCCTGAAATACTCATGATAAATATCCAAGAGACATAAAGTTATTATAAAACTTGTTATCATTTCGGTGGTATTTAGGATAAAATAATTCCTCTTCAGTTATTATTATTCTCTTCGATAAAAGTAGATTTCCTAATATAATATAATAGCAAATCAATTTTATACCAAGTTTTATTATAGGCACCTACTTGATATAAAGCACTTTGTTATTTTTTTTAAGCCTGCTTAGACTAGCATTTATATGGCGCAGGTCAAAGAGGACCTGTACATAAAAAATACTAGTACACTGAGAAGAAAAATTGGTTGTACGGACTAAATTTCTATAGTTGTTTGATTCAATGATTGATTCAATAATTATTAAGCTGCAGTAAAAAAGATATAATTCATTCATGTCAACCATCAAATTTTTTAAATCAAGAAGTAACTAAACCAACTAATGTTTAGTTGACCGTATCGGACTAAATATTTTAGTTAGATGAGACACATTTTGCATTTTTCAACAAATTTTTTTTCTCAGGGTAGCAGACGAAGCCTTAAAAAGTTTAATACCGTTTGAACATTCTTGCTTCGACCGTCAAGTCGCTCGTAAAACTATAGCGGATAAACGTTGCAATGTTCAGCGCAGGTTGATCCAGAAATTCGCCTCTCATAATTTCGTCCGAACCTCAAGAGCAATTATTTGATCGGCGAACATGCGCTCTCCGGCTCGCGAAACTCGCTCGTGATAGGCTAATTAAGCGTGTCGAAGAGCGGTTAACGATCGCGCAAATTCATACGAGGTCGATTCGTATGCAAGGCGATATTTATCGTACGGCCGGATAGGAGGCGGCAACTGCGGCTGCCGGGTATTCCGAGTCGCACGTAAATCTCACGACTGGTATCTTTCTTCGTCGAGGAGGACTTAACCCGGCCGTGCCGATACCGAAGCCCGCCCTTCACCGAACAACTGCAAAATTCCTCTCGTGTACAACCTTCGTCACGCTTCAGGGACGAGCATCTCGTCGAAATTATTTTTGCCTGACGCTGTCCCACTTCGTAAAAATCTCGAGCTCATACGCGAGTGCGGCGAGGAAAGTGTATGTGCAATTTACATTCTGACATATTTGCCACAAATATTTAAATTTTTGATGGTATAAAGAGGAGTATTTAAAATTGTTTATCAATTTTTCCTTAATATTAAATTTATTATGAAATGCGTTTTAAATAAAATGACTGGGTTTTTAGAGTCAATAACAATCTGAGAGACAAGCTATTTTTATATACATATATATCTCTGAAGTTTAATTCGCAAAAATGTTGTTATTCTCTGGATACAATATATTTATATATCTGTATGTAATATTTTTTTATAATTAATTTTTGCTAAAAATAGGTTAGCAAAACTGATTCATAATTAGTTGTTTTTAAAATGTTTTGTGCCTGCTGGTATTTATCTTGTTTTCTTCATTGAATTTATTATTTTGTCGTCAACCAAACACGTACTTTATGCGGCGATGTTGAGTAACATTAATGCAACATTGTCTTAATCCTTCTTGCTTTCTTCGGGTGGTCATAAATTAAGGTGCGCAGGCTGCTTTAAAACTTGTACTTGAACGTCCAGCCAGTGGCGACTTTCGTTGTTTGTCCGGTACGAATTCATGTCCGGTATGCGTTGTCGAGGGAAAAATCGTGCAACCCACAGCTCAAAGATTTTATCTTATCTTTATGAATTTAAATTTTGTTGTACTTTATTTTGAAACGCAGCATGTTTTTTATGCAATAAAAGTATTCGAAAGTAGAAAGGGAAGGGAAAGGTGAGAAGTTATCGCTTATTTTCTTACAAAATCTTTAAAAAGCAACATTTCTTACGATATTGTCTTCATTTCTCTTTATTCTCTCTCTTTCTCTTTCATTTATCTTGAATGAGCATAAATTAATGCGTGAGTTGATTAAAAATTCGCAATATACAGTGGCGATTCTCGTTATTTGTCTGGTGCTCGCTAGTGAACGTCCATCGTCTGGCGGAATGACGGATCAAGGCTACGCCACGCCGTTATTACGCCTAAATGCGAGGGATTATTGGTAATCATTATGATCGAGCGGCGTAACGTAATATATGGGAGGGGATTATGCTGTATAGCGTTTTGTCGTTTATGATATTAAGTGCAATGTACATAATACCGTCGTGTCTCTTCTTCTAAATATTTTATATACATTTTGTACTTATTATTTGAGAAATTATTTGATTTCAAAGAAAAATAACGAAATTTAAATATATTAGAATACTTAATTTTAACATTATATTTGCACACTTTCTCTTAGTTACAAAAATAAATGGTTTATTAATTTGTTTCTCTGAATAATACTAAAAATAAATTAAAATAATCTACTTTTTATAACTGAGATATAAATATATGTGTTGTGAAATTTTACTATATATAAAGCAAATTTTAATTGTAAATTTTATTTGATTATCGTAAATCTATAAAGTTAAATCTAAAAGTATTTTTTATTAAATATTTTCTGTTAAAAAGAGAGATAGTGAGTTAAATTTAAAATTTACTGATAAAATTTAGATTTAATTAAAGTTAAATTTGAATTAAAAATGCCACGTTTCGTAATGAATGTAATAATCCTGTTATATTATTTCGCAGAATTATCAGTAATTTACACCATGTTTTTGCGAGACTTCAATTAATTAACATGTTGCACTAATTGCATGAGCGCTTTCGTCGAGTGCCTCGCGTTTTCGGGATACCTGAAATTGTGTGTTGCCCGTACACGCGCGAATTTCGGGGCAGCGCCGTTTAATCGTGCGGCGTTATCGAGTTATGCGGCGATTGCGATCTACATTCCGGGTTTATTTGGTGGTTTAAGAGCGCACGTTGTAATTAACAACGTCCCCCGAGCTTGTCCCCGGGAAATTTTATGGGCACGATCGGTGTAATTGATATAAACCCGACGCGAACCGCGCACGGTAAACCCACCGACGTACGCGGCGAATATCCGCGTTTATTCTGCCCGGCGTTGCATATATGCAGGGGAGGAGGACACGGGAGAGAAAGAAAGAAGAGGGAACGAGAGTCACGCTTTTTATCGCGCCGAACGTCAGGTCGATTAATTTTTGTAATCTTGCGCTTTGAAATCTGGGCGCAGCCTTGATTTATTTCGGTCGAGATCGTATGCCATGCCCGCGTATATCGTGTAAGCGTCCCCTCCGTCTCTTTTCTCCGTTTTCGTTTGCGTCTTCCTTTCTTCTCCCCTCCCTCTCCTCTTCCTCTCCACCATCATCTTCCCTCGCCCCATCCGCCGTCCTCCACCTTGCCGTGCCACACGGGCGCGTATAAATATAAATCGTACATAATTGATTCAAAGACCGATGTGGGCGAATCTCCTCCGATCAGTAGAAAGCCGTTATTCATACGGTGACGGCTCGCAGGCTGCGAGCGACGCGACGACTAGTCGCGCGAGCAATGAAAGCATAAATACAGGGCTATTTGCGGAGCGGCGTGTGTGCGTACGTGTGTCGATACGCGTCGCCCGGTAAGTGGCTTATAAATGTATATCGCCTATCAGTTTTAGAAATCGGCTGTGAATCTGTCAACGCCGTAATTTGTACGTGCCCTTGGCTGCGCGCGGCTGGCTCGAAGATCGAGGATCGTCGCGAGAGAAAGGTCTTCATCGATCAAATCGGTAACATAACGCGAGTCATTTCGAGTAGCGCGAGAATAGCGCTCTCAATTTTATAATTTTACATCACTTCCGAGAGAGAGAGAGTCATATCTCTTACACGTATATTTTATCTATTCCGACAAAGTTTGCTCCGACAGAACAAGCTATAGTTTCTTTTCTTTTAATTTCTTTTTCGTGTAAAATGACAATATTTCGTTGTTCATTACGTAATACGACTGCATTGCTTATAACCATTTGTAATTTTAGATATTTAAATTATTTATCTCTCTGATGGGAATCAGAGGATGGCTCGCGAGTATTAATAAACCGCGCGTCCTTCTTTTTCTTCGTCTCGCTTCTCCACCATCCCTTTCACCCTTCTCTGGGTGGGTACCTGAAGATATCGCGCGGTTCAATCGTGCCGTTTCCTTCGCTTTTATCCAGTGAGAAAGGCGAAGAGTCAACTCGGTAGGCCGAGACTATCGCTCACTTCGGCCACGCTGCGGTAGCTGGCAGTTCTGGCAGTAAGTAATTAAGTGCCAGGTACTTACGCACAGTTCCGCTGCGTATCCGTACATGAATAATGCAAATTATGTATGTATATATACATATAAGTTTACGTTATATATGTGAATAACATAATTAAATAATAATATAAAAATATTATAATGTATAGGTACACACCAGGCGTTAATGGATGTTGATAAGAAAGCGTACAAATAGCCGTTATTCTTACGTTTGTAGCTATGTGTATAAACTGATGTTTATAAAATTCTTTAAACGGGGTAGTCTAGACTAGAGACCCTATAATAAGAGTCTGGCCATAAGGCGATTTTGTCAAAAAACTGCGAGAGAAAAGGATATACATTCATTATCGCTTTCTCTTTCTCTTTATCTGTTTCTTTGTCTCTTGTCTATCTGTTTCTCTTGCTTTTGACAAAACTGGCGGACTGATTAAAACGGGCTGTCTTATGGCCGGACTCTAATTCGAGGGTCTCTAGTCTAGACTAATAGATCTTACGAGCGAATTTATTATATGCTAGCCGAATGTACAGGAGTAGGAGCCCTAAGTTCTGCGATAATTTGCATTCACCTTTGTGGAAAGTGTCCATCCACGAGCTTAAATAAATTTGACTCTTCTCTGTTGTGGTTTGTACTATATGTAATTTATAGAAACTAGTGACTCTCTCTCTCTCTCTCTCTCTCTCTCTCTCTCTCTCTCTCTCTCTCTCTCTCTCTCTCTCTCTCTCTCTCTCTCTCTCTCTCTCTCTCTCTCTCTCTCTCTCTCTCTCTCTGCGTGCGACGTGTTTTGTATTACGCTACAACGATAGTCACTGGCGTAACGAATCGCAACACGTCAAGGAAGAGGAGCGAAAGTTGTGAATTTCCGAAAAGTAATAGTTTATAATAAAAAATCTAAATACATAGATTGTGTTAAGAAAACACAACAGACATTTAAGACAATTATACATCTATTTATAATTTATACATCGAAAAGTCTAAAACATACAATCAGAAAAACTAATCGTTAATTTTTTTAATATCACGATATCGAAATTTAATATTTACTCGAGTAGTAGAGGACGATTGTATGTAATGCTAGTACTTTCTTTCTCTCTCTAATAATACATATTCGAAGCAGTATTAAATTTTATTAATTTCAAGATTAAAATTTTTCAGGACCGGGTAGATTTCTTTATTACTTTAACGAGACGATATTTCGGGTGGTAAAATATTTCACGCCGCGTATCCTTCGAGTCGTCCGATTCAAGATAACAAGGTTCTTTTAATCTCGGATTTTTTGCCGGGCCGTGCGCCAAATTCCTTGGTAGCCGGACTCCGCGAGTGCGAATCTCACCTCGATGCGATCCATCATTTTGCTTTAATGCGGTAAGCGAGCGCCTTGTAATGCCGACGGGCAGATTCAGCGAGTCCGGTGCACGCGTGCAGCAAACTTCGCGAGCGGTTCACACGATTGCGGGTTGTGCGAAAATCGTGTTTATTCATTACGATACATGTTGCTGTTAAATGATAAATGTCATGCGGAACCGAATCTTTTCGAGAAATTCTTAAGAGAAAGATCAACAATCTTTTATACTTTAACGAAACTTGAAATTTAAAGACACTTTAGCATATTTTCGGTGTATCACCCATTGTTTTCTATCTATGAAAAAAAGGAATGAATTAATAGTGAACTATATATTATTTTACAATTAAGTTGAGATTGCCACAAATATATAACCTGTGTAAAATATATTCGTACGATCGTAAGATAGCAAGAAGAATATTTCAAATAAGGAAGATAAGTCTCTTAAGCGCAATCCAACTGCTATTAATCTTTCATACCAATTGTCAAGCTCGAATTTATCTTTCTAACAATACGCGATGCTTTTCATAATATTACGACTTACGAGTCATATCTCATCGCGGAAATTTCACCGCGAAGGCTGGCGCGCAGGCAGGTAGACGCGCACCTGCCCCGACAGTTAGCACCGGCGGCCGTGCACACGCCGTCGCTCCATACAACCGACTCTCTAATTGCGTTCCCGAGTACTCCCGCGGCACGACTTCCCGAAGACGTAGCGTGTTGCTAACGCGTGTTTACCCGAGGCAGGCTGGAGGGATAGGAGGCCGCGCGTTATACCGCGCCGACAATAAGTGTAGCGCGTGCTCTGCTCCCGGCCGCTTCCGCGTCGCGCGCGCGGCCGACTCGTTTCGTTTTTCGATCGTCGCTAGGCAAATATTTGACTCGTCAAACTTTGCGACTCGCTGACGCGACGGAAAAATATGGGAACGCACGCGCGCGTGTTACCGTTACCTCTCACGGTTTGGTTAAGAAAAAAACTTTGGTTAAGAAACTTAACGTTGGTTAAGGAAAAGAAAGAAGTCCGCGATGTGTTAGCTCTTTCGAGAACAGTTTATCTGAATTTTGTTCAGAGTTACAACATGATTTTTCATTTTTTTAGACAAAAGAAATTTCTCTTTAAAAATTTATAATATTATAGGTTAATTAAAGATAGTTAATTGTAACTAGACAAATTAAAAAAAATACATTTTTAGAAAATGTAGAATAATGTATGTTATTTAAGTATTTTTTTCTAGCATTATCTACGTCGACCGCTTTAAAAAAAGACATAAGAAACTTTGTTAATCTAAGACTTATGCCTAGATATTGAAAGAAATGAAATTATTACGCAGATCTCTCTCTCTCTCTCTCTCTCTCTCTCTCTCTTTCTTTTTCTCTTGGAACTTCTTTATGAATAAATTACCGCGTTGCGTTTTCGTCGGCCGCACAATTCTGCTCGTGGGAGACATTGTTACCTGAGTGAGTAACGAGTGACATGTTTCATAACTGTACGTTATGCTAGTCGCCTAACTGCTTGTCCACCCGAGAGACCCTACCCCTACCTAATGTCTGTAGATCTAATGTACCGACAATGTGAATACATTCAGAAGAGATATCCACTTTGCCGCTTCGTCTTCTCTGCGGTCCGCCGAGGAATGAGCTTGGTACTCATGGGATAATAAGACCGTGCGAGTTTCATCTTGGACCACGATTTCCATGGCGGGCTATTACAAAACGTCGTCCTTCGTGCGACAGCGCGATGTCACCAGAACTCTTCGTTCGCTTAATGACTGTTACTTAATGATTGCCGAAACTTACGGATTGTCGAAATAATAATCGAAAAAAATAAAAAATAAAATAATTGATTCTTATCTTCTCTCATGCATTATCTAAATCTATAGCATTACGACTTACATGTCATACATTTTTAAAATGTTGAGAACACCATTATAGAAATTTGACAATTTATCGATGATTATATTAACGTGACAGAAAATTATGTAAAATGGTGAGTTTGCTTTCCTATTAGGTAAAGCCAAGCTTGTAGTTTCTAAACTTATGCATCGTTTGTTCAAATACGTTCTTCAAAATCTGCAAAGTCCTTAAACAAAAAGACCAAATAGAACCAACCGGCACATACTACCTGGATACTTCGCGTTAATGCGCGATCCGGCCTCCGGAGCCGACAGTCACGCTTTAACGTTCCCGATACCAACTGCGGTAGGAAGTCAAGCCTAAAAACTGGTCGATAAAATTCCACGGTGGATCCGCGATTTATAATTAATTTAATTTTGCCGCAAGAGCGCCGGCATTTAACCTTTTTGCCGTGATTTCGTTAGGAACGGACGTATCGACTCCGGGCTCCCAGACTTCGCGGGCCCGACCGGCCAGCCGATTTGCTCGGCTTTCATGACCCTCGCTTTCCGCTCTCGGCAGGGCAGGAGAGGGCGGCGTGGATCCTTATAAAACGATCCGACGGCCACGCCCGCTCATCAAGACTTCTTCTCGTCTTCCGAGCCTTTGTTTCCCCGTACGCCGTTAGTTACTCAAATTAGCCGCAGAAACGAGCTCGTTCCGGATCTGAGCAGCCTTCTCGTGGCGATCGCGTGTCTCGCATCTCGGCTCCCTCGACAACCTAATAACACTCGTAAAACACCGCGCTAGTGTGACGAACGAGTCGATACTTGGCTCTACGGAAATCTTACTTAGTTGCTCTACGAGTCTGGGAAACGTCTTGAATGTATTATGTTATAAAGAAGTGGTGCACGTTCGAGACATTTTATCATAAATAATTTATAAAATAATATATAAATAATTTAGAGAATAACGTAATACTCTTTGACTTTCGATAACTCTATTCGATTCGACTATCAAACTCATGGTAAAAATATTCTACTTAATATCCACTATTAAAATACCGATATTATTAACATCGATATAATGTTATAACTTTATCCGCCTTAATTACTTGAGGTAACATAGTACATGAAGAAAGATCCTTTCTTCTTGTGCTGTACTAGGCAATACGCGAATCTATCTGTATCTGTCGCTGTAATCTCAGTGGCTACGTGCAACAAAGCAGCTCGCTCGTTAAATCGGTCGTTAAGACGTATTAAACGCTCTGTGATAAGATATATACTATCTCGCGCAACGTGTAATTAATCGCGGCGCATTATCTCCCAATAAATATTATTTATAGTCGCCGAAAGAGAGCGTCGATCCGCGCGCGCGCATGATCATATTATAGAACTCGCATTCTCCGGGCGCGTCTCGTCCAGAGCCTGTCGATGTGCGCATTGTGACGAGCGGCTATCCTAACTGTATAGTTAGCCGTCGCCTCTATTCCCGTCGTGGCTGCGGCGGTTTAGCCACGGTCGTTAGCCAGTCGATACAGCGTAATTCACTGCCGGGGTAACGCCCAGCTCGCCGGACATTCGTCAAGAACGGACGTAGCGCGCAATCCGATAATACGTCCCTTAATGATCGGTGAATGAATCGGTAATTATTCCCCCCTCTTTCTCCCCCCTGCCTCCCATCTGTCCCCATCTCGCAAGAGAGAGAGCCTTCTAGACGGACAGTCTGCATAATCACTCCGGGCTCCGGGGCCACGGCCGACACCTGGCGATATTTTTTACGATTATCGCTGCAGCTCATTGTCCACCGTGATTATCGGTCGGCTCGGTCCGGCTCGGCGCGTCCGCCGCTAGCGATTTCTATACTACTAATTAACGGCGCACCGGTGAAAAATTCAATTCTCCCGTGCCCGATCGCGAGAGAGATTGAGAGCCTGTCGATACGTTTACGTGAGGCGCGTGGAAAGCTAATACGCATGCGAACGCGTACCGATCGTTCGTGTTTACGCTCGATATGCACGGTACTATCGTTACTGCTCCTTCCACGTAATATCGTGGTTTTATCAAATGGTTGAATAAGTAACGAAAATGATTGCCGAGGTATACAATTAATTTATTGCCGAGGTCACGAAATAATCGTAATCATTACAATATTTCCCGGAACGCTTCTCAAACATTTATAGAGAAGTCGAAAGGTTTTAATGCCTTTTTTTTATGCTGATGAGATCACGGCGATTACATTGTTGAATTCTGTAGATTAGCGCACAAAAAACCAAATCTCTGTGCCAAGGGGGCAGACTGGTTTTTGTGTGCGCGTATTCGTGGTTGTTAGCCAGCAGGAAATCACTGGAATTATACACGCGGCGGCGTGCCCTTTTCTTTTCTCTCGGCGAGGGAGATCTGCCGCGGCGAGATCTGGTGCTTTCGTCTGGCGCGATCAACGAGGCGCTCCGAAGTCCGCCTTATTAAATTGGTCCATTAAATCGCGAATATCCGACTCTTTCTCTGTCTCTCTCTCTCTTCTCTCTCTCTCTCTCTCTCACACACACACACACACACACACACACAGCATGTAAACCTCGTATTTATTTTCAAAAATATACATATATATTCTCTTCTATTTTGTTAGACTCCATCAACGCATAAATTAATGTTATTATAACATTCATGTAATATCATTGTTAAAAATTATACTAAACTATATTTATATGTATTAATATTGATGTGAAAAGAAATTCTATAAACAGGTAGTTTTATCGTTTAATTGAATTCATTCTCATGCATGAAGAGTTAGTTTTTAAATAAATTCGAAGCTCGGTTCGCATTGTATCGAGCGAAAGTGTACCCAGGCGATGTTTCTCACACAATATATCTCACATTCTTGTACGGCCGATGTTTATGAAGGCGCCTAGAGCGAGGATTGTTAGTGGCTGAAGGGAAATTGGTGAAATTATGTACGCGGGGCCGAAGCTAACTTCTCTATCTCCTCTCGCGCAACGAGAGAGAGAGACTTCCTTGTACCCGGCTCTCTCGGTGCATCCCACGAGAAATACGTGACAGTATGACAAGAGGCACGACACGGTGCTTATTAAACCTTCCCCCGATCTCACACGAAGTGGTTGACCAGCCCGCGGAATTTCCCTCCGTGACCTTCCTTGACCGGCAAACGTTGTCGGGGGGCCGGGTGTTGCGTGTCGGACAGAAATACGGACGGTGCCGCGTCAGACAAAGGTCGTAAAATGCATCGGCGATCGATCGAGGACATCGCTCCCTCGTGCATCACGTATATACGATGTATATATGTGGGCTTCGATCGTAGACGAACGATTTCACCTGTCCGATTATGGATATGTCGTCGCATCGCTGCGCGGCGCGTCCCTTTTTTTCGTTGCATTTAACGTGACGTTGCACTTTACATGTGCCAGTCCAGCTTTATATATGCGTCAGGATAATTGAAAATCCAATTGGACGTAAGCTCAACACCTGCGCTTGAGATGTCTGTGTGTGACGGTCCGCATAAAATATCAAATACACATAGTACGTGAAATTATTAAAATGTCGATACTTTTGAAAAACTCGGAAATCGACGCGCGAACGTAGAAACATATTTGAAAATATTTCGCTGCGGGAGAGAGTTAATTTACGTGTATTTTTCTCTCGAGAGCGCAGAGGGAGAATAATTCCTACCTTGTTAAACTTCAGTATCTCAGGTGGACACCTCCGCACGTAGCTTAGAAGCCTACGGCTCCTCATATATCTCGCGATACTTGCTTCTGGTACTTGTACTCGGCAGCGGTACCAGCGGGAGCTCGGTTTGCAGGTAACGTGTCGTACGTTTCTCGAAGTCGTTTCGCGGAAACTCCAGCTAAACTCCCTTCGTGCCGCTACGTTTCTCGCTCGCGTTGCTCACTTCGAGAGATTGTACGTCGGCATGGATAGTATTCTAATCCACAACCGTAGGAACTCTGTATCCTTGTCCCCGGTACTCAATAGCGCGATGTCCATCCGCATTATATCACGAGAGCCGGCTAACACAGTCGTCTCTCTGATGATCTCGGATTCGGGACGTTCTCTCGCCTTTCACGTGCAATTAGCAATAGCTTGAGATAACAAGACCAAATTGCGTCGTATCCAACCAACGGAGTGTGTCACTGGCTCGTGCAATGCATATGTAACCTAAGCCAAATCCTTTCTAAAAAAAGGCATGTTAAGTCGATACTCGCATATCTCGAAGTTTATTGTTGCCGCTTTCCGCGATGCCAATTGGTTCTCTCGCTGCGCTTACTTCATTTGCAGCTGTCATCGTATATTTTGACAGTTGTGTGTATCAAGAAGTTAATAGTGTAATAGTAATAGCATAATGTTAAAGCTAAATAGCGCGCGCGAAGCGCGCGTCTGTGGTGTCTAGTAATTTAAATTATCTAACACAATAGATTTAATAATTTAATTAATTTATCTCTAGTTACTATTTATCTATTATTATATAATCTAGGACTAATGCGTTTTAGAGATCTTATATATCTCACTTTTATGGAGTTAGAAATGTGTTTGTGTGCATAATTTTAAACTTAAAGTTAAGATAATCGTTTTTGTGTGTTCTCGGTTTCTATCAAGGTTGTACTCCTCTTTGATAATAAGGTAGACATGAAGGAAACTTGACGCGCATTTTTTTTGTAGTTATCTACATATGAGTGTTAATTTTCTTTTAGTAACGCTCGCAATACCCGCATTGCAAACGGCCGGCCACGTGCATCGCCACGTACGCTTATCGGACAGGTGTCGTATATTCTCCGCGGTGGCAGAATCCAGGGTCCCTTATTATCGTGGGACTCGCCGTGCGGAAAGGGCCTGTTCGCTACGGTATTACTCGCCGTAGATCCTCGTACGTCCACTGCACCGCGGCTCGTAGCTGCTTTATTAGTATCTGCCGAGCGATCGCTCGCGTTAATCGTGCTCGCATTATGTTCCTCGTACACATCGAACACGCTGGAACACGTCTTTAAAGTGCGATACGTCGAATTTATGCAATTGTTCTGTCACTTTTACAGATAACGTGCTTATGAAAATATGCGTTTAAGATTCGTCGAGTTCAGCTTTATCTTTATTTCATCTAAATGTGATGTGAATAAATATGCGAGAAATATGAATGCGAATACGAGTCGTGTAATTAAGCTGTAAAAAAGTTGGCTGTACATAAATATCTTAATTTCTATAAATAATTTTTGGAATTTTTGAACTTCTAATTAAATAAGCAGCTTTGCTTATAAATGTTCTCTTTAACTCGTTTTCTATTGAAATATGCATTGAAGTGATTCTTATATCGAGGTTACTCGCATTGCCCGTTAACTTTGATCCGATTTAGTAGACATTACTAAAGCATTTTGAATCAGAAATTAACAATGGGACAAGGACACACACAATTAGCCTTTCATCCAACTAATTGTAAGAGTCGGACTATGGTTACTACATCTTTGATGAATTTGAATTTTAAATCGAATGTCATATAGCATACAATACATATAACTTATCCTCGTAACTAATTTCTTTCGATTCGCCCGTTGTTTGTTAAACAGTATACTCGTTGCGTTATTTATGAGAAAAATGATAAACGTACCTATATTGATTACAGCTTGCGCAGAAATCAACCGTGGCGCGCTGCGTAAACACATTAATTTTAATAAGCGTGAAACTTAAGGGCTGAGAATGTCTAACGCCTGATGCGTTATATTGATCATCACGTAGAATTGCGCGCGTGGCATCGCATACGCAACACACGTTATTCACGGGGCAGACATTCGATGTAACATACACGTTGATTGGGTACCGCGCTACGATAAAAATTGACGAGAAGCATGACGTTGCGAAAAAATAATTTTCGCGACCACACGCGAGGCACGTCCGTCGGTCGGTCGAAATCGATCTCGCCGAGAGAGCTTCGGAATGATTATAATTTCTCTCGCATATTAAAGCCCGTACTTACGCGTACCGTTAGTTAGTAATGCCTCACGCGCGGCGCTAGGGTTTTGAGAATTTTTCCGACGGAACATTGACGCTTAGATTACTGCAATCAGCTGTAACCTATCAGTGGCTTGCGCGCAAGAGAGTGACGCGACTGCGGTATTAAGTCGCGTGAACAATGTCTTTCTTTCGTGCAAAAATGCGGTGATATTTTGAGAAGTCGATGAGTAAGTCATTTAAGAAAAGCTTTTAATGTAATTTTAGTGTTAGTTTTGATAACAAGCATGTTATAAGAAAAATACTTGTAAAATTTATTATTTTTTGAAACAATTGAGAACTTGAAGCTTTATTAGATTTTAATAATCATTAAAGAGATCTGTAAAAATTATTGATTTCCATGCAGATTTATTTTTGGAAAGAATCGCACGCATTCTTCGACGTCATAATCGTGACGTCTATCCGTGACCGTTGAATTATCGGCAAATTGTTGTTTTCAACGCCACCGAGGCTGAGCGCGAGACGCGCTATTCAGATCCGAATAAATGCATAAGCAATCATCGGTCGGGTAAGCATAGGCGCGGTCGAAGCGTAGTATCGAACCAGTTTGCGGCGGTTTGGCTAATTTCCCTGTGACACAGCCACGCGAAAATCAATCTCCGTCCCGATTGACCGTTCCCAAATAGCGTTTCCTTTCCGCATACGATTACGTGACACCGTGCAGTATTCATTCATTGCAACGGTCATGTCTTCGTTCGACTTAGCGTTTAAATCGCGTTCTCTTTCGCTATGCGCGATAACGTACGCCTGGAATTATTCAAAATTGCGAGCACGAAAGTTTTGCGATTTAATTCTGTGTTAAATGATTTAATTTTGCCCGCACGTGTATAAATTATATTTCGTGACGAAATAATGATTATAGATTAGATAAAACAGTGTAGAAATGCAAATAGAAAATTCTTTATATATTCTTTCATATTTGATTATTAAAACAAATACAAAATTATTTATGGCGCGCAAAATATCTGATTTGTACTAACTCGTCGTTTGGCTCAATAATTATTTAGGTCCGAATATAAAATGATCAAGTACGAAATATCGGATAGCGAGTTGCAATTCAATGCAGCGATTTAAGAAATAATAGATATAATCATGGAGAGGGAAAAGAAAATAATTGATTAGACATGTAGATGCGCGCGTAGTATTCTTTTGGTAAAATCGATAAACGTGTTCGGTGACTCGTAGGGTATATGTTATTATAGATAGAAGTGACGACTTGTGCCACTTTCACGCGGCGATAGAAACTATCGATTCTTCGTCGCTAAATTAGTTGACCCGTCTGAGTTTGTAGTATCGGTTTCAAGTAAATCTAGTACCTAATAAATCTAGGCACGATTATTAATTCCAGTACGAAGCTAAAGCCTCGCGATGCAATAATGTGTCTCGCACTATTTCGAAATTGCTCTCGTTATCGATAGCTCCGTTTTATCGAAACTGAATGTATACCTATCTGAAACCGTGTGTACGTATCAAAACGATTCTTTCATAAAATCATATTGATAAACGGAAATATAATGATCAAATATACAAAAGAATATTAAGAATATCTAGAACTAGTGAAATAATTAAAGTGTATAATAAGTTTCAAGGAATAGTGGCTAGCATGAAACTTTTCGTGTCCGTAATACTCGATCTTGAGACGGTATCATATAGAATCGAAATCGCAGCAATTGAATCTGATCGTTTAGAGATCTATTGGTATACATCAATCAGATGCAATTACTGCTCCACCGTTATGCAATCGTTGGATTTGCTCAACGCAGTTTGCGTTAGTTACAGTCACATATTTCATCATAGAGCGCACATTTTGTAGTGTAATTGAAGAAAGGCAAGGTTCACTGTAACAGCAATCTTACCCGCTATTTTAAGAAGTTGAGAGAATCAATTTTAAAATTGGGACAATCAATTCCAGGATTAATTGTTTAGAACGCTCCGTTTTAGATTAATGTTTTTAAATTAAAGTACCGTTGCGCTCGAATAGGTACCTTTAAGTTGATATCGGTGTGTCACGTAAGTCGGCACGTCACGTAAAATCGTGCGCGGGCCATAACATCGTAAACAGGCCCTTGTGCATAATTATTCGAAAACGAAAGTACCGCGAGCGATCCCGTCACCGGACGGAGTGGACCGCAATCGTTACACGTCGGGGCTACACCTTAAAGAAGTCGGAGAAACGACCCGGTCGTGGTTTATGTCGGCGAAACGCGCCCGATCCCCGTCGCCGATTTAAGTAAATTGCATGCAAATGTACGAACTGCCGGTCGCCGCGCGCCCGGGAATAAGGTCGGTCATTAGGTGTGGCCTTTCTCATCGAGATAAATAACAATAATTGAGTTGCTAGTGGATTAACCCGAATAGACACGTATCAGCGCCGGAATGTTTGAAGTACGAGCCGCCGCCGCGTTCGCTACGCGGAAACTCACTTGCGGAAACGTCTGCCCCGCAGTACTTTGATCAACGTTGTACGTTGAAGGTCGCGTGCCTCCTTCGTAAGAGAGGCCGACTGTAGAATCGTGATTGACAACGTTAGAATGTGGGGCGTAGTTATCTTACAGCGAGAGCAAACAAAGTGTTGGAGTTAGGTCCATGAGCGTAAGCGTCTCACGATGGCGTTGCCTTTTTCTCAGCATCCAAACAAATCAGAAACGCGAAATTATGATCTTTAGAGGACGAATTGTTACTATTGGAATTTATTTTTTAAGATTTATTAAAGGATTTTCTTATTTTGTTCTTTCATAAAGAAAAGTAAATGATTATCATTGAGTTATTTTGAGCGCATATTTTTTTTATATGATATGAAATCCTCTTCTAAATATATTGAAATACTCGCTGTAGGGGTTTAATATTTCTTTTTGATAAAGGTCTATATTGCTTATAGCGTTTCTTATTACATATCTAATACTGCTATAAGTGTTTAGTATCGCCTAGAATAGAGGAAATCATAACTAATCATAATGTGTGGCAGCGAATATGCCGATTGATTAAGATTCTTTAGCTATCTTATCGTTTAATTAAGTGAGGAATTTCTCTCATCATTACTAAGAGAATATCCGATATCCAATGATTTTTATGTAGTAATAATTTTATTTGTTATTCTTTAATAGTACAATATATGAATATATTAGTGATATTGAACAAAAATTCCGAAAAAACAAATATTTCAGAGATCTTGATGAGATAGTTATAAATTTCAATTTTATCTAATATAATATGGGAGAATATTTTTAACTTATTAAATGCTAAGTTTACAGCTTTATTCAAGTCGTAATGTATCGAACCGCGATTATGAATTTTTAATAAACCCACCGGTAATAGGATCCTCCACGATCCTTGCGAGCATTCTCGTTGTACGTGGCGGATGAAGCGTAAGATTATCGCGTAGCTCGCACCGTGAGATTAAAAACCGTATATTAATTTGTTAATCTATTTACGATTATATGTAGTGCATAATAAGCAAATTCAATATTAATATTAGCTGAAGCAATAGACGGAGATAATCGCTAATATATGAGCAATATGATATGTGAGTTTTTTTGCACCAACGATTGACAACTAATACGGTACTTCCATCCGACTATCTTTCTTTCTCTTCAATCTTTCCATTTTCCTATCGTACTCTTTGCGATTGTTCTCTATTATTTCCCAAAGTGCGTTGATTTTTTCCATAGAAGATACTTTTCCAGTTAAGACCCATAAAGTGTTTTCATCTTTTCTTTCAAAGAGTTCTCCGATGAATTTGGATTTGCTCGATTCTTTCCAATGAGAGATTTAATAAACAAGATTACTATGAGCATCAGAAAGTAATACCTACTCTAATTATAAGTGGTGCAAACGATGAAATGTCTGATTAAATGTTCAATTAAACTTTAATTTAATTAGGATTATTGCAATCTTGTGAAGATGTGATATCTTGTATAGAGAAGTGAGTCTCTAAAAGATATGAAAAGCGATTAAATTCTAACGATTTATATTAAACGTATCTCTCATTCAAAGGAATTGTACGAATCGTTATTTAGAGAATCTGATTATCGGATTCTTATTAGCCAGAATCGAGTTAGGGTACACGGTATTAACGACACGGGCGTTAATTTAACTTAATCCCTACTTTATCGCGCGTTTCTCCGATGGTTTACGCGCCGCTGCGGAGTTTCGCTATTTCGTATACACGACGTTCCATTCTCTAAGAATCGCGCAACCGGTAGAGAACGGACATACACGCGCTAAGGTATACGAAGGCGACAGGCAGGCGTGTCCTTGAACATCCGCGGAGCCGCGAGTTGCGGCAGTCGCGGTTGTGCCAATTGCAGCCGGGATGCACCACGGATGTGGTGCCGAGAGAGAAAAAATGCGAGATGGAGAGGGAAATTATGATTATGTCCGCGCGCCAATCCTGTTCCGACGAACACTGTCTCGTCGTCGACGACTACGAGTCTCCACATCTCCTCGGCAATCGAGCAATCGTTATTTTTAATTAAGGGAGACGCCGTGTGTCGGCGTGTCGTCGTGATATAGCGCGCGCGGAAACTTGTCCCCGAGGATACCTCGAGAATAGCTCGCCGAATACTCGAGGAGAGGACACCCGAGAGCGATGTGTGTCGGGCGCGCATTAATCGCGAACGGTATTAACAGCGTTGTCCCTGGCAATCGATGATTGCTCTTATATGATCGACTGTGTCGATAAAATGTACTTTGACGCGACGATTTTTCTGTTCGCGACATTCCTTCAAAGCTCATTCCGCGGATTTCATGACCACTTTTGCGCTGCGTTAAATATTGCTTTACGAGAGAAAAGACATTTCGCGCTATCATCGTTTTTCTGTTGCATCTCCAATCGATTTCATTCCATCGATTATCATTGTTTATCGGCATTGATTCGAGAGCGGTTTGCTCATTTATCGTAGTTTCCCGATTCGAGTAAAAAAAGCGTGATTTACGAAGCGGTGAACCAGCTAATTCCATTGCTGCACTTTGGGGATTACTTGTAACATTCGATTGAACATTATTGTACAATAATAGGGTGCTAAAAATAGGATTACGACATTTATTACATTAAAATTGAAATAATATTTTGGTAAATGCTATTTCGTAGTAAAGCTAAATACGTTAACAGTTTGTATCAAATAATTTATTTATTGGTAATGATAAGTGAAAGGCATGAAGTTAAATGCAGTTGATGAAAGTATCAAAATTGAATATAATCCCTAGTGCTTTCAGGCAATCGAGCAAATTAGTATGCAGCGAGCCTCGAATCGATGTAGGATATTTCTAATTTAAAATCCGATTCAATTTCCAATTTCAATCACGCATACGTTGCTGATATTATCATCTCCGTATTCCGATTCTTGATTACCGTTAGCTAATTATTGCGAAATTTTTAATGGCTTTAGTTGATTTACAGCATAGATCTTTGCGACTGTAGCAAAATGGTACTTGGTCACTTCTCGAGAAGTTTGAAGCGGGAGAAGGACGATGACGAAGTAATAAAGCAATCCAGGCAAGGCGATGCCGCTCCTCCTGCCTGATTAGACCTTGTATCATCTCATGAAAACCGGCGTCTACCTTTACGTCCACCTGCCGCCGTGTCTTTTGCCTATAATCCGACTATTGTCAAATAATATCGTGCGGCTGGGTTCTACGAAGCCAATTAAGAAATAAACGACGAAGAAGCTGTCGGATCGTTTTGATTTCTCTTATATTCTATCATCTGCATTTCCTCATTTCTCTTCATGCAGTGTAAAAAAAATAAACATAAGAAGTGTAATATAAGTCGTATTCGGTATTTTTAGAGCAATGCATTGCCGTATCTCCTGCCCATAGAGAGAGAATTGAGGAAGTTGAAGTGTAATTCTTGTACTTTCGCTCGTTATTTGTCTGAATCTCGAATTCCCACTTTCAACTTATTCGTCTCGCAGCATTCTCAATTCGCGTCCTGTGAGTGTTTTTGCAAACATTAGTCGATTTACAAACGATTTCTGTGGACTATAATTATCGGTTTATTAAAGTCCGCGGGGAACGTCGCGTTTTTACCGCACGGTAATTATCGCGACACGCGGTATTCCCCGTAGGTTGCCAGAGTAAGAGTTTCCATAATATAACCATGAGATTCGAAATATATCGAGAGTAGCCGACATATAATAACAGGCATTCAATTTGTTTTCGCATATTGTTTATGAAATAACACAACGGCGATCACAATTATCTTAATTTTTGAACCAGTAGAGGTTGATGAAAGAATTGGGATAATTAAAATGTAGTTTTGTATTTTTATTAATTCTTAATCAAATTTATAGAAATTAGACTTACTGAAACTTAATATTTATAATTATAAATATCTTATAAATATCTTCACAAAAGATAGATAATATATAGGAAAGGTTTATTATACATGCCTATATGTAATGATTTATTCGAAATAGTTTTTCACAGCATGATTATTAGCGCGAAAAGTAGATAAAGTCATTAAGGCAGGTGGTACATAAAGGCATAGTTGAATGAGCCGAAACAACATAATCGCCCGTATGCGTGAAGTGCACGCTTCCTGGATGCGTTTTAATAATTACGCAGCGTGGCGCGCACGGTAGGTGGATGAAAAATATGGAGTTAACTAGGCGAGCGCGCGGCGCGGCATCATTTAAGATCATCGTCGTGATTTACGGTGGGAAGAGGAGATCCTGCCTTAAACGAGAGCGCGTTTTTTTTTTTAAGATGCGCGAGACAATGGCTGTCTAGCGCTCGTGGGCGTACGCGGGTAAGCCGCGACCTCGATCGCGCAGGCCCAGTTTTTTTGCCGGTCTACCGTTCCCATGCCGCAATGTCCAATGTTGTAAAAATACCGTTACTACATCCTATAAATTACTTAAGGTTCCCACAGCTCGCGCCCCGCCGCGGCCGCCCTCGCCTCCTCTGCCTTCGAGATAGCCGGCGAAATTATCGGACCCCCTCGCGCAGAAAATCGATAATCTCGAATCCGTTCGCGATTTCTGCGCCTCTATTACTTATATGAAGAATAATTGGGAAATTCGGTGGAGAAGAAATGCAAATCCGAAATATTACAAACACGTTAAGATCAATTGAGCATTTTATCGTCGTCGAGAAATATTTATATATTATGGAAAGTATTTTCGCACCTATTATGAATTTATAAATTGTAATTTTATCATTAAATCATATTACGATATCATAACCTTTAGAATGCTATAAATTTTTGGAAAAGAAACCCGACTATTATATATGCATTTTTTAGAAAAAATCTTTTATGAATATTTGAAAAAAATAAAATATTCTTTTCATGTTTCTTCGAACAAACAGGAATTGACGGAAACACATTTGCGAATTTCTCAATTATCTTGATTGCAGTAACTGCGTTTATGCTTATCTCGCCGGCGTAAATTTTCCGGTTACCTTGCATGTACAAGTAAAGATACACCTTGTAACATTCGGTAAATACGTCGAAATTTTTACATTCTGTAATAAAAACGTAAGAAAGTATCGCTCGTGTATATCGACATTCTTTAAAGCCGAACTGGCCGTAACATCGTGTACTTACGTGCCGATAAGTATCGCGAATGAAACGAGTGTCTCCGTACGAGAGCTTTTAAGGCGCGTGTGTCGCTTTAAGGCGCAGGAGTAATTTAAGTCTACCTCGCGAGAGAGACCGGCTACCGAGAAGCACGCAGCATTCACGATCGATTCGTTCACGTGATACGCGTCTTATGCAAATACACGCGCAGATTCGGCGCGTTTATCTTACGGTTTATGTTCGATAAAAAAAATAATGAGCGCATACGACTTGTACGTCAAATCGCGATTAATAATTTGCAATTTGAAAACAGACAAATGGAGATTATTCGAGAGTTAATTCTGGTTATACTGCGAACGTGTACGTTGCGGTGCATACATGAAAACTTATATAAGATAAGTTGTTTTTGAAATGGAGACCCCCGGAATACATTCATATTCTGTTTAGTAAATTATGGACGTATTTTATTTGAAAAGAATCTACTCCGAATTGAGTTAAGAATACTTGTATATTTTAATATTATACGTAAAAAAATACATATTAATAAATAATTGCGACATCAAAAGCTGATAAAATCAGTTTCGCGCATTATTTAGCTTATCTTCTAGAATACATCTTGTAATAATTCCTGTTTCAATACGAGTCAGTGTAGTAACTAAATGTCATAATCTCGTAACATTGAAACATAATGGCACAGCCACCGTCTAACATTGATGTGGTATTTAAAATCTCATTAAAGATCCGTTTTTCCGGGATGACTGATTTGCACAATCATTTAGACTTATTGTTAGTGAACCCGCGGACACTTATATATATTTATATCATTCTACATCGATATACACACATTTTTGCGAGTAATAGTGCAATAAACATCTGAAGAAAAGTACAATTAAATTTAAAAATAATTGGAAGATCAGGACTAACTTTAGAAGCAGGATAGCGAAAGCTCATTTCTTATTTATATCTTAATTAAAGAGAACAATTTAGTAAATCTTAAGAATCACATCAACACTCGTCACCATAATATACATCGTACAATGAATCTTGTATTTTATTCTACCAACAACTCTCGCGGCTTGTATCTAATTTAACGAGACGAGAACATTTCATCTTCTTCTGATGGTAATTTCGAGAGCAAGTTGAATTAGAGACGATGTAAAAGATGTTGGAAACGCGACGGTGATGCACGCGTCTCTTTAACCGGCTTATGGATCCGCGGAACATCGCGCGGGACGAAATTGCCGCGGCGGTCGTCGTTGCGGAGAAAAAAAAAGAGCGAAGAAGCGCAGGGGGGAGGGAAGACGGGCTGGCGCATCAGCCGGAGCGAGTAATCTGATCGGGTGGAACATTTGTATGGAATGTCGAGCAAGTGAGCGTCGCGCACGGCGCGTTCCACGACTCGGCTCGTCGGTTAGGTGTACACCGAGCAACGATCCGCTTCATTAACGCTGCGACGATCCGAAGATAAAGCGGAGTACAGGTCGGGGTGGAGTCGGTCGAACATCGTCGACGAGAGACGCACTTCGTGCTTACGGAATTCTGAGGAAAGAATGGGAGAATATTCATGAACAAGCGGAAGATACATTAGCTTGAGATAGCAATCTTTCGGCTCACCAATAATTATTATTATTATCTTAAAAAATCACGAAATTACATTTCTAAATTGAACTTATAAGAAATAATTGTAGTATATTGCGAATATGCTGCAAAATTAAAAATAGTTTGTGATGTGTATAATGTCCAAATCTTATAGTAGCCAATTTTGTAATTAAAATTATCAATTGATAATAACTGTAGTAAAAAAATTTGTGTTGAATGCACTTATAGCACTGATTTCCTTTTTCTATTTTTGAAATATTTTTATACAATAGATAAAAATTTGAAAAAAAGGACATAATTATTGTAGGATTTATAGAATAAGCTTGAAGATAATTTATTACTATATGAAATCTTGTTATCAATGATAACATTTTCCTGCTGCTGTTTGGCATTCTCTTGAGATCTTTTATCTCCTCGCTTGACAGTTTCTCTGAAATAAATCAGTATACTCCTTCGACTATATAGTCAACTAGTCGATGATTATTGATGGGGTATTACGCTCGGCGAGGCGGCGACAGTTTTAAATGCGCGAAAGCTCATGTAACTCCTCCCATCAAGGACGTAAGGAAGGTAGAACAAGCGACAACCTGTGCTTTGCTTATAAGCAAGAGAGCCGAACTTGTCGTCGTAATTTAACCGTCTCGGCCGTCTTCAACGCTCTGAGTACCGCAGAAGGTAGGCACGCCTACGTGTAACGCAGGTTTTATCGCGCTTCTCGCATTCGGCCATCGCCGAACGATCCGCTTTCGTTTCGGAAACGAGCCGAATATCTACGTTGGCGATTATTAATACTCCGTTCGCTCCGATTTTACATATCGTGGCAGGGTTTCACACGTTTTTATGGCTTGCGATCCACGTGGTCCTCGTGGCCCTCGAAAATATCGTGTTTGCAGCGAGCATTTCTTGTTGAGAAACATGTATAAATATTTTATGCCTGTAATAAGATATGTGCGAATAAATATTCTATGTTAGTAACAGCTTTCGCTGATGTAGGGTAACGATATACATTTATTATACAGCTCATTGCATATTTCCGAAAGATCACATGTGAAGGATATTGAAATAACTATGTATATTTCTGAGTAGATTATGCAAACCGAATTTTTCAAAGCTGAAGAAAAATGGGAAGGTCACAAAGACAAATGCAACTTAAAAAGAGGAAATGAACAAAAAAAAAAAATTGAGAAATGACGCAGGGAACTAGTAGGTAATCTACATACGTTGTCACACGATACGATATATATCTTCATGCATGATTCATAACAAATCTGTCTCGAACTTTTTTAGTCATATAATTAAATAGTACATCTCGCTCATTTGCTACAATAATGACATAACTCAAAAATTGTCTTTTTTGAACTGTTTGCAAAAGAAAGGTGGAAATTCAATACACCGAATGAAGAGCTAATATATAGCTAGATATTTTTGTTTCTCTACAATTAATTATTGCACTAAAATCGCATTTAAAAGTATAATATCTATTAAAAATTTTAATGATTCAAAACATTCAAACTTATTTTTTGGAAAATTTTGTTTTCTGAGTTATGTCATTGTTGTAGCAAATGAGCGATGTACTACTGCGTTTTTGTCATCCTTGCGGCTAAATAAAATATCGAAAAGAAAACGCGCGATACGTTAACCCTTCTAGATATTTAATTCACGTATTTTCTGCAGACAGCAGCGGGCGATTATCGAGAGGTATCTCCGCTGTAAGAAACGTCGCGTGGGTATTTCAAGCAAATTTCGCGGGGCGACGAGTGCGCAGGAGTGACGCGTATCCTTAAACGGTCCGCGGCCATATATCCTGCGTTTACGCGACATCGGAATCCCTCGCTTTTATCGAATTACCTACGACACATTACGGCTAATGAGAGCAATCGCGCGCGAGTCGCGCCTTTGCCGTCGTCACCGCCGCCGCTATCATCGCGTATTTACGTACAGGTATAAAGATATATACGTCCGTGTATATAACAGCGCGCCCGTACATGTCGAGCTTGCATCGCGCCGCCCAGCACCTCGTCACAAATTGCTTGGCACGCTTTTTCCCCGCCTGCGAACGAACGTCCCCGAAGGATCGCAGCTCCAGCAGCTCCTAAACACACCGCGCGAATAAGAAGGCGAAACCGCGATTATACAGAAGCAGCCGCCTGGGATTTCGTGTATCGCGGGAGAACGCGGTCTTTCGACAATCCCGCATCCATCGGCGCGTCTGAATTATTTCTCCGCTTCTCTCGTATTTATTTCGTGGAATTTATTTCAGGCGCAACCTGACGTCGTAAAGATGCGATTATAAAACCGTGTGATATATGGGAAAAATTTATTTCCGAGAAACGACGTTTTGAATTTTTAATTCATAGTGTTTAGCATATATAGATTTTTCAATATTCGATCGTACAGCTCCGACACATCTCAATAAATAACGCGGGCGTTTTCAAGGATATCTTGTCCGCTGAAAAAACGTGAAGAGCTATCAGTTAATCGTTTGTGTCAAGACTGTCAAGCCTTTTTATCTGTAGACTTTTTATCGATTCAAAACAAATTTTTCTTTAAAAGAGCATGGCGGAATTTTTCTTTAAAAGTGTAGTAAAGAGGACTAACATGTATGAGTTCGCGATAACACCTTCGTTTTCTGTGTGTTCGTATGGATTCTTTTGTACCTGCATGTCATTCAGTCCGTGTCGGCAACTTCGGCTCTTTTTGCGACGATTGATTTATGACTGTAATGGGATCATTTATTTCCTTGCGTGGCACGGCCTTTGGTAGCCATCGTACGGTGTATCCCTTTAGCATACTTGAGCGTGTTTTATTCTAGTCGTGCGAAAGAACGAGTGGCATTCTAAATTGCAACGAAATCCTACTAATTCTTCACAAGGTGACGTAAATTTTTTGAACGTTCTTCGTTAACGAAAACTGAACTTAATACTAAAATTCGAGCTAATGGTCATCCAGTTCTAAATGTTTCAAACTATATCTTTATCACTGTTATCATGTTATTTATTTAATAATCTTGAATTTATTATAATAATATAAATATTTATAATGAATGAATTGAATAGTAAGTTGTCCGCGATATTTTTCTTTGTGTGTAAAATTTTGTACGAGAAAATTGTCGATAAATCAAGGCCTAAAAAAATTCGTACCTTGGCAAAACTTCTAAAGTATAAACTTCTAGTCGCTTACTGATTGTTGATACGCTTCTTTCTTGGTCTGTAGTTCTTCGTGTGAGAGCAAAAAGATGTGAAAGGGGGTTAATCATCCTATTCGCGATTTCTCCCGCGCTTATAAAATGAATCAGCTGATATCGCCGTCGTTTACAAAATTATATATAATAATCTACATAAAGCATTAATTCGTTTAACTGCATGATTTGTCAGCAGTGTACAATTACATCGTTTGCAAATTAATAATATATGGTTTATGACATCCGGGGCGTATAATAAAGTCTCTTATTATAGCTTTCGAATTTTCTTACATCATGTACATCGTTTTCTCCATTCTATACTCTTCATTTATTGATTGAAAGAGACTCAAAGAAGATTGAAAACCAATTTGATTTAAAGAAATTTAACGAATTTTGGAAAATTTAACTCCTCTGCATTCATGACTTAATAGTCTCAGATTATGCAGGTGACGTACATGCATTTATTTATTTGTTGATCACATAATGCATCGGATATTGATCTATTACTAATCTTACGTAAGCTCAGCTAAATTAAAAGGTATTACATACTCTTCTTGCATACATTTGCGACTAAATTGTATTTACTTTCGATCTATATAATATTGATGTTAACTTTTTGTGTGAATCTTATGTAAGACTCGACGCGAGTGCGAAATGGACTTGTAAGAAATTTATTAAATTAGAAAAGATATGATAGACATTTGTTTATCTTCACCGTCTTACTCGAGCGAGTTTTGTCGCGCACAATTGTGCACGGATTTTTAAGGCATACAAGATTGACGTTAATTGATCGCACTTTACGTAAGGTACATACACGTTCGGCTTTAGCGCAAACATTTGTAAAAGCCTAAAAAACCGAAAAGCTTGCCGCATTAGAGAGTATATTACAGATCATTATTTGCATGTTTTCACAGCTTTATTTGGATAATCGCGCGCAATTACGCATACGAGTACAAAACTATTTTTTCAGCCACGCTTCAGAATCGACGTTAATTTATCGCGCGGCTTATGTAAGATGCACTCGCGTTGCACACAGCGAACGCGGCGCAGAATCGCAATTTGCGTATGAAGAAGGAAAGTATACGAGAGCGTGCCCGCCTTATTATTCCTTATCTCGAGCCGGGCCCTGTCTCTTTTTCTCTTTTCTATAGTCACACACGTTACGCGCTCTGACACGCGTGTATTAAAGCGTGCGCGCAGCACCCGAGGCGGATACCCTTCGCGCCGACAATTACGCAATCCATCGCAATTAACAGCATTAGCCGGCTGCCTTAGATCTAATCGGAGCCGCGTCGCTCCCATTGCGGTAATTACCGTGGCCGGTGCTTAATATTTCACATGGTAATGGCGACCGATGGCAACCCCAAGCCAGTCGGTCGAACCACATTCAACCCTCCAGTCACTATTCCCCGTGTCTTTTTTTTATCGTTTTGCACGTGCGTTACGCTCGTCATTACAGGTACTGTGCTGCTCTAAGGAAAAACCTTACGACGGTACGATGCTTCTACAGTCTGAATAATTTCGCGGACGATGGGAAATTTTCGCTTCGCGGAGGGGCTGTTGTGCGTCGCGTCGCGTATACCGTGCACGCGAACCTGCGATCTGATTCGAAAAGATAGTTCTTATCGATTAGGAATTAATTTTTCTTTATCAGTGAAATACAAATAAAAAACTTGTTCATTTTTTAGATTTTATTTTACATTTTGTGTTGTATCTTCTAGAAAGATATATGCATACATTTATTCATTATGCTTATTACATTTTTGATAATTTATTGAATATATATATCGATTTTTAATATTTACACTCCATTTTGTAATGGTTTATTTTCTAAAAACAGCACGCAACGTGCGCTCCGATAGATGAAGCGCGTGTTTTTGCTCGCTTCACGAACCACCGTCGTTCTACGCTTTTCTGACTTTTCATTTGCTTTCCGAGACGGAGAAAAGAATCCAATATGTAAGACTTGTCACGATGAGGATTCGAACGTCACGGATCATTTCGACAACAGGCGGCTCTCGAAACGATCCGTGACGTCTAATTTTTTCCCCGGCGAGCCGTCACTTCTCTTCCCCTCTCTGGGTCGGCCACGCGTGACGACACTCACCACCGCGACCGGGCGTCATTACCGGCTTAGGCTCTCTCTTCTTACGACATTTATTGCCGAGCTCGGATACGTATACCTCAAGACCTATTCGACCCGTTCGCGTCGCGGCGCGATAGCGACTACGGGGCCGTAACTCCGGCCGCAGTTTCCGCGGTGGCACGTCGTCGGTGCTCAACGAGCCTTCACGAGGCTTCTTCGGAAGACTCGGATGGACCCTCTCAGGACGGTCATTGTCAACAGTCGCGGTGCGGAGGCTCACTTAACGTCTACGGACAAACGTTTTTGCCACCTTCGCTGGCGGGTAGGCCACCACACACGCACCACGGTCACGGTGGGGATTTATGCTAACGCGTTAATAATGATTGGCTTTTTGTGTTCGAGCGGCGCGTTTTCTCGCTCGCGGCTCGTCGCCGCTCACCATCGCGTCGCCGTTCGCGTTCGTTCGTTCGCTTGTCGCTCCGGCCGGCCGGAGCTGTAATTCCGGCCGCTTTATTGGCGCGATCTTCGGGGCCAAACGGCGCTTTATCGCCGATTAATGGTACGCAACGGGCATACCGTGTATGCACGGCGCGCATTATGGCGATAAACGGGACGCCTCGGCGCGGCCGTTAAGACGCCTCGCTCTCTCGCGCGGTGCCGTTAACGTCCGTTATTTATTCCGCCGCCCTGAGTATGTTATCTCACACCGTTGGACCGATTTATTTACTGACACGCGTTTGCTACGGTTCATCCAGTATGCATTTTGTGCACTTTCGCCGGGGCGATACGTTGTCAACGTTGTTTTTGTGTGGAGGTACGTAAAGAGTCTCGTGGCTTCTTTATAACGTTTTACTGCCTGTCGGCGATAAAATATTTCTCTTCAGGCTTTATAACGCGCGCGTTCCTTTATAATCGCGGTACCAGATTTTTCGACGAGTTTATTCGTCTTTCTCGTAAGTATTTTGTATTACGCACGGTATCTCTATCACCGTATATATACGCATTGTTTTTAAATTAAAATAAAGGCAAGATGCGAGCGATGCAAGTGCGAGCACATGTTGTCACCAAATCGATCATGACGATGTCAACGAAACTTGGCGAACTTGGGGAACTCGGTGCAAACGACACGGATGCGCATCCGTTAACTGGTCTTAAGTTGAAGGTGCACGGTGTTACCGTTAACGAGTATCAGCATGAAGTTGTTATGTCCTCGATATCTTGCGCGCTCCTTTTCCACGACTGGTCGCCCGTCTCTGTCTTACCGCCGCGTTTTCTATGCCTTCGGCTCTTCTCTCGCTCTCTCAATATCTGCCTACGCTCGCGCGTTTGAGCGTGTGCTCTTTCCTCCATAGGAAGGACGACCTTCCGTGCGTGTGGACGGACATTGAATCGCCACCTGAAGTCCAACCCCGTCTGTCGACGCATCGAGTGCATTTATATCCGCGTGGTATGTGCGTCGGCGCGCACGACAGACGAGTAACGACGGCTGTGCTGTCTCGTTCGCTCGTCCGGTCCCCGAGAACGAACAGATCTGCATTCCTCATCCTCGCGTATCGGAAATCCCACAGTGTTTGCGATGCTGAAGCGCATGGGATCGTGCAGATTTAACGAGGTCTCTGTATGTTGAAAAATGTCGATGCTCTGGTAGTATAAGTTAGTTGTAAAAAATTGCATCGCAGCCCAGAGCGATTTTAGAAAAGTATTAAGACGATGAATAAATATTAATTTAAACTATACATATTGAAGATGTAAGAGTACACGAAAAATTTCATGTTAATTATTATATGTTTTATTTCTTTATTTTATATTCAAGTTTTCGCAAAAGGTACATTTATTTACATTTATATATGAGTATTAAATAAATAATAAATGAAGATATTTAAAAGATGTAAGAAATGTAAAAACAACGAGTATTCGAAATAGTTCGTCATTCAAGGTGCACACCCGCCTTTACATGAAAATGTCATGCTAATCCCTCTTTTCTTCATCTACGACACTTTTTCCGTCCGTTCATTCATCAAGCGGAAAGACGGTCGAAACTCGGACTTCGACTCCGAATTCAACGGTTGCGGTTGAAAAAGTACTTCGGCCTTAATGCGGAAGCGAGAGCGGCTAGAGAAATTACTCTCCCGTTGGGCTTGGACTGGCATTGAATTTTTTACATTGACGAAAAAGCGAGGGAAATCTATCCTCGAACGATGAACTTCTGTGTAATCTGTGTAATTTACTTCTATATTATATCTTCTACGAACCTTTGAATCCTTTAATTATTGCTTAATGATTATTATCGAGTGTGTCGTAAGTGTTTAGGATAATATTGTATTTGTATAGGGGTATGTAAGTTGCAGGAAAAATAAGAAGCAAGACGGAAATAATATTAACAGTTAACGGTATTATTTAAAATAAATGGACGTGTCATCTCTTATGTAATGCGATAACTACATGTCTTTACTCTTATTTCCTTCGACCATTTATGCATCGTCTCTCAGTTACGAGGTTAGAGATCGCTGTAACAACGAGAGTACCTATCAACCGAAGTATTCCAAATCGTTCTCAAGGGCGATTAGTCGTGACACGGTCCGCGAGAGACACTCAAGATAAGTCAAGCCGCGACAAGTTCCCTGCGACAAGCTCCGGTCGGTACCGGAAGCGGGATGCCGAGCGAGTACAAGCGGTCGGAGTGGTCGGAGGGTGCGTTGTCCACAGCCATGGGACAGGCAACAACGGTGGTTGGCCATTGTGACGCTGCCGTGCCTAGAGCCCGACTTTTACGACGCGTAACAAATGCGACGCGCACGCATACATTAGCCCGTATTAATACCCCCGCTTGGATTTATTAATGCCCATATTATATTCATGCGTCGCTACGAGCCGCTTAGCGGCATGGCGTGCTCTTCGCCCCGAATGATATATCCAGCGCCTCGGTCGCTCTATTGTTCGGAGAAACCGACCAACGGGAATTCGCTCCGCCGCTCTTTCGGCTCAATCTGTTAAAAGCCTCGGTAATAATCGCACGTTCAGTAATCTATATATGGCATAAATATAGAAATGTAACTTTTGACGTGTATATATTTCTGCCTTGTTAATTAATTCGGTATTTATTGATGGAACACGTAATTCACTTGGTTGCATTTTACGTGAAATCAGCCAATTACCGCCAATACCGGTTACTCCAGAGCATTACAGCATTGAAGTATACCTATATGTGAACCTATATGGGCCGATAATGCCTCACGAAAACGCAGCGACACCACCCGGTAATCTCCTCCCGGCGTTCTTCGATAAATCGATTTAGAATCGCCGGCAGTCACGCGGTCGGGTATTATAGATACTACAACGTCGACGTTACCACCGGCTCGTCGCGCTACGTGTGCGGTTGTAATTGCGGCGAGTAACGCTGCAAATGCATACATAATGCGCTACCGAGCTGTCGCGGAGTATCATTACCGCCGCGAATCGGATGATTTATGCCGCCGCGCTACGGGTACTCGCGGCATATACTCGCGCTTCGCATCATCTTCGCTCCCGGCTCGCTCGCTCGCTCACAGGTGACTTAATTGTTTCATCGGGACGTTCACACGGCGCGACGATAAGTTCTTTGGAAGCGATGGAGCGAGAGAAGCGAGGGTCGGATGCGCCGATGTCAGGGTTAACTAACTTTAGATGAGCGATGCGCTGTCTCTTCTTAGATTATACGCTTTTAACTCTCTCAGGAGAATCTGTCTTCGTGAGGAAGATTAAGGAAATTAGGACAATCTATGTCTATTTTTATTATTTATACACGCAAAGTATCAGTTAGGAAATGTTAGATTCTTTCGAATTATCGCACGAATGTCTGTACATCTATTATACGATGCAATTTTTTCTTTAAGGGAAGCAGTCAAGATCGAATCGCAATAGCGAGCAATAGCGATAAAATCGTGAAATAGAAGCATTGATAGCGGATGATATATATCGGGCCGCTGAACATGCGTTGCATTACCATTACAATGGTTTACAATGCTATATCGGTGAAGATCTCAGACGGGGTACGCAGGTATATCGGTGGGTTAATCTTAGAAGCCGCTGTTGGCCTTGTCTCTTCTGAAAATGTTGCTACTTGTTGATAACGTACATTCACTGGCTATACGTAATTGCTCGCTAGCGTTATATTTTAGCATTTGAAATTCTTACTACGACTATTGCTTCCATCTCATTTAATAGGAACCTCCTATTTCGCGTGCATAAACATGTCAGAAAATTGTCATTAAGCGAAAGTCGTGAAAACCTGCACTTCCAATTCATTATGGATGCATTGTCCCATCTCAATTTCCGCACCACGGCTGCTATTTACTTTATCGGTTTTAACATACGTTAAGATCAAATCGGGTCTGACGTTCTCGATAGTCCGCTTGATACCTTCTGTTGGTCCTTACAACCACACGACGACTGCGGTCGCCTCCGCATGCGGCGGGGCGTTGCGGGTTGCAGAGCGTTGTGTCGTGACGACACCTAACACGGCCACCTATCCATGCATTATGCATCTAATGTTAGTTACATGAGGTATACGGAGGCGCTAGACTCATCTTCCCAGGGCCCCGAGAGTTTATAAGGTCGGACGCCGACGTGTCTACCTGTCGTCAAAGCTTAGGTCGTCCTTTTGCCACCTCACCTGCGGGGCGGTTTTAATGCCGAGGCCGAAGGACTGCCGGCGACATAACGCGCGACACTTTGACGCGACCGTTTCCGTTTCGCCGTCGTGGGCAACTTTGAATTTCATTCTCGCTCGTTTAGAACCGACGTTTTAGTACCTTGAAAGTGGCGTTTCTTATTAGCAGTGAAAGCTGGAAGCGAGTATAAGCAGGATTTTTTCCTTTCTTTACTTTTTTCTTTACTTGTAATCTTTATAGCTTGTTAGATTTAAATTTGGTAGATAATTTGGGATTAAATCGTAAAACAGTAATAGTCACGATCGTATTTATGTTTCGTTAATTCTTTCTTTGTATTCATGTTGATGTAATTACAACTCATTAATTATTTTTATAATTTAATGAAGAAAATGAGTTTGTACCTGACTTACATAATTTTATATGAAAGTATATGTAATATTGCAAAGGAGTAAATTTTTGAACGGTTCAACAGCGATGCACACAAAATCTGGTTTTTATGTACTACGAAATCAGAGCGTGGGTATAGTTTTTGTTTGGCGGCGGGTCTTTGAAGTCGATCTGTATTTTTCGCAATAGCGTGATTCTGTCTAGTTACGAATTGACGAGCTTTAATTGGTTTTCATTAGTGATAATTAACCGAGTTAACGCGGCAGCTAATGCAATCGTTACGGCAAGTACACGTGGGATTGGTACATCACGATACATACTTTTCATTTCTAATTTACATAAGGTAACACTTTATCGTGAACTGGTTTATCGTGGAAAAAAAGTCTAATTGGGATCTTTTGTAGAAACGATGTTATACGATTATTTTGTGGATAAATGTTTTACGTCTCTTAAGCGAGAGTATAAAACTATTTTAGCACTGCAAGATACCTCGCAATTATTGCCTAACTCGACATAATATCCTCGCTTTGCAATAAGAGTGAAAGAATTCTGAAGTCATCCGGGTGTGTCTTCGCGGCAATGCAGCGCGGCCTGAATGCGCGCTGAATGTGCGTTGCTATAGGTTCTGTTTTTGTCGAACTCATACGAGTCGAAGTTGTTCAAGTATTACGTGGAATTCCGCTATCACACAGCACGAGCGAATAGACAGGTAATTCTCGCCAAGCGCTGAACGCTCGCTCTGATAGAGTTGCGTTACTCGCAACTCTTTTGCGATCCGCTGACAATAATTACGCGACAAATAAATAAATTCGTTAGTGTCGCTTCTTATGGTGCTCAACCTACCTGCTTTTTGATTTAATCTCTTCAATTTTCGCATACCTTTAAAGTTTTAGTACGATATAATGTCACATTTGTGCAGATATATGGAACAAAATATCTGATCGTTATTTAGCGTAAGCGTACTTTTCTGACTATCGATACCAGCTTTAATTAAAGGGTGTTTGTTTAATGTTCGCTCAAATTTATATTGCACTCGCAGCTCTTTGGCGGACAGCCAATTCAAACTGGATTCTTATCGAAACCGTCATTATCACCAAAGTGATAATGCGTGGCAAAGTGCCGGCACATGCTAAATTTAGTACGCATAGCGGTATCCGAGAATGGAAATCTCTTTAACTGGCGTTCTCGCTTTAATCACCGCTGACGGAGTCCGCGAGATTAATTACCGGTATCTCTTATTCGAACGCAGGTTGATTAGATTCGACCCAAAAGACCACGTGGCGAAACGCGCCGCGCCGCGTCCCGCCGCGACTTCTCGCTCGAAGACCCGCGGAAAAGAGTGGGGAAAAGTCATTTGCATATTAATCCGTATAATTAACTGGCGCTAACTAATCGCGCGCGTTTAATTAGTGTTCTACGCGCTAGCTTGTACGATAAAGTGCAATAATGATGTCTGACGGGAATACCTTCATCGCGCTTTCGAATTTTCTTCTCCCGAGTCGGTCTTTCGACGATATCGCCGTATCTGCATCGGGGAAACTTCAGAAGAAGAGAGCACAAGAATAAATATTGATTAGTTAACGAAAGTTCAACTAAATCTCTTTTTAGATCGCTCATTAAATGAAGTTAACTTTACGTTAATTAATGGGCTTTATGCAGATCGGCCGATAGCCCGATACTTCCGAGAGTAGCTTACATAGCCGCGAATGTTATCGATCGCTTTGTGGAGCTTTCTACACCGGCGTCGTTAGAATTGAAGGCGCATATCGCCTCTTTTGTTGTCTCGCATTTACTTTACTTTCACCGCTATTATGTACCGAATATGAGCCAAACTGCTGGTCGACTCGTGCAAAGTGACGGCGCGGCGTTCCCGCCGTTGCATAAAGGTGCCGTTGATGTTGTACCACGCGCGGATCTCCCGACGTCTGTACCCATCGGCGGGACAGCCGGCTACGCGAAGCCAGAAATATTGTTACTAGCTGGTTACGCAAATCGCGCGAGAGTTTCGCTGCGAGAGAAGAACATACAGCGAGTGGAAAATACATTTATACGACAGGAACGGCGAGGAGCGCGCGAGAGAATGGACTAATAAAGATTGAACGGAGGCGATGTTAATAAAGGCCCCCGTCGGTTCCGGATGTTACCGATGGTATTTCAACGACGCGACGTATCGTATCATTATCGTTGAGGTACCACGGCGCTACCGCCGTCGTATCCAATCGTAGATCAGGCAGTATGCGAATAATATGGTGGGTTTACGAGATACATTCGCGTGCTCTTTATTACACGATCGGTAACAGCATGTTAAAAATTTCTTTTATAGCTGACGATTCATATCGAATGAAATATGAAATGCTTTTCAGAATAAATAGCTTGCAATTAACTGCCAGGTTTAGTTAAGTTGCCAAGCACGAACTAAATTTCCCAGTTTGCTTGAAACTTTACGAATGTTTTGAGAGAAGCTGACTCCGGTGAAAGTAAATTCAAATATATCTTTTTAGGAAAAGCTTAAAATAATTTTGGTAAAATATATTATCGCAAAGCAAAACGATACAAGAGAATATTTAAATATTTTTCTCAATGCGCTTGAAAAATTTTATTACTTCGGGAATGTAAATTTGATTGTTACGGATGAAATCATTTTTAATACGCGCGTAAAACGAGTCTTCGGCGATTTCTTACAATTAGTTGGATCGTAAGATCGACGTTGCGTCGATAGATCGTAGATTGTGCAACGTAACTTAACTGGGGAAATGGGCACGTGTATCGCTGTATCGCGCGAAGGTGCAAGAAAATTTTAAAGGTCGCATCCACGTCTCCTCGACACCTCGCTCGTTCCTCGGCGCCGACCTCTGCGAGGATCATAACTAACCAACCTGTCGGTGCGCTGTCGTTGTATATGAAACTCGAAGTCGCGCCTCGCCGATAGACGCCGATCGGTGCATCGCGACGGTATGCACCGGTGGCGGCAACCTCGTGAATATTTATCGCGCGCGCTGCTCCGACAGGGCACTGTCGGCCCACGTCGAAAGCCCCCGGCGAACCAGCAAAAGTATATTTTCCGACCAGAATTTACGTTACGGGGATTGTTGTGCGTCCCGCATGAAATGCATTGGAATTCAGAGAGAGAGAGAAAGAGAAATACGTTTTATGGCATAAAACGCGGCTCTCGATATAACCTTTAACGCTGAACGAGAACGATGCTGCTGTTGCTCCTCCTTCATGGAACATCACCGGTCGAGACTCGGTAAGGAACTTGGCGTTATCGCGAACGTTCGCGCGAAATTTCGGCACTTCGGCGAGAAAGGATCCACCCGAGCCGCGAGGTCTCTCCTTGTTCGGCACGATGCTGTCCCTGATATCGGCCGGTGGTTCGGAGAAACTGCACGAATACGTGGACAAAAGGCACCGAGAACAGTCGTGGCATCGTAGCGAAGAGACGTTTTACGCTTGAAGTTGCACCCGTGCTCACGTATCAATTATCACGACCAAAGCCAACGCATAATTATTACAATCGAAATATAAATTGTGTTAAAATTCTCGATGAAGAATTGGTCACATTGTATATGCGATATAGGGCCTCGAATAGACGACGGTCTTTCTTCTTCTTCGTCTTATTTTGGCTCGAATAGACGGTTTTTTGCCTTGTTTACGTTCTCGGCTCGCCGCGCGCCGCCCGCGCCCCCCGCCTTTCGCGCGGCGCGCGCCTGAGTCACGTAGTCACATCGCGGCCATTGCCTCGACGGCAAGTCACAAGTTTCGGGAATCGCGCGCGGTCGCGTTCGAGTTTTCCGCACGTTTTTTCCGCCGAGAGTGAGTCCCGCGGGTGAACAAAGCTCGCGAGTGCCGAGCCGAGCGACGGCGAGCATTGTGGAATATCCGGTACTGTGAACAATCGCGATTGACCCTTAATCGGCTTTTGGCCAAGCAAGCCGGAGGGTGCCGCTCCCCCTCTCCGGGTGAGTCTGCTCGATCATTGAACATTCTGTTTAATTACGGCGCGTCATCCCGCGCCACTCGATCGCCCGACTCGTGAAAAAGTGTCTGAAAGCATGAAAGAGATCCTCAGATCGATCGAGGTGTCTGATGGCGACGCTCCGCTTTTCGGAATGCCTTTGGCCTACATCGTGATGACGTCACGCGTCGCGCGAGCCCTGCGAGCCGCGTGAAGTTGGCGGCGCGTGATTGGAACTTGGCGAGATTGAAACTCTCGCGAATTCCGGGAAACGGGCGAGTCGCCATGTTTCGCCGTTACTTATTCGGAAGTGCATTGCGTGCATTACGTCCGGATTTTGGACACTTTGAACAATTCGTCGATCCGTCGATCGCGCGCGCGCGATGAAACGTCGGGAGTGCCGTAGAAAGTGTCGGGCGATTATTCGCGTCGCGTCGCGTCGCGTTGTGCAATGAACTGAGCACGAACGTTTGAGAGCTTCGTTGTGTGAAATATTGCCAACGCGAAGAGCACCGCAGTTGCGGCGGTGTCCGGATCTTCCCTTCGGACCTTGAAAATCCAGGAGAGGGCCACGTGGAGGTGTCGCGCCGGTTCGTTACCCATATCCGCAGCAGGTCTCCAAGGTAAAGAGCCTCTAGTCGATAGACTAATGTAGATAAGGGAAGTCTCGGCAAATTGGATCCGTAACTTCGGAATAAGGAGCATCAATCCTATAATTGATGCGGAAATTTTATACTGTGAAGAAAGCTTTTATTTGTCGAGGATTTTTAATAAGCAGATTTATTAAATCAGCAATGTACAAGCTTATTACTCGTGTAATATGTATGTCGCATATATTATATGTGTGCTTTTATTTCTCTGGATATTTGTAATATAACAACAATTTAATTTTTGATTAACTAATCTCACAATTGTACCTTCAATCAGAAATTATCGGATTAGAATTCGATAGGGAATAACCTGATGAGCCGTTTAAAATCTTAGCAGAGGTATTAAGGGAGAACGTGATGTGAGAACAAATAAACTCGGCGACTCGCGCTGCATATCGATGAAATCGAGAGCATTTTCTCGATATCAGTATCTCAGAGCTTAGAATAACGGAAATAATTACTTGAAACGGTCACAAGATAATTACTCCGTTGCGTGTCGAAATTAGTCGAAATTTTTCTGATTTACTTACTTGATCTATATTTAAATTACGGTCTAAATTTCGACTCGCAATACCCTCGAAATAACCTTATCGGGCATCTCGAGAGTCTTTTTTTGTTTCACGCGTTTCTGAATTTTCTCATCAAATTTCTCGCGTATCTCGCATACCGTTAATGGCGGTCTCGTGAGAAATTCCTTAACGTGCCTAAAGATATCCGGCACGTCTGACGCCCATCAAGTTGCCCGTACGCAGCCGTCATACGATTAAATCGCGCCGTAACTGCATTCTTTGTCGCGCGTTATTGTGCATTATGGTCGCGCCAGACGCGCGCATTAAACCGGGACGTGTATTTAAAAGCGCACGAAATGGCACGGCTATCATTGTACGTAATTACATACGGAGACGTCAGCGTACCGGCGGATTCCGGCGATTCCGGTATCTGGCTTCTTCGCATACCGCGCGAAATGTTAATCATAATGTGTCAAGGTGTGGCCGGTTTCGAACGAACGAAAATTAATATCTCTGTCTACGATGCAGTTATATATATATAATGGTGACCAAAAAGACAATCTTACGCAATGCACATACGATGTGGAGATGCGTCGTGCGAATCGAGAGATCCGTTAGATCGACCGGAACAATGCCGGTCAATTGACTTCTAATAAGCTTGCTTACCATAAGCACCGCTCGCTATCGTGCGTAAGCGTACTCGAGTCTACAGCCTCTTTGAATCTCTAAATTTTCATATATTAAGTGTATGTGGAAATGTAGATATTAATCATAGAGGTATATTTTCTGAATGAATACGAAGTTTTTTATCTTGAATAAAAATTTAAAGAGAAAACCTCGCAATATTATTGAAGGCTTTGCGTCGCGGAGAAGTATTCGCGATGAAAATACTAATTTATTCCCGCGGAGAGTAAGTATTCCGCTACGTTGTTCTCGTACGATCGTAAAAATGGCAGGATCGTCTGCCTATGGGTTTTGTTCGCCGGCTCATTGATAATGTTAATACAACGCATTATCTATGATGAGAGAAATGCCGTCCGCGTAATCGAACGCAAGGATAATGACGTGGAAAATTCGAGATAAATGACTACGAGCTATACGGCCTCTTGTCTGCATTATAGGTCCCGCGCGTCGTAGAAGATTGAAGATTGGCGATCACGCGACGTGCGGCGTGGAAATTTACATGACACGGGAATTTGCATGAGGCGTAAACATTGTCAAGTCATTTTTGCAATCTTATATAGATAATCGCAAAGACACGGCCAGCGCGAAGGTGTAGAGAGGAAAATTCAATATATTCCGTATATGACAAAGTAAATCTTTATTTCACCGGATTGCTATTTGCCCAGTTCAAAAATATGATTGTTTCGTTTTGCGCGAAGACGTTCGAAATAGTTAACAATTATTCCGTTCGATGTTTTTTCGCGCAAAATCGGTTCAATTATGGAACGGATTACGGGTACGATGTTCAATATCAAAGGCTAATCGAGGCTGTGGGAACGGTACGGGCGGGGCGATTACGGACCCCTGCACGTCTGTACGATTTTTCTTCGCGTATCATTGCGCAAGAGCCATAAAGTCATACGGAAGACGGCGCTAGCTCGCACCGATTTCATCGGTCGTCGTATTTCAGTCAGCTTTAAAACAGTCGTAAAACAGCGTCGCACCGCCGCGGAGCGGCCGCGCCGCCGCGCTCGAATACGCCGCACGCCTATGCGGCACGGTGTGATGCGTGCCCTTTCGCAATTAACATACCCGTTTGTCATCTTTCGGCCATCGCGCGATCCCGGCGAGAGTGCACGTCATCAGTCTCCCCGATTGTATCAATTTGTCATGCGTCGGCAAGAATAATTAGAGTCCGCTCTCTTTGATACTTCCCACCGCTTGATCTAATGATCCGTATTAATGGCGCCCGCACGCGCACGACATTTTTCACGGCGTAAATTTGTCCGTCGAGATCGGCGAGATTGCGTAATGCCTCTTCTTGTGTAATGCCTTTTCAGGCATTTACCTTGCCAGATATTTGAAATCATCTGTAACCAATATCGGTAATTTCATGTCTTTTTTTTGACGACTATTACAAACGAGGTAAAAGACGATAAAAATACGAGAAACAACTTCCTTTCAATTATAAAGTATTATGCAAATGAATCTAGTCTATCGGTGCTTTTTTTGCCCATTAAATTGATATATTTCTACTATCAATGATTTACAACTTTAAAACACAGGGGCTCTTTTAATTAAAAGATCATCTTTGTAGTTCGAACAATTAAGATTATCGTTAGAAAAGTGATTATTTTTACATGGATTACATATAAATTATAAAACATTCGGTGCATGCAATTAACGATGCACTTGAATATTTAACAAAATTAGCAAAACAAATCCTTCCAGTCAGATATACAACTGTAGAAATTCACATTAATGTAACGTACGTTACGTAACATTTCGTGCGCGAGATTTATACCGAGGCAGATACAGATCTTTATCTTCGATCTTCCAATCGTCGTCCATTCGAGGGAGATTTAACGTCGCTACGAGAGACAAGTCACTCGAGCAATAGTCTTGTTTCTCGCCGTTGCGTACGCTGCATCTCGACGTACGCGATCCCTCTTTGGCATACGCGGTCCCAGCGAGTAATTAAATTGATTGAACGCTCGCGGGCTCTTCTCTCTCTCTCTCTCTCATTCGCCGCAGAACCACGTAGGACCTCGTGCACCGAGTATATGCGGGCAGGCGACACAAAAGGCCGGTCGGCGTAGCGCCGCCATCGCCGATGCTGATGAGCCCTCTTCGTTATCCGGTGACCCGTAAATCTCCGGAACCGCGTCTCTGACTACGCGGTTTTCCGCCTTTTCAGACTTCACCGCTGTCCCATTCCTGCGCTCTCGATCACTCCGTTCCATCCCCCTTCTCGTCTCCTTTTCCAGCCCGTCGACGCCGGTGGACGCGCGGTCGGGCTAGCTCACAATAGAGAATATCGTTTTATTGCCCGATCCTGGAATTGCGCTCCTCTCTCACCACGCGCTCGTAAAATCAGGGAAGGACGATTGCGCTCGCTCGTAACAGAGAGAACTGATTACGAGCCGAGGTTTAACGTATTGGAGGCGCAGACGCAAAGTCGGCAACTGCCGCCCGTAAGAGACATCACCGGCCGACTTCACCGAGAGTTGTTTCCTCTGACGGCAGAAATCTGAAAGCATTTTCGTAGAATCTATTACTGAATTGATTTCTAAATAAGTGTCACTTTGGTGGAGTTTTATAAAGATGTTTGACACAATTCTCTCTCTATATAATGATATTTAATTTATGATATTCAAAATAAAGACTTACTGATTTAATCTATGTAGTATACTAATTTTAAAAACTAATTTTTATTATTACTCAATAACATGATGTGTAGATAATAGAGTTTCTTGCAATACAATTTATGTAAAACACTTATAAAGTATTTTAAATGTAAATCCTACAATAAATGAAATACAATATACGTAAATGTTTTTAAAATACTTACAAGTTTTCTCTTTATTAAAAGATTTGATTTTTATTAATAAAAAATGTAATGTTGAAATGCAACTTTTTCTGAAAATTTTGTAATGTGTAAAATTTTAATATGTAGAATTTAAAAAAGTATGGCATTTTCTGTGATCTTTGAAAAAGGCGTCACAGTTGAACCAATTTTAATTCATGACTATATTATATGGATTTTCACATAAATATTGAAAGTTCTAATCGTTAGTATCAGTTTTGCACGACTCTTCTAAGTTCTCAATAATTTAACCCGTCAAATTTCTGCAATTCTTTTCGACCTTAATCAGATTCATGATAATTTCATGGGTACACGAAACACGGAAAATTCAATGCGGCCTCTTAATAATGACCCATCATTTTACGGCTAATGAACTATATCGAATCGTGACGCGAGAATGCACATTTTCGGACGCAACTTCGGTGTTAATGTAATACCGAATTTCGGCAATAACGCCCGCGCTTTCTCTTTCGCGCATTTTTGGGAGGTAAGCTTTGTCGGAAGGTTTAAGAAGGTTCAAAGGTCGAGACGGTTAAATTATTGAAAAACGAAAAGAGAAACCATCCCTTTCTTCCTCCTCTTCCTTTTCGGGAAAGCGAGATCTTAGGTCATTCTCGATATTTCCAAACGAGGTAATCACAATTATTTTTACGAAGGCAGCATATGGTGATTTTCAATAAGTTTATGTTGGAAACGCGGAAACTTTAAGTAAATTTTGCTTTCTCTTTTTTTCTTTTTCTTTTTCTTTCTCTTCTGTCTCTTCGTGAACTTCCCCCGGAAGCACGAGAGGACGGGGCCATGCTAATTAACCCCTTCCGGACGAGTCACGAGTCGTAACGCACAGTACTCGTCGTGACGCTTGCAATTACAGCGAGGCTGCATACGATAGAATACGTATTATCAGTCTGATTTATTGAATGATGAAACGAAATTCTAATATATGGATATTAACGCACGAGGTATGCATATATTCGCATAGTCGCATATACGAGACTTACGCCGCTCATAATGTCCAGAGATATATCATTTCACAGAGAGAATTCATGCCCGCAGAATCTGTTATTCATCGAAGCATCTAAAGAATGAATTATGCTTCTGAAAATGTGAAGGCTTCGAATAATATCATTAAATAGCCGTTTTTTTTTACGACAGCTCGAAGGCGTTATAGCTTAAAAATTGCGGTGTCAGAATTCTTAACCTTCATTTTTATTATTATATATTTTATGAATTTCAAGTAAAAAACAAGCACGGATTACCGGATAATCCTAGATTTGTGAAACAGTAATTATTCATCAAAAAGTTATTAATTACAATATAAAAATCTTGTAATTTGATCAGTATATTTAGTAATATAATATACAAACGCAAATAAAGACACAAATATAGACTCTCTGTTAATAGTGATCTCTGTAGGGTTCATAATTCCGATCTTTAAAACTCATTGCCAGAATAAAAAATTATGGATCGCCGCGGAAATGGATCTACGATTTCTTAACAAGATACCGATCTCGGCTTCGTTAGAATTACTTGAAGAAGAACGGGAACGGTGCTGAAAAAGAAGCGGGCCTTATTTTCGCCGGCGCGACATGGTGGACACGGGTGGAAACGCGGCGCGAGCATGCACGCGCGGCAGCGTCGTCGCAATATATTTGCCATGAGTCCCATCGGTCGGCGACGGTTAAGGCCAGGGTAATTGCATTGTCGCGCTTGTCCTTTCAGACGCCAATCACCAGCGACAAAACGTTCGTCGTGCCGTCGCGCCGCGGCGAATCGCGCTCGTAGCCGGACGGCGCCGGTCGTCGCCGGCCGTCGCTTTTAAGCTCTCGATCTCGCCGACGGCGCGCGATTCCTCGCGTTACCTTTTCGATTCATGTCCGTCTTCTTGAGAAAGCCTCTAGTCCCGTTGCCGAGTGCGTTGCCGCCACGTAGCGCAATTATTATTGATCGAAACGCGATGCCAACGTTGAGAATTTAGGGATGTAAACTGTGAGAAAAATATAAGGATTTATAAAATTCAATTTATAAAACGTCCAAGGAATGATATTACCGTTCTTGGTAAATACTAATAGCAGGAAATCCAATTCATTTATTTCATGCAATTCTATTGTCGCAGAAGGCGATCTATTGCACGCGAAAAATCAAGGTGAATCAAGGCAAATTGGAAACACATCATTTTTAAGAATTTATGCTGAAGATTCTAAGAAAAAAAAAAAATTTATGTGAAACGGGTGATATTTTAATTTCTGCTGATTTTTCTATGGAAAACTTTCGCACTCTATAATATTTAAATGAGTAATAGTCGTCGAAAGAAGCGTCGATAAAATTTTCAGCGCGTTTTTTCTCGGATCGTTTATTCGAGTAATAGTTTCCCTCGATGTGTAATCATCTTTGCAATCGATACTCGGCTACGACAGGCAGGGAGAAAGAGACGGCGCATAACGGCCATAAGAAGTTCACGTGGGCGGCGAGTAAGTCGCATGCAGGTTATTTAAGTACTTAGATCGACGCTGTTATTGTCCAAGGTGCTAATAGATCTAATAGATAGACCGGCTTCCTCTTCCTAGCGTTAATAAATCATTCAGAGACTTCCACCTGCCTGCCTGCTGTCTTCTCCGAGATGAGGCACCGACGCATTCAAATTGCATCTCACGCAATTCGCGGAGATGGTTCAAGATCTCGATACTGAATTATATTTTATACAGCTGATTGATAATCTTGAAATAATTTTTAATTGTGATATATATTTCTAAGCAATTATATTTGCATCATCAGCAATAAAACATAGCTCACGTTTGTATTTTTTCTGTAATTATAACGTTATCGAAACTTGTTATATATTATGGAAGTAACAATTCATTTTTTAGTGGCTAAAGCTTGATCTTTACGTTTTTTCAGAGCAAATCTATTGATCAACGTCTCGCAGAAATGTTCGAACTGGTCCGCGGCGCTTTCACCCATTGGTTGATGTGCCACATCGGCCAGTTCCGTGTGAAATAAATAATTCATTTTTCAGAGAGACGCGCCGGGGCATCGCTAGCGATGAATAGTTGTAGGTTCGTTTAACTTCCTCCTTTCGACGCGCGGAGAAAGTCATTGTTGTTTGTGGATTCAAGTCGAAGTCGAAGTAAACGTCTCGCGGTTCGCAGACAGTATATACCGTGGCGCCTTTGTCAGGCTAAGAGACATTGTTGCACCCAAAGCGGTGGGTGTGCATCGCTTTATGCGGCCATATAATGGCGAAAACTCCATCGTGTGCTGCTTGGCACTAAAAGATGTAAGGTACCCGTCCAGGGCCCATAATTACGCCGAGCAAAAATTAAGTTCAAGATCAGTAGAGAATGGTCATAAAGTCTAAATGTGGGCGACGGACTCGCGAATTTTTTAGCAAATATATTGCGAATCTTTCTTTTCAACCTTTGCCATAAATATTCTTAATCATAGAGCTTAACCCTTTATTCAAGGTAGCATGGGTATTATAATAATCAGTCTCTTTAACTTTCGTTCTCGGAAATAATTTTAGTTGAAGTTTTAGGTGGCATATTGCATATTTCTAACTATTTATCGTCAAACTAATAATACAAACTATGTACGAACTATGAAATAATTATATTTCCGTTACTCTTATAATTTATAAAAGCATCGAGCGCATAAAAGCATCGGGTTTACGCGAATAAATACTCGTACACAAATATTTAAAAAAATATACATAGATTTGCCATAAATCGCGGGCGCTGTATACATCGAGTTCACCTTTAGACCGGCTGGGGGTTAACATTTATTACGCGACGCATCGCAAACGTCGTAATTATCGCGCACGCTCGCGATCCCGGCGATATACCATCCCGGTTGTTTGCCATAATCGCGAGAGTGTGCGCCTATTAACGCTTCCAACAGCCGGCTATTTAAATTCTACGCGGACGGAGCGCGCAAATGCGCTTTATACCCCTCGGTGCAATCACGCGCGCGACTCCGAAGCCGTTAAAATAAACGTAACGAGCATTTCGACCTTTACTAGCCGACTAACGCGCGCATCTCGGTACTCGGGTATAAAAGCCGGGCCGCCCAATGATCCGGTATATCATAGCGCTTAAACGTCGCTGGAGCCTCGTCGAACTCATCCGCGTGCATGTCCTCGTAAACGGGGTGTCACAATTCGCCTGTGGCCGCGCGCAGCGCGGCGTCTCTCGCTCGCGCGAGAGTACACGCTCATTCCGCGCATTACGCCGCCGCCGCCGCTCGCCTGAGATCACGTCCGTGCGATCTCGTCCGTCGCTCTCCGACCGCCCGCCCTCCCTTGTAATTATTCGTCTCTCGCGCGGCCGCAACAGGCGGAAAACGCGGCGAGATCGTAAAGATTTTATCCACGTACGCGATTCTCTCCGCCTCCTTCCACCGCGCCGATCGCTCCACACCCCGCAGAGCGGAGAAAATTATCCCGCCAGCTGGGAAATGCCGACGGGCGATTTTACGGCCGATTGAGCGCACACGCGCAGTTAATTTCGGGACTTTTAACGCGCCACTTTTGATTTCCTGCAGATTGGGATGCATCGCAAGTAGACCACCCGCTTGGACGGGGAATGCATTTCCGTATCATAATATTCATAATATACAATTGTCGAGTTTAACCAGAGAAAGTGATCAACGCTCGCGCACAATAAAAGACAGTTATTATCTTCAGAGAATTATAAAAATTGATATTTGATTATTTCATTTTTTTAAACGTTGATATTTAAACATTGTTTTTATTTAAAATTTTAAGGTGAAGTGAATCGTGTTGATATGTGCCATCTTGTTTTAAAGCCTTCTGCTTTCGGCCGTCACGCATTTATCTGATAATCGAGTTTCTTCACGCCTTATCACTACTTATCGTTAATTCGATCGCACCGGGGGGGAATCGATCGATATTTCCGGAGAAATCAAAAGGAGAAAGCCCCATCGTTGACTTGAGCGAAGAGTGCATCACCGATGGCGAGGGCGACGCGACGAGATCGATCTGTTATCCGTTCGTATTTAACGCGTGATCGATCGATTGGCATCGCAATTTGCTCCGACGTTATTTCGAACACGGTTCGTTCAGCGCGATCAAAGGAAATTGGTGCCTAACGACGCTCACATGTACTTACATCGACTCTGACACCATAGATCGTGTTTTACTTGCACGATTCGTTCAACTACATTCTTGAGACATAGCGCGATAAAAATATATTTGTGCTAATCAAAAAATATATTCAATCTTTATTAGCTTCAGCTTATGCCAAGAAGTAAACTTGTTTTACGATAAATAGTTTAATGTCCATTTCTACCAATGTAGATTAACTTTAAATCTCGATTTAACTTATCTTTTATCTTTTTCTAATTCTTAGAACTAGAAAAAGATGAAAAGTAAGTTAAACCGAGATTAAAGTTAATCTACATTGGTAGAAATTGACATAACTCACTCATACCATTTTATACCATCCATGCACCCATACTTAATCCTATTTACTCTTCCTACTCTAGTTTTTTTTCTCTTTCTATAAATGTTTCAACATCTTTCCTTTAACTCTATCTAATTTATATTCCATATATTTCTCTATTATTTCTTTCTTATTTCTTTCTTATTTCTTTCTAATTCTATAAACCAATGTCTCGAGGAAAACTCCGACGTGCGCGAGTTGTTCTAACAATTCCGCGAACACGTGCCGTTGCTCTCGCCTGTTTTGCGCAACTGTACTCTCCTGCCTAATTCTACGTACGTAACAGCATGTGCATTTGCTCGCGCGCGTACGTGCGGCCTAGGCGTCGTTTTCGACGTCTAGTTTCGAACGTGTGTGGCTCTTTCTCCCTCCGCGCCGCGCCGTCTTCGCTGTCCGGAAGACAGCCGGCGTGAAACTTTCACCGTTGCATTGGTAAGAAAAGCGAGGCGCGTCACGGGGAAAATTGCGGTCTCTCTCGTATTCGACAGGTTTATGCGTTCGCCTTTTATAATGCACGGCGATCCACGTTTCCGCGCCTCCTCCCGCGAAAGAACGGACTGTCCCTCTTTGTCTGTCCGCCCGGCCGCGTTTTTTCCCGTCGTTAAACAGAAGCGCATTTTCGCTCTGTAACGAGGAGGACATAATCGTTCGGCGAGGCTCCAATTAGCGTCGCAGTCGGTACGCGGACGGTCCGCGGTCCGCGTGGTTATCTTCGTACGAGAGGAGCCGGGCTATCTCTCAATTTCCTGGTTCCATTCGTGACCCGGGTACCGAGTGCCGCGAATGATACAGCGCCCGTTCGCGCCAGACGAAGACCGTCGCCATCCTACCGACTCTCCCATCGTGAAAATTAACGAGCCCATCAAATGCTCGTCGTTTGATTCTTGGCCGGAATATAAATCGCAGACGGTGGAAAAGAAACCGTTCCCGAAGTGAGAGCTCGTGTGTGTGCTTCGGCATTAACTTCGCGGCATTAACTTCACGGTCACTCTTGTAACTTCACGCGTTCGTAAATTGTTTGAAGAGAAATTGCACGAATTATTCTTTAAATCGATTTCATGAATCATCTTTATTATCTGGATTTCGTTGGCATTTTCGAAACGTACCAGCGTCCTCGATGTCGTCGTTTATTGAATTCGTATCGGGCAGAAAAAGTTGGCGCGTTACGAGAGAGGAGCAAGGAGAGCGCAACGTGAATCCACAGGCCACAGTTATTTTAACGAATGTAATTATCCGATTTCGGGGCCGATCCTCCGGCCGATTATAACTATACGAAACGATCGGCCGCGCCCGCACAGTCGGAGGCAGCGCGCTGGCGGTTTCTCGGCCTCCGCCTCCTCTCCCAGCGTGATCATGTCGCGGGCCTACTATTAGTCCGATGATATATGTCATCATTATGTGCGCCTTATTGCGTTAACCGTATCCTCATGATTTATACGGTAGGTCCTGGGGGCTCACTTCCGTCCCTCTCTCGATTCTTTTTTCCCCTTCACCTGCGAATCGCCTCGCAGTCGTTCCGTTTTGATATAACGCGCCATTGCGATATCACAATATTTGCAACATCGTTTTGGAGAACCCATAATTGGGCTCTTTTTAATCCTCGCGATATGCCGAACGCCTATGGGCGATCGGTATACATAATCAGAAATTAATGGAGTATTATCTTGCGTCATATGGTCTCATCTTCGATGACTATATTTCCAAGCATTATGTGTATATGTTAAAAGCTCATATTTATGATACAAAAAATATTTCTACTATTCATCTATATTAGTTTCTACAATTCTTTTTCTGAAACATAACAATTTATTATTACGAAGATTGGATGGCTTTACATCAAGTTTTTATTAAAATAAAGAATTTATATTTAGTTAAAAAATGTTTAAAAACTTAATAGTGAACTTATAGCAAATTTTTAGAATAAACTGTACCTTTTGATGCTTTTGCAAGGCAATAGGTAGTAACTATATAGAAAGATGTCAACTTTCGACTATTAGTCTTATTTCATCGACACGTGAGACATTTCGAGGATGAAAATTGGGAAACAAGGATCCGCGCGACCAGTCACGCGACTTACCAACATGGAGACCGAACTTGTGCGCCGTGCGGAGAACGTGCAGACGGATAGCGGTAGCGTTCGTTTAGTAACACATCGAAGATATTGGTATAATATGTAGATCTGAAACGTGTACGTGGGTCGCTAGTAATGCCCTCGTAAATCACCGGAGGCTCCATTGTTTCTCTTTATTGAATGACTCGGCGCACGGTAGCCCCCTTCGCATTCCACATTTCTGTTTTGATATTACCCGGATATAAATCTCTTCGTTGCCCCAACCGCCCCGCTGGGAAACTTCTTGTATCGATACTTATAAATCGCGGCCCGACACCGTGCCGCCGTTTGGAAGGTGCAGGTGCGAGGTGCGCCTAACGTTTAGGTGGCTCGCACATACATTTTCACGTTTCGCATAATTTACACGGTGCGGTTTAATTCTTATACATCGCCTCTTTTTCGCTCGCTTTCTTTTTCTCATTGTGCCCCTCTTTGTAACGAATCGTATTTTTACCGCGATTTTATTGTCTCCTTTGTTCGAGCAAATATCGCAGAACCAACGTCATCCTTTATCAATTTATACGGCTAATTTTAGTCACTTTTTTAATTATACATTGAAACGAAAAGGAAATAATTAACTGAAAGCAAGATCAATCGATCAAGTTTGATATTATATTTTACGTAGAAAGTATGAAAGTAAAAATGTCTACAATTTGCTTTTATCATTTAACATTTATTGTCTATGTTTATTTATTAGAGAAGAAATTGTTTTCTCGGGGAAGTTGAATGACGATCATACCGTACATTTATTGTCCATGGCGTAGGAATCTTTAGGAAAAAATATGGGAGGAGGTAACATCGCCGCGTAAAATACCGTCTTATGTACAAGGGGCAATTAAACGAAGACTATTAGCGTCCAGTATCCGACTTTATATACTCGAGCGCGAAGAAACGGTGTCCGCCTTAAGACACGCCGCTTATGAGTCATAACTGTTAATTTTGCAACACCCGAGACGTATTTTAATGTGATTTTAATGTAATTACGTGTTTACACTCGGCGAGGCGAATAGTAATTTGGTGCACAATCGGACCTCGCGACCGACTTTCTAGCCGCGTTGCAATATAATTGCAGTATAGCGCGCGGTAAGCGCGGTTGTACAATTAATGTTGCCACCAAAATGCACCGGTGCAAAAATCATGATTGTCACACCGGACATATGTGTAACTCCATGATTTCCCAAGCCTTTCATACATAAATAGATAAAGTACACCAAAATTATGTACTCTAATCATGTTACAACATCATATTAAAAAGTCGTACAAAACTAATGAAAAAAAAAAGAGATTAAAGAAGTACATTACGCAATCGGACTGTTACGTGAAGTGTTAAATATTTACTAAATTAATATAATTTATCTCCGTAGCGAAGCATGTAATTAACTTTTTGCGACGATGTGAGATTGATTCGGCTAACTTAATCGCATTCGCCTTTTCAATCGTGAGCAAGTTACAATCGCAAATACAGACGCGGCGCCGTAAACGCGATTAATGATACGAACTTATAAATAATCCACCAATATCTGACGTTACGTAAAAGCCCCTTTAGTCGAGCTATACCGAACGTTAATAGAGAAGGGACGCAAATGGACTCGCTCATAGGTTTCGCATAAGTTTCGCACTCCCCTTGATGATTTCATACATTATTTCTGGAGTTCCCTCCCCTTCGTCCAGCTTGCGCGAAAAACCGTAATCGGGCAGATGGGAGAGGTGGAGAGATATCTCTCTCTTCTTACCGCGTTGCAAATCACTTTCATAGTTCCGCTTTTATGACCGAAAGTTATAATTTACGGTGCGCCCGATTGGCGTAATTCACACACTGCGCGCGAAAGGGATTACGCGGCGACGCGTTGGAAACACGCTTGCCAGAATGCTCGAGCTTTCGAAGCTCTAATCTATTAACGATCGGGAGACGGCGTGGGAACGAGCGGGAACGAGCGCGATGTGCGTGTGCCATATGCGTGTGCAATGCGTGATTCTCGACGCTAATCGGGACATAAGTCAGCTGATAATACAACATAAAGGAAGATTGGCACGCAGTAAATTAAATAAAAAATTCCTCTTTTCCGTCTCTCCGATGACTCTTAAGTGGAGTCTAATTTGCATGTAATTGTCGATTCAGTGTTAATTGTACTTGCGTTTGCATAAACACATGTTTTTTTGTCCTATTAATGTGTTTTAATCGTTTTGCGTTTGAAAGAAGTCTTATTGTCTGCTTAACAATCTTCTATCCATCGCGTCATTAGAACGAGACAGTTGTCGCGATTTGCCTCGGATCTTTCCGTGAGTTAATTAGAACTTTTTTGTCGTTACAAAGTGAAGAACTTTACGAAGAGCGTGACGTGAGTGGCGAATATTTCAGAGCTGTTTTTAGGTGTGGGCGACATGGATTCGTGTCACGAATATCATAAATACATGCAGAAAGGACCATATCTTTTAATGTAAATAAAATCATCATTTATTTCAAGGGTTGGTCGTATAAATCAAACTCTTAAGCGCGATAAATTGAATCCTACGCAATGAAGGTTCGCTGTACGCGAGAGAAATCTTTTTAATATCTTATTAATCAGCATAATAACAGATATAAAATAACAAGCTTTAAATAATGGCAACTTAAGTTTTTATATACATGATAAAAAGTGAAAAATTTTCACGTTCTATGAACCTTTCATTTAAATTCAAATGAGAATGTAGGTAAATCTTATTTAAGCTGAAATCTTTCTCCCATTCAGGTTTATATAAGGTACGAGTATAATTTAGAGTAATGTGTCTTTTCTAATAAGATTTTCAAGATTAGGTTTATATCATCAGCAAGATATACGGCTTAAGCGTGACGTTTCCGTCGTTACCTGTCTTAAATAAAGTACATCATAGAAACGTGTGTGCTGCGTCCACGTGCTGAACGCGCAGACCTCTGAGAATGTATTTAGCTCGTATCCCTTTTTGGGTGCAGAACACTGCGGAACTGGCTTCGCGATGTTTCACGTTTCTATCAACGAGTTTATACGGCGGCGCCCACGCAAATCCAAATAACGACATTGTAATACGAGCGACGTGCCGCGTAAGTGGTATGTCGGATCTCGTATTAAACTATATACACCGGGGGTCGTCGTACCAGGGCCGGGATACGTGAACTGCTTTTACGCGTTCTCGTTAACATCGCGGAAGCGCAAATCCGTCGCCGTTTCCGCGAACTTTCGTTCTCAACGAGACTGGACCAGTGCGCGGTTTTTTCGCACGGTGCTCGTTTCAATAAGTTCGGCGTGTCCAAAGGCGCCGCCGATTTCAATTTCCGCGACGCAATCACGCGGCATTACGGAAAATAGGAGAAATCTAGCGAAAGTAATGCCGAACCGCTCGCGCGCTTGTTGTAATAATGCAATATGTAATAATAAGGAGACGATAATGACGCATCATGCGTTTTGCGGGCGTGTTTGCGGTGCGATATAACGTATGCTATACGCAATCCATTTTTGCCCCTTTAGCTACGCCTCTAAATCACATAGACTTTAACTTTATGACGAAGAAACGAGTTAATTTGTCCTGTGCAGGAACGGGTCTCTCGTAAATCTAGCATGGTTGTGTTTGCGGGATAATAATAATAATAAAATTAATAAGAAAGTAATCTGTATAATGCAATAATGATAATAATGCCTTCATGAAATGAAACAAAGAAAATGGGAGGGAGATTGTTCCTTGAAATAAGGGATCTTTTAAAGTGGAAAATAATAAAAAATGTTAAAAAAATCTTTATATTATAAAAAAACAACGGGTATTCCGATCTTAGCTGAGAAAATATTAAGGCTCTCCGTAGATCGCGCTATGAAAAAGCAGCCAATTAACGTGCCAGCCGTTGCGCAAGCCAAAGTCGAAGACGTAAAACTGCGCGAATAACGCGATCGCGGTGTTCCCACCGTCGATCACCTCGCGCTCGAATCTGTATCTCGTGATTGTTTCATTGTCGCATTGAACGCGGGTGGTCTCGCCTTTCGCGAGAGCGAGCGGTGCGGCCGAGGTGCACCATAATGCATCGTCGCCTTCGCTCGTCGCGGGTGTCGTCGCTGTTTGTCGTACATACGGTTGGGATGGCAAGAAACGATGGCGCAATTATTCCTCGCCGTTGCTTTTAACTCACTCTGTCTCTTTCTCTCTCTTTCTTGAGTCTCTCTCTCTCCCTCCCTTCCCTTTCTTGCTCTTTCCTCGGCTCGTGTATGTCACGAGCCGAGCGGTAATTGTTTTAACGTTTTAATAACCGCGCTCGCGTGTGCGCCGACTCGCCGAAAGACACCCGTCGCCTTCACGTAAATACGGCGAAACACCGTTCCGGATTGTATCAACCGCCATTACGCCAGATACTATCGCAACTCGTATGTACTCGGTATGTACACGACAGACTAACATTCTGCAGTTTGAGTTAGTTTCATCGTTTTATTTCAACCGGTTTATCCCATAGCTATATTCTTTCATGTCGCAACAGCTGTTTGATTAACAGCAATAAACATTTATATCAATATATATTTATTGAAGCGTATTTGTAATAGATCATACATAATTTAACACTTTTAAAACTTGTACCAAAGACATTAAGTCTGCAGTATAATATTTATTGAAATTTAATTAATTAAGCAGCGTTCCAGAACAAACATTGTCAAAGCAGTACAATGAGAATTTGCGTTGATACTATACGGAAATGTGATTTTAATTATTCTAGCGCACACTGTGTGGTAGGCCCGAGGGAAGGAGATAGATAGTTCTCTCTCTCAGAATCTCCGTTTTGTTCCGAATGACTATCCGCATAATTGATCCATTAGCGTTGTCCTGCCATTTCGTGCCGCGAGGATTTAATCGTGTCGCAGAGCACTATTCTAAATTGTATATTGCCGCACTGATTTATCTTGCTGTACGTGGGAGAAGAGATATTGTTCCAGGTATTCTAAAACATTATTCGCCATCTCCATTGTTCTTTTAATAGACATAGAAATTATGTATTTTATTAGAAGAATTTTATTTAGAGGTATATTCTCTTTTTTACTTTTATCTTTACACTTTTATAATTTTTAATTTGGCAACTGATTTACGTCAATTGATTATTCGTCATCTTTATTGTTCTTTTAATAGACATAAGAATTATGTATTTTAAGAATGATTTTACTCATAGGTATATTTTTTCCCCTTTATTTTTACACTTTTATAAAATACAACTAACTATATTATCTTATTATCTTGGTATTTTTTAATTTCATATAAAAAATATTACGACATCAGTCACTTTCTTTATATTAGGTAAATGCTAAATGGCTTACTTCTGCAGAAGCAAGAGGTATTTTATCGCGTACTTATCATGAGAAACGATTGTTAATTTGACAATTGATTTACATCCTGCAATATGTTTACCGTTAATAAGTACCGCGTCGTCGCACCTGGTGTGTACGGACTTCCATTCAAGGAAGTCGAAATTAAAGGCTGGACGGACACGAGAGTATTAACGGGTTTTGATCATCGCGATATTCGGTGGATGTAATTGCAATGTGAGTCGATTTGCGGCTAGTCGATTGACGAGAGAAAGCGCGCGTAAATTTGCGGTTGCTATATACTTCATTCATATGAAGTACGTTGAAACGAAACCTGTGCCCACATTCGCTTGTATCATACTTTATTTGTAGTTACGAATACGGTAATCTTCGGCAGATGATTACGTGATCCGTGATGATTATTACTCGTTGCATCTTAAAAGGAGATCAAAAGTGATTAGATCCTTTCAGTTTTATTAAGATCCTCAGCTTGATCCTTGAGATAACGAATTAAATATAAAAATCCTTAATTTTTATACATTTTTGAAAATAATTTTCTTTTTGGCTTATTATTCTGACAATAGAGATCGATCCAACATTACTTTTCGTGGGATATTAAATAAATTGCAACGTGCCTTTTTCATGATTTGTGCGCGTGTTTAAGGCTACCCACGACCTATGCCGCGACTATTCCGCCCTCACCCCCTTTTGGTCCCTTTCTTTCCCTCTCGCTAATTTTCTGCAAAGAGCAATTTTGTTTCCAAGGCGGCCATTACGATTGCTATAATAGCGCTCATCAGACCCCGCCGCCTATCACCTTTACCTTCATCTTGTCTAATTACAGGTCGCGTTTATTGTTTCAGGAGGAGAGCGAGCTCTCGAGCAAGCGGTGGGCCAGCGCGCCCCGCCGCCCGGACAGCCCCTGCGTTCTGGGGGCACCGACGTCTAGGGAGGTAAGTCAAAGCCGATTTTATCCCGAATCCAGTTCCGACGTTCCTGAAACATCGAAATTAGACACATTCGCCGGCTGATGCAAGAATGCATAATTCGTTTTATATTACATCACGATATTTATTTACGATCCTTTTACGTAATATCGTAATATCGTATCGTAATATCGTAAAACTAGTCGTCGTTATCGTAATCGTTATCGATTAAAATTTCATGTATTTCTTAAGGTGTAGGTAATTAAAAAATTTAATAACCAATAACTAATCTAAAGATTAGTTATAAAATAATTTAATGAAAATAATCTAAAGATTATTTTTGGTGGTCCCTTTTTAAGGATGTTAGTCGGGGTTTCGGGTCAGAAACGAAAGCACACGGATGGTAAAATCGAGATCGAGCACGATTCAGGAGCCAGACATGATCGCAGCGACACGATCATGCTCTTCTGAGAAGCGCGATCGTGTCGCTTAACGAAATACGGCTTTCCTCGGTGGAGGCATGCCTGCGGCACGTTTTCGCCAATGGCATTTTAATCGAAGAGCTCGAAACTCGTGTCTACACCTTTACCGTGTCGTTGTCCCCCTATCCGCCTTCCTAACTTCGCGTGCCTCTTCGTGGTCATCCCGACGAGCGATCCGGCTCTCGCGGCTTTACTCTACGAATTTACATGTCGCGCCGCAAATGCGCATCGCATGACGCGCGAGGTGTGGCTGCAGATGCGCGTGGAATTGCTCTCGCATTAATACACATCGGACCGCAGGCGTTCACGTCTTCTTACATAGTACGAGCGCATCAGTTTAACGGGTGTCGATACCTCTACTCAGCATATAGCGAACACTGCATTAACACTAACAATAATGCTCAATTAAATGTTACTTGTTTAGAAATTCTTTTTTTATCTCGGAAAAATTATTTTATCCGTACCCATATGTCGTTGGCCCGCGTTAGCTTTCTGGTGAGATATCTTGGCTTGAAAATACTTTCAATGTGAATTTGCCAGAATGACTTCTCGCTGAAACACATATTTACTGTAAGCACACCCTAACTCACCGCTTGCGGTATTGTAACCTCGGGAGGTTTCACACGGGAGAGCGATGATTTCAGCTCTTCCTCGCTTCCTTCACGCCAACTGTCGTGTTCTTACCTTCTTTTTCCACTGCGCCGGACTTATCTTTTTGTTCTACTGCCGTATATGTACATCTTTTTCCACTGACGTGTTCTTACAGCTTTTTTCTACCGGTAACCGGCGCGAATCGAGAAGAACTTCTGAAGTCGTTAGAACATGGGTTTTCACGACTTGTAAAGTTCTGCAAAATTCAAGGTATTCCTTAATTACTGCCACATGTTCTGACTGTAATTTTTTACACTAGGCCTACCAAAGCAATTAAATATAAAATAACTGATTTATAAATTTTTATCAAATTGCTAAAAATCGGTGAATTTTCTTAAATTTTCCATTGACTTTCGTTGCAATATGTAAATGATTAAATTTATCAATTTACTTCTCCCTTTAACTCTCCCTTTTTCAAAGATATGCTGCAAAACAACAACTGCAAATTAAAAAGCTTGAGGAATGGAGACACCAGAAGTATGAATAGATAAAAAAAGCCTCAATTAATTTTAAATGGACTTTGCGCTGACATAAGTTCAGTATTTGCAGTTCTTTTGCCAAAACGTTTGTGACGTTGACAGATTAAGTACGTCTAAAATAAACGTGACATACGTGAAATTTCCATTAAGAAGAAACAGTCGATACTGAATTAGTCGAAAAGTTCCGCAAGAAGCGATGACAGTTCTGGGACGCGCCATACATCAGCTCGCGTCTCTCAAAGTCTGTCGGATAACTCGAATTTCTCTAAGCATTCGTAATAGAACGTTACCGAGTATGGATCTTTTCTACGCGCGGAATGAGAGACGGAGAAGGATGCCACAGTGAATTGCTATTTCCACACATGCTCCCAAAATGCATATGCAGATGGGCGTGCGGAATCCGATTCGCATCTCTCTCTCTCTCTCTCTCTCTCTCTCTCTCTCTCTCTCTCTCTCTCTCTCTCTCGGGTGAGGATAACTCGATACGAAGCCCGCATCGGAACGAGGTGCGTCATATACAATTCGATTTCCCTGTCGCGAGGGGAATCGCTTTGTCGAGACCTCGCTCGATGGCTGTCGGTGCGCGCTCGGAGGCATATTATTCCTCTCGACGATTCACACGCGGTCCACAGATTCTCTCGTTCGACAGATAATCTCGCGTATACGCGCACGATCGTTCGCCGGTGTGTTGGCGATCCTAAGCTCACAATCAGCTCGCGCCTACTTTCTTCGACAATCGCCGCCGCGACCGTCGCCGCGGATCTCTATGCAGAAGACGCGCGGCGTCCTTCGAGACACCGCATCAGGTGGACGCGAAGTCGGCCTCTACGCTCACCTCACCTCGGCCGCGGTCTCTTCGTCTCTTTTTTTTTCCTCGGGCGTTTCAGTCGCCTTTTTTGTGTTTACCTTCGCGCCGTTTATGGATCGCGATAAATCGTCGCGACAAGCCGCGCCACGGAGAACGCTTAGATTTTTCCAACACGTAATGCTATGCGCGATGTATACATACTCGCGAAGCGTGCAAAAAATTATTAAGTACATCAAGGCTGGGATTACCGAGGAGAGAAGTCTTCCGCGTGAGCGTCGCGCGCTACCGGCGACTAGCGGAAGATTAGTGGTATTTCACAGCGCGCAGCGGCGCGACGCGTCTCACGGTACGATAAAGTGCCGCTTTTAAGGAGCGACAGCGAAGTTGCTAATAACTCGATATAATTGATAGAACGCCTTGAAAGATAATGCGAAATACCAAAGCTATACGGTAATGTAATCTCGCGTACATGACGCCATAGCTTCTGATGACTATACGAGTTTCTGTGAAAAGGAGTAGCGTGATTTAGATCTGGCGCGTGTAAGGTTGATAGAGAACTCGATGTAGCGAATTCATCAGGCCGAGTCGAGTCGCGTCTCGTCAAGCCTATTCGTAGAAATCCACCACCGCGCGCACCGGCACCGTTGTCTTCAGAGGCACCGCGTTGGAAGCGACGGCGCGACGTTGAGAGCGTGTAACATTTCCGGAAGTCCCGACTCATTCCCGAGTCCCGAGTACCCCAGCACGCTCGTTACCTCTAGGAAGAGGAAGGTACCGCATAATACTCGGTACCTTCTTTTTTATGCGGAGATCTGTCGAGTCAGTCGTTCGGAGCCTGGCTTTAACAGTCGTAACATCTGCCGTCGTCGCCGCCGTTGAGTATCTGCGGTACCGGTAGAATACTCGACGAGAGCGTGTGTGTCATCTTCTCGCGTAGCCGCGAAGCTTTTATTGCGCTTCATTACAAAATCGTGCGGCGGGTCCCCGGGAGGCCTTAAGTGAATTCCTCCGGCTAGTAAATCGCGTATTACAAATATGAACCCGCGCTCCTCGAGGTAAACGTTCCCCGGCGCGGCTGCCGCGTAATAAAATTACGTACGTACGGGGATTACCTCGACACCATCGAAAAGTCGTTTCTTCGCGAAATGTTCTCAAGATCGTTGCGATTTAACTCAGTCGTAAGATTCGTTGCACTCCACGAGACGCTGGGAACGACGGCAATCGTAATATTCCGACTCAATGATTTTTTTTTTTCACGGAAACGATGACGATCTTAGATACTTATCACAATTTATCGCAGCAGATTATATAATATGTATCTTATCATAATATTACTCATTAGATCGTGCGTTATAACAACTACTACCGCTAAAGGATATTTTTCACAAAAGAATAGCTAGAGATTCGTGCCTTTCGGGAGCCGGCCGACCTTCGTTTCAGTGACGACGATGATTCGCCTCTCTGCGAAAGTACGTCTCCCTTCCACGCGCGTCGTCCTGCCATTTTTCCGTTTTCGAAAGTAGACCTCGTCCAACACGCCGCAGAATAGAACGCGTTAGCCTGCCGAGGCCGTGATTTATTATCCGTCGTCTGCCGCCGGGCTGCTCGGCCGGGCTGCCCCCCCCCCCCCCGCCCCGTGTCGTAAACACACGTTGCAACCATCGTGCCGTTCAGTTAAACAGCTGGTAGACTAGGAACACCTTATTCCGCGGCGCATTCTCTCGCTGTCCGGAACTTGCATTCGGATACACCGGCCCTCCTTTGTTTACGCTTGAAATGGACCTACACGGAAATCCAATTAATCATACGTTGCAAAAAGCCGTTTTTTCTTTTCTGAGGTAACATCGGACGCAACTCTTGAAAATTTTCGTTTTGGTTTGTCCTTCGGTTCTTTCTTTATACAGTGTGATTAAAAAGATAACGTATATTGAATCTATATTTATTTTCTCGTTTTATTAAATCTGAATGAAATTGATAAATAATTCTACTTAAAATGTTTGTGTCTTTTGAAAGCCTGTTAAACGTGTTCTTTCTTTAATATTTTCACGCTGATTTATTCCCGTTAAAGAATCTTGAAAATTTATTAACTTGAAGTTTTGGAAAGTCACCATCCACCCCTGACTTCGCCGGTCCCGATACGCTTTTCGACCCCTTGCCCGAACATCCTTCGATCGATCGATTAATTACCAGAAAAAAAGCATGCGGCTTGTAATTAAACACAATCGCCCGATTAAGGCTGCACGCAGGAGACGCGGATGGGTTTCTGTGTTTATTCGTGGAGGCCGGCGAGTCCCGGGAAGCCTGCAATTACTTCGGTCGTCACGGCGGGCCCCTATACGGCCGATCCTCAAATTACGTGATTGACAGCCCGAACGTTCGTCAGATCTGGCCAGGATAAGGTCCCCTTCGAAAAGTCCTGGAGAGAAGAGAAGCGCGATAGAGCTCGCTCGTTCTCACGTCGTCTTAACCTGGCGTTTCTGTCCGAAATCAATCGCGCGGACGGCCTGCTAAATATTTGTTCGCTCCTTCGACGTCCGAAATTAACAGCCGTTGGCTGTTTCTTCCCGTGTCAAATGTCAGTTCGATCAGACATCGATACAGAAATTGTATGCTCCCAGCGAATAACGATTCGGCTATTAGTAATTAATGATAGTCGCGAATTTGAAAGTGTTTCTGACCTTCAGACCTGCAAAATTTTTTGATGCTATATATATAAAACTCGCCGCACAATTCTGCTCCATAATTTATATAAAATATTTTCTTATCGCATATAAATATCATACAATTTAAAAAACGACGTATATATTTTTAAAAAATGTCTTTTCTTATTTAAAAAAAAAATGTATTTTGAGCAGTTGAAATAGCTTCGCGAGAGGAGGATTCTTTCGATAAACAATAACCAGGATGAACCGCGGTGCGAAATTTACATGCGAATGGATGGTACTCCCTCCCCCCACCCCCCCTAGAATTTATTGCCGATACGAATGATCGATCGAGCCGTGTAATCTTCCCGTTCTTTCTGCCTGGCTTCCTCCCGCGCTCGTTTTAATCGTGCAGCCGATCGCACGCTATCATTGGGATCTAAGCGATCGTGGCAATGACCCGCTGACCGTAATGATCACGTAACGATCGACCACCGCGGAGCTGAGAGATGAGGTAACAAAGGGAATATATCTGGTATTCCGGCACTTCGTGCGACCATACGTACGTAACGTACCTACTGACTGATTCCACGGGAATCGTGGATACCGGCGAATAACGGGGCGACGGGTATTTCCGTAGATGCTATCTCTCATGTGAAATAGTTGTGCTTGGCGTTGCGCGCGAGCGCGAGGAAATCCCGCATAAAATTATCATCGTCGGATCCAACCGCCGACGCACGTCATCCAAATAAATGTGATTTGATCGGTTTCGAATGGTCCCCTCCGTTCCCCTCACACGCATCTTCTCTAAACTGTCTTCTCTAAACCGGCAGTATATCTTGAAAGATAAATCTCTATTTCTTCCTTTCTCTTACTGCCTGGATTACAGTGAGAAATAAGTATTCAAATTTTAAAAAATTTGCATAAATTATATTTGCATGCTCTTACCATGAGAAAGTTAAAAACGTAGAATGATCTATACTGTAATAAAAAGGGATAGAATAGAATAAATTAAAATAATAAATATATTGTGGATAAAAAAGGAACTATTTATTCTATCGTTATAAAATACATACATCATTTTAAGAGTAGATATATATTTCTCAGTTTTTTTATTAAGCTTAGAATTAAGGTTTTACTTTTACATATCTCGACGCTAATACATTGAAGAGCGTCTGAGCTAAAATATATTCACCGCACAAGAATTCTACACAATGTATACCATTCGTCAATTTAAAACCAGATACATTGTGCATAATAATTAAACACCTGTTGATTACAATTAATAAGATAAGATCATGGATACGACCTCGCATGCGAAGGAAATTAGCACCATTGTACAGCAGTCGGGAATTTTCACAAGGCTTTCTGTGAAATTTAATAAAACTCGTTCGCAAGTAATGCCATAAATTACAGTACAATGGACGACCCTGTCGATTATTGCGAGTTTGAAATGCCTCGCTACGCCTGCTAACGATCCGTGATGATATTATTATTATTTCCATGCACATTGTGCGTTTTCTAGTGGTGTTCCACGCGGGATTTACGATCGTCGTTTCCGGTATGGCAGCACTCCGAAAAGTATCACTCTTTTACCGGTGTATCGGTAGCCTGCGTGCGCGCGGCCGGTGAACGTCGTTGTTGCACGTTGATAATTCAGACGACCGGTTTAACGTTACTTCGTCATGCTTTTCCGTTATACCCTTCCTAATGGAGAGGATTTTTCCGCCTCGCAATCGCGACGACGACTCGCAGTTACTTGTTTTGACACTCCCGCGAGACCAGGATGTACACGTGAGTTATTACGAGGCCTAGTACGAGGCGAGTTATTAAAGCTCGTCAGTGGAATCAATTATTCCGTTAGATATGGATAATTATAGCGTTTCGTATCTGTATATGGCGTTGGAGATAGCACTACGCGTTAAGTGCGCCTCTCATAAGAATAAATACCCGTCAAGTATAGGATATAATCGTAATACTCTACCAAACATAGATCTTCCTTTAAAACGCTTGCGTGGTTTATCGGTAAGCGTAAAGCGTTTCCTTCTGCTGCTAAAATAATGCATTAATAATACGCTCTGAAAAATTCTGGTATGCAACGAGAAACGCTGAAAACCACTCGTAAAAATTCCAGCTTTCACGATTATGCTTCTTACGCGCTGAAACGCTTTTCAGGGTGTATCATTAGCTTATTAAAGCGTATCGTCTAGATAAATCATAAATTACCAATGTATAAATTTTTTTACTTGTTTGCTTGTAACATATTTTCCTGTCATTAATTTGTGCCTCTTTTTTAATCTTCGTGTGAATCAAGAAAAACGCTTCAATATTGATATTAAGAGGCTTTAAAGAAAAAGAGATTTTACTAATCGAATCTAACATTCCTTTCTGCTTGTAACATGCTTCAAGGCGTGTCTTACCATGAAACAAGATACTTTATACACACGGTGGAGTTCAAACGGTTAATATACTCGATTAATGTATTCCAGAGATAAATTGTGCAAGAGAGAAAATTTGGTCGTTACAAAACTGCGGAGGATATATGGCGCATCCTCAAAATACAATCGCGCCTAGCTTTCTCTACGATGCAAAAAAAGAAAGAAATAAATACGGTCAGAGCGGATCTCAACGATGATTGGGATTTCTCGGGCGGATTTTGTTCGCGTCATGCCACGGGGAGGGAGGGCATCATTATTTCTGCCGGCCGGCGCGGCGTCAGCAACGCCGCGCAACAATTTCTAAATCTCTAAATTACCGGCGCGGACGTTTACTATCGGAAGAAAGGCACTTAATTTGTACGAGGAAGTGCTGTGTTACAAAAGAGGGAGAGAGAAAGAACCGTTCGTTCGTTAAAACGTTTCTCAAGTGGCGTTGCGTGCGTCATAAATAAGGGGGAACGGTGGATGAGCGATACAGGGGCGCGCGGTTCCCCGTTCTCTCGTAATGACGAGAGAAGAAGGTCCCCCCCTCTCTCTCTCTCTCTCCTCGCCTCCCCCGCGTCGCTTGATTTAGTTGACGAATGTTTTTTTTCTTCGCGCGATCTCGTGATGTGGACCATAGCCGTTGGGCATAATTAAATAAAGATTTACGCGTTCAGTCGTGACTAACGAATCGTAACCGGGTCGGCGCACGTCGTGTAACGCGTATCAAGGACAATTTCGAGGCGCTTTATCTCGGCGGAGTGTTGACGTGCCGAGTGAATGTTATAATTACAAAAGAGCTCGTTTGCGACGATCGGACTCGGGGCCCGGAATAGGACGCGAGCCAGCCCTATTATTGTAGGTGTCGATTCGCGTGAGACGCTATAATTTTATTATGTTGCTCCGTCTATACTTAAAATTTGAGAAAGCACTAGCATTACTATGCCATAATAACGGCACGCTAACGGTGCGCAAAGTTTCGCGAATCTTTTTATTGATATAAGGTATTATTAGGTATTATATTGTCTTTTAAATTTACTTTGACCATTATATCATATCCTGTTTTTTTCAATATTGCCTATGAAATTTGCCTATAGAGTTAGAAAAGACGTTTAAATTATGTACGACTGACTAATCTTATTTTTAGAAAGACAAAATTTTTTTTGTCATTGATCAACTTGTTCTTGGGGTATTTAAATGTTATAATTTTTAAGGTGTGCAGTAGAACGCTTAATTTCAAGACCTTGCAAAGTGTCATGGACACGTTACAAATGAACTCCGAGCATGGTCGGAAGATTGAACGACCGATAAAAGAGTCGCATCTTGTAATAACGGCGTCGCGTAAAGGTATCCGTTTATGAAAACCAAACGACTCGGCGTACATGCCACGCATATGCGCACGCGCGTTGCACCGACTAAAGACTCGCTTGGCTCGCCCGCAGCAAGTACGCGGCAATACATTATTAGCTCCTTATGCACCCTACATGCGTAGCATGTTGCAACAGTGTCCCGGCTACCGTGTACATGCGCGAGGAATAATATTAGGAATGAGTTGATATATATATATACGCGCGTGCATACGCGGCGGCGTCGCATTATCCGCGACGGTGATTATTGCCCTCACGACAACTTCCGTGGCGAGCATAAACACCAACGTGCCGACGTCGGCCGTGGCTCATTTGAATAAACAGCCGCGATTATTATTACACGATCCGCAACCTTGTATTATGGGCTTTGCATCGCCAATCGTCGCGATCGGACTTGCTAGACCGCGGGAGAACGCGCGAGCGTGATCGCGAGCGTCTCTCTCGCTCATTTCTCCGCGTTCTGGCTCGTTATCGAATTAGCGGTGGCAACCTTCGATTGTAATTACGATATAATTTCAATCGACTCTCGCGCGAAAGAGAAAGACACACCGAAGTAATTATTCGCGAATATAAATTTGGACGTCCAGTGACGTCTTTCTTTTCTCTACATTTTGATCATTGGTATCTATGTGGTCGAAAGCGCGAGGCGGCCGTTTCGAAGGCAAAACGGCATTCCAATGACGGCAGCTTTTACTCGCGATTTGACCGATTGTGAGATCCGCGGAAGTAGTGCAAGTCATGCATCTAGGAAGCCACGCCGACGCTCGGCGGCTCCCTACCGATGTAGCCGAGTTGCACTACGCGAGTGTAATATCATTATCGTTCGCCGGGCGTACCTTCTTATGCCCGTCCAGGTTAATCAATTATTACAGGCTCTCCCGTGAGTTGCTTGCCGGTAGCGATCGACCGTGGCTACCTAGCTTCGGCTATTATTCAGTCTGATCTCGAGAGCAGGAGTTAGCTGAGGGATGAGGGTAAACCGGTGATTCCCGTCTTCCCCATTTCGTCTGATGCGATTTAAACACGCAAAACGCAATCGATACGTAGGTTGAATTATGTGAAAATGGAGTAAATGGACAAAAAAAAAGACTAAAAATTTAATAAATCACAGTAAAAAGCATAGAGAGCCGCAACTGGGTGTTAACATTGAAAACATGTATTTGTTAACACGTCCAGCTCTGTGCTCCTTACTTTCTTCAATTGATTTATTGATTATCTGAGCCTTTGATAACTAAAATTTCAAATTTGGTCACAAAAAATGTTTAAATAACAAGACACACATAAAAATATGATAGTTTTGATTATTGTTACGCAATTTTACAATTTTATTGTTATAAAATTAAACAAAGAAGAAGTAGATAATTATTTTTCTTTTATAACATAATATTTCTCAAATTCCTAAATAGAAATGGTCTTACGAAATTCGCGTTCCAGCGTTTTTTTAAATTCCTACGTTTGATTTATTTGAAACATGAACTGAATCAGTTAGATCACAATCACAGACGGGAAACGGAAATATTTCGAAACACAATGCTCACTCGTCTGTCGAGCCTAAGAAGCTATTCCGTACAAGTAACGTGACGCGGAAATTTGCAGTCTATGGATACGCCTGGAGAGTTGACGGCCCGCCGTATAAGAGTCGCGCGAGTCTTTAAGCGCGTCGCCACTACGACGTAAGGTAGCAATAACGAGCCGATACTTCTTACGCTAGTCGCGCCGGTCGCGTCGTCCCTCGCATCGTCGTTTTCAGCTCTGTCCCACCTGCCACCACGGCTGCGTCCGCTCCTCCTTTACGAGGTGACTATCTCGCTCCTTCGAGCCGCTCAAATGTCATTTCCAGTGCATCGGCACACGCTCATTGTTCGCTCGGTGTAGCGGGACGCGCTTCCTTATAGAGGGACCCCGGGAACTCTCTCTCTCTCCCTCGTCGACACCGACGCCGACGGTGAAAAACGGCGCCGCGCGGCCGTTTTAATCGGCTCTTCTTAGGAGACGGCTTAGCGTCTGTACACCCGCGGCGCCCGTATCTATATTCCGCTATTAGTAACCGATGCCGCGGTGCACGTCCTCGAAAAAAGCGGCGCTTCCACGTTCGTCGCGAGCCACCACCGGGCTGACTCCTCCGCCGTCTTCTTCTTCTCGCGTCTTTTGGTCTCGGGGGAGACTCGCACCCCCCCCCCCCCTGATCATCGTTATCTCCTCGTCGGCATCGGTTTTCTTTATCCATCCTCCCCCACCTGTCCTCGTGCGGTAAGCGACATTTTTGCTTAATCAAACAGGTTCTGGACGGTGCAGCGCGCTTGTGAACCACCGCACCGCCACGCTCACGACTTCCTGCAAGCGCATGGCACCGGCATGGCACCCGCCGGCCGCGGCCGTACGGTACGTTCGAATGTCAACGTAGAGAAGAGCCTCACGAAGTCGTTCCTCCGTGTAGCCGTACCTGTTTTTCGACCTCCCGCTAGACGCTCGCTCTCTGTGCAAGGTGTTCACGCGATTTTTTTCCCTTTTCATCTTGGAGCTTCAAGCTGAGATGGTGCGCGCGATGTTGCAAGTCGTGGTTACTGCAAGTCATACGTTACTTTGTTTAATATCTGATTATTTTTAGAAGATTTAACCTTTGTAGTTTTCGTAAAGGATTTATCCTAAATTTATTATTTGTATTTCTGAAATTTTATGCGAACATTATGTCGCGACTCTGAGTTATAATAATCACGTTTTAAATGAGAAAACGGTGTGAAGGTTCTCGAGTTATTTTTTTACGCGTCGTTACTTTAGAGAAAATCGCATATTTGCCGGAAAGTCCGCGTTCTTGCACGTCAGACGGACATTCCGATTCCGGCATTTATATTAGATTCGAGATAGCCGATGCAACGGTACGGTACATGACGAGTGTATCATCCTAGTTGCTCGCGCAGCTGCCGGTATTGACGATCGAGCGGATAATCAATAATAACGAGTAGCGAGATGGAGGCAGCCGAGCTGGCTACAAATTGCAAATTCCCCATGAAATTAGGCGGCGTGTCGGCTCTGCTTTCTCCTCTCCGAGGAATCGGGCGCACGTCCAGATACATATTGACGTACGAAATCGTCTTTAAGTATGCCAGTTGTGCTTAATTCGCCGAATATACAGTCTCATCGAACCTTAGAGGGAAAAGTCTTCAATAATAATTTTGTAGAAATTTTTCTGAGACCGTGTCATTTAATATATCTTGCGATAAAAGTCGTTAATTAACATCAGATTTTGAAATAAAGATGATATTATAATAACATTATGTCCGAGGATGATCAATGTATATTAATTTAGCAAGATTTCTATATATAGAGGTTTACAAACCTATTAGTTTATTTGAAATATTATTTAAATAATTGCAATTTAGCAATTACTTTTAGAATTGAGGCTCGATTTAGCTATTACAAATAAGTAACAAAAATCTTAAGTTAATTCTTGTGTGTAAAGTTTTAATTTTATTTTTAAATCTGTTGCACACATAATCATGTAGGTATACTTATATAAGAGACCATAAAGGTTATCGGAAATTTCTTACGTCCTAATATATAACTGAGATGATTAACATATATCGCGTTAATAGAAAATGATGGAAAATGTGTGTAATCATGCGTAAAACAAACGCCAATAGTATCAATCTAAATAAATTAAGTTAAATTATACATCAGCTAATATATTACGTGCATGTTCAACAGGTGTGTACGGGCTGAGCCTTAATAAAATAAAACACCTACGGAACCCCGTAAAACACGTATAATCAGCCGGCGTCAATTTACCCGCCTGATGGTGCGCGCGAGTCTAATATCCTCCGTCGTGTGTAATTTATCGTGGAAGCGCGAAAGAAGAGAGTCGCTAGATATTCATGTATGATGATCACGATGGCCCGAGCGACAGCTGAACCATAAGACCACGCCAATAAATTAAGTCGGAATTGGAAATCCATCAGAGGCATTCTCGCCCGACGGCTTTGGGGGAGCAATTGGGGAAGTCGCTGTTCCCTGTCGCATGTATCGTCGTAATAGCGTGACGTATTACGTCTCCCGGGGAACACGATGATGGAACAGTTACCGCGACACTCGCGAGATAGATTTTTTTTTGTCCGTCCCGAAGTAACGCGCGACAAGAAAAGGATTGAACCTCTGCGTAAGGGAGTGAAAAATTGATTGGATATTACCGTGCTGCCATCGTCCGAGGCTTGATCGATAATCCGCTCATTGTTACTTATTTAATAAAAGGCTCTTAATACATTTGCGAGTTGAGAAACGAGGCTCGTTTCGTAATAAATAGTGGTGGATAACAGATTTACGACGCTATCGCGAATACACCGGCGCTGTTGGATGATTTCGCAAAAAAAGAGACGGAGAGTCGAAATGAAAGCAGCACGTTGCCGAGTCGAAATATAATCGAATCTAATCAAACGCATTCCGCTATTTTTTTTCTTTTTTTTTTTCGTTTTGAGTGATACATCAAACCGCGCCTGCGATGGAGGCCTTCCGAATTCCGAAACTTGTCGCGATCGCTAAAAATTAATTTTGCACAGATTGCGATTGAGGAAAAGGAACGGCCGAGTCACGCAGAAATGTAATTTCTTTCCGCGGTGGATGAAATAGCTGCAATTCACCATTTAATTATGCATAATTGCAGAATTCATGTCGTAATCAATATACAACGTTGATAATTTCCTACAACAATGCTCTTACATCTGGCGAGCATAAGCGTAATTATAATTAATGCGTTTCATTACCGGTGCGTCAACATAATCGAAGTTCATTAAAGCAGGCGAATAATCACGAACGCACGAACAGAAACGAAATAAAACGCCTTGTAACTCGAATTACAAATCGCTTCGGGAGAGTTAATCGTCGATACCCGACGGGAACAATGATCTCGTTAAGCGCCGACAACAACGGCGGTTACGTCCGCCGGCTATATTGATGTTACGATTAATAACAGGACGTATAAGTTCCTGATTAATTGCTCGAATAAAACGCACCGCGGTAGTCGCGGATATATGGGTATTAGGCGTTCCTGAGTTACGATATAATTATCGTCAGCGGGAACCTAACCGCTTCGCTTCATTCGTCGGGAATTGCAGTGCAAAACGCGTCGACACACCGTGTAATCGTTAATTGGGAAAAAAAAAACGTGATGGTCTAAATTCAAAACAAAACTGGAATGTCGAGGTATACAATTTGTTTCGCGCGATGGCACTCACTTACTAAATTAATTATATTATTAAGCGTGAGGGAATTAAGGTATTTCTTTAAAAAATAACATAATTTGATTATTCAGCGTTTATTTTACTATATAATTATTACATTATTTTATTTAAGTAACTTAAACTAAGGGCTATCTAATGAATACTTTCGCAATTTTCTTATCGCTACTGACAGTTAAAAAAAAAATATATTAACACATCAGTTAAATAATGTTACACTATCTGCGGTCAACAATATCATCAAAAAAGCTAGACGTTCTAGAATTAAAGAAGATGGATGATTCCACGGAGAAGAATAAATTCTGATGGTGCCACGTCCAAAACGTGATGAAATCTTAATTGCTTCCGATATATCGTTAAAGTAGCATTATGTAAACCGCTGACGGGAGGATCCGAGGATCACTCAGCATTACCTGAAGTAGTAGACGACGTCTGGACAAGCGGAATAATCGTCGAAAATCGACCGTCGGGTATCGTCTATCGACGCGCCGACGGCTGTTTCGCCGTATCGAAACGGACGCGCTAAGTTTCTGAAACGATAATGACGCGGAACCGGTTTTTTTTTTTCGGTTCACTTGCGAACCGGAGGCGAACGAGAAAAGAAGAGGGCACGGGGGCGAGAAGGCACAGAGGGATAATAAAGGACGACACGCGGCGCTTTACTTCTCTCCGCGCTCCCGACTGAACTGGTCGCGATTAAAGGGCGGCAATATTTTCGCGGCGACGCTCGTTAACATCAATAAACCACCGGTGTACCGTTAATGAACCAATAATTAGTCGGCGAGTAATGAAGTCTGCTGTCTGGGAGCAAATTAACTCGGCAGCTTGTGTGCCATCGCACCGCAGGGAGAAATCTCGCGAACTCCGGTAGCCGCGATCGTTTCGCGAGCGTATCGATGGTACTCTCTTGTGCGCGAGGTGCATTATGCTTATGAAGTATCCCTGTGCGTGACTCATTTCCCTAAAAGCCACCACCTCGGGCGCAGGTACGAGAGCCTCGCGACTATCGCCGTACGATCGATCGCGGTGCGTTTTCCGCTCGTCTGCTTTAAGTAAATATCAATTCTTGCGATTCGTTTTTCTACTTACTATATTCTCATTTTACATCTATATAATAATTGTTATATTTACATAAATTTTATGTGATTATAAATTATATTAGATATATTATATTAGCTTCTAAAACGTAGAAGAAATAATGCTTATTACATTTATTATCATTGCTCCTCGTTATACAACATCAGAAAGTTTGTCATTAAGCATTAAGAATTTAATTGATTAATATTGAAAGAGTTCACATTCCATCGTTTCGCTGCCGTGTTCTTTTTGAGTGCGTGTTATACGCTTTCTCGAGACACGATTCTTCTTTTTGTGCCTCTCTCTCTCTTTCCTCATAGACGTATCTGGTATGCCAAGAGGGCTTTTGGCGTATGAAAGAGCTCGTGTGCACGCCCAAGCGCATCTCTCTCGAGAAAGAGAGTCCAAGAGCCATGCCTATTCATACGTCCGCGCGTCGTAATGCGTTGCCCGCGCGTGTGGGTGAGAACTCGCGTAGAAATATTTCGTTCGGCCGCTTCCTGCTCGTTTAATCAATGACATCTTTGAGCGTCAAGATGCGCGTCGAGCGTGTGCCGTAGTGTGCGCGCGAAGAAACGTCGGCGTGACGTGCCCCGGCGCGAAAAACCACGCGGATCTCGAGATCCAGAGCGATGACCTTCGAAAAAATGTGGAACGCCTCGTTCTTTCGATTATTATTTATCGATTTCGAAACTCCGCAATGCTCTTGTGTTCCGTCCCTCGCGATCATTAGCCGCGATAAATTGCAGCGACTACGTTTCGGGGGGATACGCAATTTTCGAATTATAAATCATTTGGAACATGATCCCGGTTAATTCAACCCGTTGCTGCTGAAGTTTGTTACACCAAGTTCAACATAAATCACAATGAGTTTCAATTTATGACATCCAGAGGCTGTAGACACACGCTGTATTAAAAGTATCTTGTTACGTAACAAGTATTGACATACAATATCCGATCTCGACTCATAAATGATTAAGTATAATCCAATATTATTGCCCATCTTGCTAGTAAATTACGAAGTTAATTTGTTATTAATTAAATAGCATTAATAACTAATAATTTCGTATGTTATTACGTATATTAAACTGCTCATTATTTAATTGCCATATATCGCGCGCCAATCCGTAAAATTTATGGCATCCTCTTTATGGAGAATGACGTTTTCTTGTTCCATTCATTTATATCTCTAGCTATCTGCAATAGAAGCTGTGTGGAAATCTTTCGCGAAAGAATTATTTTCTCCGTACGATGGTATGTCGATGAGTAAAATGGTACAATCCTGATACATGACACACACACACATTGGGGCGATATTGTTAAATTTATCTTATCACTTTAGGGACCTCGATAGCGTCCGTTACAGTTTTTATATCTTCACCAAGCGCAGACGCAATTAATCAGGCATCTAGCTGTAATTTTTTTTCCACACGTTACGACTTTCACCAATATACATGGCGCAATTGCATTGCGGTACATCGCGCGTGCACGAACATCCGAAGGCATCTTTATTGCATGCTATATTCACACTACGCGTAATATCTCAGCGTGCGAACGACGCGTATAATCAATGACATCTTTACGAGGAGCGCGATAAGCCCGCGAATTCCATGAGTGGCGACACGAAAGGAGAAAGGGCAGAAGCAGGAAGGGAAATAACGAAGAGCTGTCGAGGATGAAGATTGTAATCAGTGGCGGATTGAAAGGGAAGGCCACAATCCAATCGCAGCTTGCAGTAAATTTATTAATATTTTAATAGATCGTTGTATGCTCCTAATATTCTAAAAATTTTGTACAACATTTTAACTTGGTGCGTGCATGATACAAAAATTAAATTTGTTTTACCGCGAGATTAAAGTTGCCATGTATCTCAAAAAGCGTGTCTCTTTTCCGAGACATTTTTATAAGCAAGGGGTGCAAACAAAAAACTCAAAGTAAACATTTAATAAATAAGCATAATAATTTTTCACCAATTTGTCGTGAGGCTCCTAATATGACGATATTAATCTAAAGTTTCGAAAGATTTAATTAATTATTGGGTCCAACTTTTATGGTAAAACCTAGTTCCTTTATTTTGTCTATTAATACGGCATGAAACTTTTTCCCTGCAAAAGGTTCTTTCTTTTCACTTTGTATAAGTTTCGTATTATGATTACGGATTTTCTGGAGCTTTTGTTTTTACGGCCCCGTTCCCTGGTAAATCCGGTAGATCCGTCCCTGGCAGGCAGAGGCGCAAAGTCGAAGAGACAACAGGGAGTGTCCGCTGCTGCATGATAAATCCGCCGCGGCTTAATTCGCATCAGCTGTAACATCGTCCGGAATTCTTTCCCGCGACTGATGCGCTCGAGCGCTCTCGGGCTCCCCTTCGTCCGTCTTTCTTTCCTCCTCGTCCGGCCCCACGCCTCCTTCTCGCTGCGCTTCTTCTTACCGCTGCACTTCGCCTTTATGGGACTCGGCATCAACGGACCGCGATGATGTCACGGGGCGTGTCTCGCACCGTGAAACGTGCGCGGAATTCTTTTCGTCGGCCGAGTGCATTCGTAGATGCGAGAAACGCGCGAGCGGCAGATGCGCCCTTGCGAAGAGCGCGCTCGTTACGTTTCGCTTTTCGAGTAATTAGCTGGATTAAATGGTGCGATAATTTGCGCTTTAAACCGTTTATTATCGTTCTTGAGATTTTCGTGAGATATAAGGAATCTTACCTCAGTATTTTTTTTTATTCAGACGAAATGACTTTGAATTTACATTTTCATTACAACTAAAGTATGCCTTAACAAATATATATCTTTAGCAATTTGATAAATACGTAGAGATACTATAAATTATTGTAGATTTTGTCAAATTTATTGCTCGGAAAGTGAATATTTTCAAACGTAGATAGGTAAGCTTTCAGATCAGTTTCCTTCTTTATTTCTTCCTGCTATGTGTGGTCTGTAAATATATTACTTGCTCTACATTTCCTACTAAATTATATCTCTAAATATATTCATAAATAGCAAAACCAGGCAGTGTGTAGACCGAGGAGAACTTATGTGTTCTTCACGAGATAACTTTGGCCACGGGAGATAATACAATACATAATCCACTGTGTGGGTCGATTCGATTGTAGCATATGATGTGCATGTATTCTACCTAAGATGGGTCCACGACCACCGACGAAGTTTCATGATCGTGCTAATTAAATCCAATTAAGTCTGATTGGTGGAAGATTCTTGATTTCCATAAATGTCGTTGCAAAGAGACAAAACAAAAGAAAGAGAGAGAGTAAGAGCAAATTAAAAACGAGACGGAAGATAATGTACAGGTGGCCGAAAAGACACAGGAAGCGATCTGAGAAGAAAAATTGTGAATGATCCGATCGTGATGGAAATGTCAAGTCGCGGCGTCTCAAATTAACGCTTCCCCTGGCAGAGAGTCGGGTGATTTTCTCTTTTTCTACCTATTTAGTCCGTTCGTATTCGTCGCTAACGAGGTCTGCCATTGCCAAATAAAGATTCCCGGTCTCTCCGGGCTTGCTGTCATAAACCGTTTCCCCCTGCCGAATCGAATTAAGCTGTCGAAACGGCGGCGCATCATCTTCCACCTGATTGACAGTTTCGTTAATCGCGGCATCCTTCTCGATGACATGTGAACGCGATAATTCGTCGAAATTAAGGAGTTCGCATTGCGGGCCTCTTTAATTGGAACGGTCATTTGGCGAATCCGCACGCACGTCGCGTTACGCGGAATGTTCCTTTTTTTTCTCTCTCTTTTCATTCGCGCAAAATGTTATTCCGCACTACGCGGAAGCGATGAAACGTTGGAGAGCTCGGACGCGAGCAAAAAATATATGGCGCATGAAAGGGGACGTGTATAAAGCGAAAAATATATGGGCACGTGAAAGGGGACGTTCCACCTTTCGGTGGAGAGGTTGCCCTCGGAGTCACGGATGCGCGACGGGTAAACAAGTATAATGTCGCGCGCTCCCAAAGGTAGATGCACCCAGTGCGCGACCGGTTAATTTGGCCAGCCTCGATTAGCCGCGGGCGTAGTACCGAGCGAGTGGATTTATCCGCGTACAATCGCGAGACGATAATGAACTGGCCGAGAAGACTGTATTCGGCAACCGAGAGAGACATGTGCTCGCCGTGATATATGAACGCGAAAAACACACGTGCGCTGTTAAAAAAACAACCGAGAGGTCCAGCCAGCGAATTCCAGATGACGGATTCTGAGCGGAGATGGCAAAGAAGTGACTTTCTCATAAAAATAAAAGAAAAAAACGATGTCTTATTCGAGCGAAGATGGAACTGATGTTACAGTGGATTATCTTCCGAAGCATTATTGTTTACAAAACTTAACGAATCGCTTGGGAGTTGCATTTGCGGGTTTATGGGCGCAAAACCTCGCGGTTTGTTCACGCTTGGCTCGATACGAGCGTAACGATTTAATTGTCGCTCCCTCGGCGAGTTGCGAAATCTCGTGATGCATAGAGCGCGCAAGAAACGGGGAACGAGCAAAAACGGTGTCGGGAGCGTTGTGGAGCGACACGCTCGATATTGCCACGGCGCGGCGCGGACTAATCTACTAATTCAAAAATCGCCCTCTAAACACCCAATCTCCGGATAATGTCTACATCGGCAACTTCACCTAATCTCACGCGCGCGAGGGGCGCGCCGCGCGCTATTCGCGATAAAAAGAAACCGTGTATAATATGTAATGGGCCTATCTCCGTAATAACTCCGCAGTTACCTCAGTCACGGTAGATCTTGCCGATAATTTCAAAGACACAGCCGCATATATGCCCGGGACCGCCTATGTGTACATATTCCCCGATCCCGCGAGGAAGAGCAAGAGATTCGAGGTGCCGCGCCGCGCCGCGCCGTCGCGCTCGCGAACTCAACACCACCTCGGGCAAAGAAAACGTTAACATTTAGAATAATCCTTTCGTAACGTCATACTTTGATGCATAAGCTTCGCCATTACGCGTTACAGAAACGACGTAATTAACGTCGCTGTCCGCCAAGAATTTATTACTCGATGATCTAATGGGGCGCGAGAGTGTGCGGGCACCGGAAAGAGATTAACGTCGTCGTTGATCTGATTCGTTGAAAGACACGTCCGACAAGTTGTGACAAAATAGAGAATGCAGAAAAATTTGCCAAGGGAACAAGAGTAATAAGAAGTGGAAATGTGGAAAAGCTAATGCGGTGGACGTTCGCTAATCGATTACAGTTGAAAATATATAACGTGATCTTAGAAATCCAAAGAGTAGTAATTCAAGAATGTTTTAAACATGCGTATTAATTTTGTCTGATTCGTTAAATGATGCTATTTACTTTTCTCCAAGCTTATATTTAATCAAATGGATTTTACGATTAAAATATTATCATTTTTATGTTATTATCTAACATTTTCTGCCTCTCTCTTTTTTTTTGCTGTACTATTACTGCCTTCGCCGGAAAATTCCACAAAAGCATCGATTTGAAACTATTTACGTAGACGTTGCGTTACGATGTGGCGTCGCCGACGACGCGGCATCGATCGCGGACCATTTTTATCCCGAAACATTTGTAGTAATTAAATTAATTCTGCCGGGACTCGCCTGGGTCGGGGATTGCTCAACGAATGATTGATGAACGTTACACTCATTACGGGCCGCTACTGTGAGAACATACGTAATACATAGGTACGAATATGCCCGTCTATATTACGCTCATGTACGTATTTAGACGTAAACGTACATGCCCGCGCGTAAACGTACGATATATAAAACATATGTACGTCTCTCTCGCGGTGCGCAGACTGGAATCATTAAGAACAGTTTACCCGGTCTTTCATTAGTCATCGACGATTTAATGCGTCGTTTGATTTCATCCATCGAGGGACTGCAGCCGATCGCGATATTTGTTTCGTCCTTTTTCGCGCGCATCGGGCGTATCTCGCGCGTATCTCGGCTTCGACGGGATCCGGCTCTGCCCTTCCGCGCGACGCGACGCGACGGCCAGGCGCGCATTCCCTCTCGTTAAAGTTTATTAGTTTATAATTATTTATTGCCCGACGGATATCGCGGTTTACGACGGATTATTGCCGCGTGCGTATATTAGATTTAATTAGAATCGTCGTGTGTCGTAAAGGCGACCAGGCCGCCGCGCCGTCGCGCCGCTTCGTGCGTCTTCAACCTGCGTGACACGCATATAACCGTCCTCGTGGCTTTTACTGCCCGCCCGAAAAATACGCTTGTCCCGCTGTAGTTACCGACGTCGCTGCTCATCTCGCGGCTCATGAATAACAAGCGCACGTATCGCGGTTTCCAGAAACCAGAACTCCGCGATGGGACGGGGACCGTGTTTTGCGTGCCGAGTGCCTTCGCCTTCGGAATCGACGGAATCGCGATTTCGGTGTGTCACAAGAAGCGACCGGGGCGGCGTGTTTCGTATTTACTGTCGGGCGTACTTTATTTCGTCATTTGCAACGCGATATATTTTGTTCAACGCTTGCCATCGCCATTTCGAAATATTAAACTATTTAATTGTGCAACTGAGGAGACCACGCTCAGTCAGAATCATTGGAATATTTCACACAAGTTTGATTTTTTAACAAATTACAAACTATGCAATACGAAAAACATACGTATACGCAGCTAAATTTTGAATTAAAATTGTTAAATCAAAATGTTTTATTTAATGTTTTAATTTTTTTCTAATTATAGTTGTACATTATTCTCATATAATATTTTATTATTCCATTTAGATGCCCATGAAAATATAGAAAATAAAAAATGATGAATTATGATAACGAGAAAAGGCGGGACTGTTATTTATATTCTAGTTTTACAATACGTTTCTACGAGGACTGTAAAGCCTTTCATTCTCTAATATTTTCTCATTGGTCGCACAGTTTTACAGTGATTTGAATAGCTCTGCTAAATGCGCCGGTAAACTCCGTTATAAATTATTGCGGGTAGCGCAACGGAGAGTCGTTTTGTGTGTGTGCGCGCGCGCGGATGTGTTACGTGTAATTTGTTAATCGCGCCGTGGTGTTACAGTTACACTCACCGCCAGTGTAACCACCGGCCGGTCGAAGTTGCGCTATTAGCGTCGTATCGTGTTTCACGACACGAATCATTTGTTTGATCGTATGACGGGTATACGGCGCGGACAGAAGAGAGACCGAGCTTTTCATTGTCGATGTGTGCACGAGCATTCCCACGTTTCATCGAGAGGTTGTTGTCGGGGAAACAATCGCGCGCGAAACCGGTCGCCGTGTGCTGTAAATCCGATCTTCTGCACGATTGTTTCGGAAATCCGATATCGAACGCGGAACGCAGCGATCGATCACGGCCGCTACAAAACGATCCTCTTTTGATGCAATTAGGCGTCGTGTCGTATCGCGTTGCGGTACGAATATTTAGTTAGCGTTAGTGACAGACGTAGGGGAATGCATTGTGTGCAATAACTGCGTTATTTTTCGCGACAGAGAAGCGGAACAAATATTATGTTTCATACTAACAGTTTTATACAATCATTTCAATTCGCCATTATATTTTTTTCTTTTCTTTTTTTCTTGATACTATGTCTTCATTATTTTTGTCTCTTTCTTCCTTCTTTATTTATATTTTAATAAGACTTCGAGAGATTAATTTGTACGATTGTTCTTGATTTTTTATTAATTTATTTTATGTAAATGTCATAAATATGCATATTAATTCACACTGAATCTTTAATAAATGCTAAATACAAATTAACATAATTCGTATTGGTAACACTTTCTCTCATGACGCTGCATAGCACATCCGCTCTATAGATATTAATGGTCGAAAGTACCGTTTTTGTCAATCGTCTCGTTTTCGATACCAATGACGTTCGCATCCAATTTGATCGCAATCTATGAGAATTGGTTCCTTCGCGTGATTGACTATTAATTCCGTCGATCATTAGACGATCGGAGGTGTGTCACAGGGAAATTAGATAGCGCGGGGTATACAAGCGACCGACAGGCTTAGGCCGAGTCGAATCTCTCGTGGGAACTGGTCGTGATTAGTCCACGTCACTACCGACGCTAGTTATGCTAATTGCGCTTAAGCACTTTGGCCTGCTATCAGCATCGGCTATTGAAACCGCGGCTGAGTAAGTCACGTACACAGGCTAAGACCCTTTGTCCGTTTGTTCGTTTCGCCTATATCGATATCGCGGCTTTCCAAAAATTATTATTTACGGGGCATCGGGGCATTAACTCGACAATCTCGGGTACGACAATCGGCGATGTTGCGTGGGTGACGAAATTTATACTTGCCGCATCTAAGTCTCGTCAAATCGAGTCCCCCACAGCCGCAGCGGTAACATCCGCAAAATTACCACGTTATGTAAACGGCGTATTATACTAATATTCATTTACGTCAGCGCAACAACGGCCTCGAAATACATGTGAATTAACTCGGAACGGTGTAATGTGAAGTCTCGAGATTGCTTCGCACCTTTTCTCAATAACTGGAAGGAAGAGAGGGACACCTACGCGAACGAGTCGTGGTAGAGATCTTTTAAGATCTCCGTTGACCTTACGCAATCGCGATGAACAACACACCTTTATATTAAATATTATAACAATTTCGCTAGGAATTGAGGAGAACTCCTACGATTTTACATTCGAAAATTATCAGAAAATGCCTTATAGAATAATGCTTTGCATTATTCTATAGTTTTACGAATCAAATATTTATGTTATGTTATCATGATTTATAAAGTTTATTATATATTTCTTTATATTGAATATAATTGAGATAAATAATTTAAATGATATACCACATTTTCATTTCAATTAAATATTTATTAACACTGAAACTACCGAATATTAACCTATACATATTTCTACCAAAGGGTTCAAGATGAAAAAAAGAGAAAAAAAAGAAAACAAATTTTATAAAAGTCAGAGAAAGTTTCAGAAATTGTGATGTTTTAAAAATGAATAATAATTATTTCAAAAAATGTCAAACAGGTCATTTTAATCTCCTGTTTTAGTGTTAGTTTAATAATGCTTTTTTTTACATTTCGAGATCAACAAATTCCTCTTTGCGGCTTGCAAACATTCTTGTACAGCCTGAAAGGCACCTGATAGATCTCAAGTACTACGCCCAATGGGTAGGAACGCTTCTGTTAATGGTATATAGTTGCCAAGCCACTGACGAGCGCGTTTCCTTCTGTTGCAGGCGGCGGGACCGCCGGTGCAGCTGGAACCAGTGGACCTGTCCGTGAAAACTCCCGTGGTGTTGCAGGTGCCACGGTACAGTCCGGCGGCGATAATTAACGCCGTCGCAAGAAGAGTACCGTCGCCCTCGACGACGCCCACGCCGCCGCCGCCGCCGCTCTGCGTATCTACCGGTGAGTAGACTAAATTTACGCACGATCGGAATTTTCCGATAGCCACGACCGGGCGGCGAGTTATGACCGCGGACGCGAGCCAGCCGCTTGGAAGTCGAGGAAAGGGCCGGGCAACCGACCGGACGGTTACCGGCGATCTCCAACATCCGTTGTGACGTATACGCAGTCGTGTAAGGGGATCGGGCGGTCAAGCAATTAAATCTCGTCTCACTTTCTATGTAGCATCAGACTCTGGAGTAGAGTTTTTTCGCCAAGGTTTTATATTACAAGCTTGCCATACACAAGCTTGTTATACGGCTTTTGGGTATTTTGGAAACCTTCTACATCGGCCACAAGATATCTATCGTTACGCAGTCGTTTCACAATAGAATACGGTCCCTTAAAACTAGGAATAAGTTTCTTACAAATACCTGGAGTGTTTTCGAAATTCTTAAGCATAACTAAGTCTCCTTATACGTGATCGAATATCGAAAAAAAAATTCCTTGTATTGCATTAAAATTTTGATGAGAAAATGAACATTTTTGGTATTAGAAAAAATGCTGAATTTAAGGTGAAATTACTCAAGATCTTTACCGAGACGACAAGATATCTTTTGAAACCGCAGTTAAAACTGTAATGGATGACGAATTAGCAATGGCACAAAACACATTCCCGATGCAAATTGAAAAGACGTATGGCTGCTACCGTACATTAAAATCCCGTTTGCACTGCGTATTCTTTACAATCAACGTTTCGCTTAAATAGGTATTCATGTATTCTGATACATTCCAGTGCGCCACGTACCACGTATGTACGATCGTAAGCGCAGCGCGTCAAAAGATTTCTACCCGGTCTTCTTTCTCCGCGCACGCATTTATCATTGCAGTCATCCTTAGGCTGCAAATAATGCAGCTGGTTAAGTGCACTCCCCTTTGATCCGCGAACGATCTAACATCGCGCGGCCACGTTGGATCCTCATAACATCTCTTCCGAGAGCTACATACCGCGTGTAGTATCACGTACAAATCCATCCGCTCGAAAAAGTGACGACGTTAAACTACGTGTAATAAAATTTGTTCGAAACGCCAAAGGAACGAGATTGCGATCTCGCATAATAAATTCTACTTCTAGATTCTCTCTCTTTCGGCCTCGCTCTTGACTTCCATTCATTTCACATTTCTGTGCGAATTGGAAGATTAGAAGCATGAGTCATAGATTTCTTATATAATAAGAATTTAATATTATGTTTAAAAAAAACCACGCTAATTTTGTAAGAATATTAATCTGAAATTATCGCATATGCACGCACGCACAGGAAGATAAAGAAAATATGAAGACATTGTTTCCACATCACGGGCAAAGGATTGGCATCGCCAATCCTATTCGATGGATCGCGCCGGCGCGGGGACTTGGCGTTCATCAGAAACTGTCAAGAGCAGAAAGGCGACGAGTTTAAAGAGTTGCCGAGAGCTGTCTGCCTGCTCGCGCAGAATAGGCAATCGGATCGAACGGGTCGATTTGTGAGGCGCATCGCCGCGCGGGGCAAATTGCGCAATGCAGTTTTGCATAACGTTTTCGCACGCACCGCGCCGTCGTTCCCGTTATGACGGCGCGGCGACGGCGAAGCCGCAAGATCGTCCGCCGCACGAGCGTGCATATGCGCGCACGATGCACACGCCTTCCCCCCTCGAGCGTGGATGCGCGCAAACCGACAATAGATATTCCGTAACGCCCACGTTAGCGGGAGACAAAGGCCTGAATGGCCAGCCCGGCAGATGCACGGGTTACACCGACGGTTATGCACCGACGTAATGCACCGACCAAGTCCGTCGATTTAGAACGCGCCGCGCCGCACCGCGCGCGCGCGCTCTGTCCATCCGTTTATTCGTTCTTCGTGACGAAGGCGCGGTACCCCGCCTGTGCGCGCCACGTAAAAGGCGCGCACACGCACACGCGCTTACTCACACACGCGTGTACGCCGCACTCGGAGTTACGTAATTCGGAGAAGAGCACGCGGAGCCGAAGGAGCGTGGAACCGGCGGTGACGACACCTTTCTACGGATAGACGGAGAGACGGAGAGAAAGAGATCCGGGAGTGTCCACTATACGAAACGCCAGGCTCGTGCCCCAGCCTATCTCTCGTGACAAAACGTCTCTCCTTCATAGGAGAGACACGAATTCCCTCGCGAATTCCTGCCTCGTGTCGATTGCATCTCGACTCACCGGCACAGAATTGACGGATCGATCGGAAAATTGTAAATTTGCAATAGGAGCTTTAATAAATGGCAAATAATAAATTTCTATTTGGAGTTTTCTTATTAAAAATGAATAGAATAATCGAATAAGTTTTATTTTCGTTTGCGTTAAACATTTATCACTTCAACTGTTATTAACTGAATGCAAGAGAACAGAGATGCACGGTTCGTCATAGAAAATTCTTGAAAAATTATTTATACGGACAGCTGTATATTGTTCGACAAACTTTTACATTCGCGACATTCCTCGAATGTAATGCACTTTTTTCTCTCGTTAAAAATTTCGTCTCTCACCGGCTTCGCATTCGTTTCACGTAGTCGAGGATTTTCTAGTTCGAAGCAGCCTAGATGGAAAGCTACCTGGTAGTTTCTGTTGCACCAATATTCAAATGCACCGGCGCGCCTTTACGCGCCTCTCTTTGCGGCACGTCGCTCGAAATATCTCTAATGAATTGGAAACGCGTCGCAATACCAGGGGACATGCCCGTAGGAACGTTCGATGACGACATTCTCTTTTGTCAAGAGGAGAAAGACCCTGGCGACGTCTGAAAGCGTCGTCGTCTCGGCGCGATGTCCACCGAGAGAGTCGGACTTCGGACCTGCCCACGTTCGGCCTCAAACGCGGCTCTTTTCCCGCCGTTTCTTCTCGCCCACGGAGGAATCATCGCGGCTAAACGGAGAGCCGCGGATCACTCATTTCAATTCCACGGAGGAATACGTACACGGCGATGGTATACGATAAACTGAAACGGCGAAGTGATGGCCGATAGATAATCGATAAGCGGCGGCGATGCGTCCCGTGTAGGTCGCTATTTGCCTAGTTACCCACATCGCCGCTGCCCGGCCATGTGAAATTGGAAATTAGAAATCGGACAGATAATGTGGGTGCAGGAGATTCCGGGTTTCTAACAATGAGAAATCGCAGCCGGTCGCCAGCCGGCGCGAGGTGTCATAAATCTCGGACCCGGCACGCGAACCGTCGACGACAACGACAACGACAACGACGACGACGATGAGACGATGACTACGGCTAATCCTACTTCCGAGCGTCCCAGTTTCTTCGTTTCAACGGGCCACGAGATTCATCGATGCAACAACGTTGCAAGTGGGTCAAACGCAACGTAAAGTCCGTAACTTCGATTACCTCGTAACGCGCGCGAAGTAACCGTGCATGTGCCGGCGTCGCGAGAAGCACAGGTGGCGGATTCGAATTTCCATAAAATGCGAAAACTATTACCATAGGTAATGACCCTCGAATAAGCTTGATTCACGACAGATAAAATCATAGCGTTGCTAGCGTACCCAGAAAAAAAAAAACTGACCGAATTTTTAAGATGTCTTTTAACTCTTTAGGATGCAGATTATTTATAAATTCTTATCACCGAGTTTCTCTTGTATAATTAAATCGTACAATATTACGGAGGAAAATTAATTTTTTAGCGAATGCTGATTTCAAATTATCAAGAATCGTTATTACGACGCCGATCGTCCGTAAATAAAGCTCTCCGTGAAACGTGATACTGGACAACTTCTGTTACGGAGAAACAGAGACGCGTCGGAGATCGGACTTGGCCGGAACCGCGAGGCCTTCACCATTAGGGTGCCCGCCGATGCCATTAGCGCCGCTCTGAGTGATAGACGCCAACATTAGCCGTCCGACGACTCGTAACTTTCGCGGCTATCCGCGGCTATTATCCCGCGAGAAGACTCCTCCGGATCAGGTCCGATCTCGGCTGCGCCGTCAGCTCCGGAGCTCTTTGCCGAAGGTTCGCCTTTCAGGTTTGCCTTTAACGGGCACCCCCGCGGTCTCTTCTGCATCGCCGCCGCGCCGCCGTCGACGAGGACGACGACGACAACGAGGAGAAGAAGCGAGGAGAGCCGCGGCGAAACGACAGAAGATTCCACGGCTGCCAAAGGCAGGCGACGAGCACGAGGCTCACGAAGGAATCCACGACTATCGGAAGCGATCGCCGAATGCACGGGCAATAATTTACTCCTCCTCCCTCCCGGGGTCTTCCTCCACCCTCGTCGCGGTCGGTTGGCCGGTCGTCGTGTCTTCTCGCGTCTTCCTTCCAAGTTCTCGCGGAACATCGCGCCGCTGCGACTGCTGTGGGAAGAATATCGGGTCCGTTAGGCCCGTTTCACAGGTCGCGGAATTTTCTCCTCCGGTAAGTGCTGGATGGAGAGAAACGAGGCGAGAGTAACGCCGAGATATACGGCGTGTTTAGTCGCCACAAACATCATGCCTACTTAATTTAATTTTCTCTTTAAATAATCGCGGATTTTAGACTATTCCCGTTCTGTTACTTGGCATAATGTAAGCCCTCTTTCGATTTTTCAGATTTTATCTGTTGCTATTTTTCTACACATTAAAAACCATTGAAAATTTCTCAATTTCCGCTGATTTTTAATGTGTAGAAATAGCAAGTGACAGTTCCTTAAATAAAAAACTTTAAATAAATACTTGACGCTCTATAAATAAAAGATTTATATTAATTAAGCGCAGTTATTTAAAAGTGTCCCTATGATTGAGATATAAGTGATTATAGGAAGCGCCTGAGAGATCTCGATTTAATCGCGAGATCTCGAGGATCTTTAAAACTCTATAGACATATAATTCTATATTCTATTCTGCAGCATAATAAACGCTTATTGCATCTATTACTGTTTAGCCTGAATAAATATAAATACTTTTACTTCGCGCGGCGCGGAGATACAACCGCGCGTGTCAAAGTCTGTGACAAACAATTCGCGATTACTGGCGGCCGCATTAATCAGCCGTATATCGCCCGATCGAAAATAATTTAAGATCTATTGTACCCGTTTCGCATTGCGCTATCTGATAAAAATCTGCTTTGCATGAAGCAGGTCTTAATGCTAGCCCGCGCGCAGAGCTGCAGGAGAGAATAGCAGTAAAGGCATTGTTAGTAGTGCGCGTCCCGTTACTTTGTTGCAGTTGACAGCGAATAGCCAAAGCACAAGCGAGAATGCCCTACGGCGATGACTATCGATTTCACGGAAAAACCACGCGCTTTTATTCACCGATTAAATAGACATTTCATTCACCATTGACGGTTAAACAGCTACGGCGTACGCGCGGCTTTTAAACATTCGCCAACCATCGGACTCTTGGTAGTATAATTTATTTACGATTCATACCATTTCATGCTGTTTAATTTTATAGCCGATCACCGGCAAATATTAGATTTTCTCCCTCTTAGATTTAATACTAAGCACTCGACATTCCCATAAAAATCACATTGGTTTCGAAACGCAGACGAACATCGTCAGTCATTGAAAGAATAAGAATGCTAATATAAATAATATAATATTATAATTAAAAAGTGAAATCTCAGAATATAGTCGCTTGAAATGGTTTCGTTTTCCAGCGACATATAAAAATCGCGATCGGCGTAGTTACGTTAATATGTTAAATACGCGCGACTTGCGTTATTCGTTGCGGTACAAGCTACATTCCGGTAAAGAGCGAAGAGCGGGTTAAAATTTAGACGTCAGAGTGGCGATCGCGTTCCGTACGAGTCGGAAGGGATTCGTGGAATGATCGCATGCGAGCTCGCGCCCGCGACTATAAATATTTTGCAGCGGCGCGACACGACGCGACGCGACGTGGCCGCGCTCTTGCGCGGTTACCGGTTTATCCTCGTCGTAATATCGTATCGCGAACAGCAGCCGGTGGAAGAGAAGGACCGGTATCGAGATTAGTTCCGATTGCACCGCCGCGAGACGGAGAGTTATAGGAAGGGCTCTCTCTCCCCGGCTCTGCGCCCGCCGACTCTCTCGGCCAGGCATCGATCCCGGGCTACCGACTGTTCCCCTGCCCGTTAATGAGTCATGTTTAATTGGCGTGGGAAGCCCGCGGCGGCTTACGTCCGCGTAACGGAATTGAACCGTACCCGATGCAACCGGTGCCGCGCGCGAATGCACCCAGGCACTAATGTCCCGTCCGCCCCCCCCCCCTCCGTCACCCCGCGAGAGATGCATCGGCCAGCAGCCGGTCGCGCGATTCTTTCTGGAGACACACACGAGGATCCGGCCAATTCGCCATCCTCCGACGAGAATAATAAGTATAATAAAGGTAACGTAAAATAACCTTTTTTTTTATTGCACGTCGCGCAAAATTATGTGCTACAAGGTGACGTGTTGTTATTATAGTTAACGAGTAATTGTAAGTCGAGTAAATGCTTTCTAAAGTACGGGATTCCGTGACCAATCGCGACCGGACTTGCAAAAACGCGCCATCAAATTGTGATTTCACGTTGCTCGCGCGTGATTTGACGCGTGCCAGCCGCGAGGCGCATCGACACCGGAAATATTGTCGTAACAGATGGTACGCGTCGCGAGATCGGCTCCGGACATTTGCGCAGCCCCAGGCGGGATTAAAATTCCCCCCCCCTTCCCTCGTGTACTCTTTACGTTGATTTTTCTCAATAACTCTTCATTTTTTGTATTAATGAGATCAACAAAGAGATAATTCATCTAATATTCTAATACACATATTCTAATACACATATGACAACAAATTATTGTATAGCTCTAACTTTCACACCACTTTTTTGTTACCTTTAAATTAACCGTATGAAATTACTGTGACCATCTGCACAATTCTGAGACACCCGTAGCTCCCAATTTGAAATCTATATGCATTGAAGGACTTGATGCGACGAACGACGTTCGTCGACCATGTCCTTCAATGACGTGGTATTGCCATCTCTTAGCGACTATGACAGCTGGATCGCGCGAAACCGCGACTGGAGGATCTTGAATACGTTCCCCAGAGCGTGCCAGCGATTCTCTATTTTCGTTTCGTGAAAGGATCCACGATATTTCATGTCACGGACACGAGCGAGAAAGCGTTTTATTACCACGGCTGGCGTATTGCTTCATAGAACGGTGGCGCGTACGTACTACGTTGCCCTAACGACGAGCTATACGCGAACACTTGCGGTAGTTGAGAATAGAATCGAAACCAGATCGCGGCGGTCGCCTAATATCCGTGTAATTGGAATTATACACAAATTTACGAGCACACGCTATGCGGAGTAAAATACTGTGAAAAAACACCGCCGATCGAAAACTTACACTCGTTTTCAAGTCAGATTATTGATAGCGATTACGATTATTTAAGTAAGTTTGTATTATATTTAAGATACGTGTGAGTTATAAGCAATAAAAAACTTTTAGTTAATAGGAAATATTTTTAGAGCTTTAAATGTACAAAATTGCATTAAAACAAAAAGCGTGATCGTCTCATTTTATAATAGGCATCTAATTTTCTAACGCAACAATCTTATTACGCATCATTGCCATAAATTATACAATTTATAGTAAATATTTGTACAGTCTTTTATTCCTCTCAATTACAGATATAGACATTTCAGATAAGACTTTCGATCAGTAGCCTTTCAGAGACAATTCAAATCGCAGAATCCCCTTTTGTCGCCAGGATTCGCGCATTTGCGAGCCGCCGATTGCGTCGTTAGAGCGTAAAGGGAAATGAGTATCTACAAGCGTACTCGCGAGAGGTGGCGGCAATACACGTTCCTGTTCCCTCGTGCGGCGTAATGTACATCGCGAATGCCAACACGAGTCACACCCATCATAGAGAGCCTGTGGGTGGCGCCATGTATTCGCGAATAAGTCGTACGACCGGCATCCTACGACGGTCCACGAGGTGCTTCGCGAAGCGCTCGGAGCGACGAAACACTCGTTATTATACGTGCACCGTCCGACCGAGGCGAGATTTTATCGGCATGAATAATCGCGCGGAAATTTTAACGTCCGTTAAGAGCAACGACACCTGATCGCGCGAGGATGACGTGTACCTCGCGGATAACTGTACGCGAGTCCCTCTGTTCTCGGATATATTTGCCATACGGCGTGATGTATCGAGAAAAAATGCTCAATCAATCGTCATCAGACTGTTTCGAATCTGGGGATCTTGATCGATCGGACTTAACATCGCATACTAAAAAATCTACATATTTACACTGAGAAAAAAATACTGTTGCTTCAATTAAATGTGGAATCCCGGGGTGCCAGAAACATAAATAGTTGATTCAATTGTATAAATAGTTGATTCAACTATAGTGTAGTCGTTTTAATAATTCAAATATTGAATCAACTATTTAAATATTGAATCAACTATTTATACAATTGAATCAACTATTTATGTTTCTGGCACCCCGGGATTCCACATTTAATTGAAGCAACAGTATTTTTTTTTCAGTGTATGTATGTACATAATTAATTCTTTTATGTAATTTTTGTGAACCTGTATTAACTGATAATCTTTTGGTAAATGCAATATACACTTATACCAAAATACGATATTTGATTGCCAAAGACTTTAGAAATAAAGCCAATAATTTTTAAGAATAACAATACTAGAAGAAAAATGAGAATGTTATATAAATGGAGAGCATCACGCGTAAATAAATATCGTGATGTAATTCGTGATTTCGATCCTTCATGATATTCGAACGCTGGTTTACATTTCTTATCACGGTATTCCTTATTATACTTTTGTGTACGCTCAATCTTTATAGAAGCTTTTTCTCTAACCTTATCTAAATTATCGCGATTGGTTTCATCTAACTCGTCTCTATTATCTTGTAAATACTCTTTAAGATCGTCGATTGACTCTCCACGTTGTTCTACGCCAAAAAGTAATTTGCTCGGAGTTTCACCAGTAGATTTGTTCACAGTATTGTTTACAGAATATTCCGCGTTAGCTAAAAATTTGTACCATTTGTCTACTGTATCATGTGACAATTTACCTAGTAGCGGAGTAAGGATTCTGTTGATCCTCTCAACCTGACCATTCGCTTGCGGTGATCCGGTAGCGATCTTTATGTGCTTGACATGACTTTCCTCAATAAACTCTTGGAATTCGCGCGAGGTAAAGCAAGTTCCACGATCAGATACTATAATCTGCGGCCTACTATAGTTTTCGAAATATCGCATTAAACAATTAATAGCCTCCTTGCTAGACGTTGTTTTCGTCGCATAAAGTTTTACAAATGTTGTGAAAGCATCTATCACCACTAAAATATATCGCTTTGTCGATTGTTGCTTATCCATGGGTTCAAGATGATCCACATGTATAACGGAAAATGGAACATTACCCTTAGGAACTAAATGGAGAAAACCTTCACGTTTCCCAGAAATAGGCGAATAGGAAATACACTTTAGACAATTCTTAACATGCATATTTATCTTTTCTTTTAATTTCGGAAACCAATAGTTTTGAATAATTGCTTGATATGTTTTTTGTGTACTAAAATATCCCATCTCATCATGATACTTAAATATCACGTTTTTCTCCATCTGTTCCGGTACATAGAAGAGTAATCTTTCACCACATTTACGATAAATAAGACCGTTTCGCATTTCGAAAAACTTATCTTCGGTTTGTTCTAACATATCTCGGATCTCTACAATCTTTGGATCTCGACTTTGGCAAATAGTGAGATTCCATTCAAATGGATTATCTTCAATGACACCTACGACGCGGCTAAGTGCATCTACATGTCTCATCCGTGCGGAAGGTCTATGCTCTAACGTATAATCATAACCTAATAGTTCTAACGACCAACGAGCAATTCTAGGATTTACATATTTCTTCTTTAAGGTCATCGCCAACGAATTACAATCAGTGAATATCTTGAATTTGATGCCTTGTAAATAAATACGGAAACGCTTTAACGCATATATAATCGCTAATGTCTCTAACTCAAAACTATGCAACTTGTCAGTCGCCCTTGTTTATCGGATAAACCACGATTCTAAAAGAAAGTGTGTCTCGATCGAGAAATCATTTCACAGATTCGCGTGTTATATCGCTTAGGAGTGCCGAACTCCTGTACAATCCCGTTCCCCGCGTCTGTTATTAATGTTCGAGAGAGTATCGAGCCTCCGAGATATATCCCGCGTATACGAATGCTTTCACGCCGGTTACTTTTTTTAATAAGCCGCAATCGAATTTACGTAATCCGCGCGAGCGTATACGCGCGTGAACGCTTTACAAAACGTTTGTCAGTATATTTTCCTTACAGGCCGCGTAACACCCATTAGGTGCGAAAGGATTAACGCGCGGCCGACCGGCTTTCCAACGGCGTAAATCACGGAATCCGGAAAGGCGATTTCGCGCGCGCACGGAGAGAGATTTTCGCCGCTCGCGCGAGGTATCGGTCACGACGTGGACAAAGCGATACGCGCGAGGAGACCAGATGCGTAAACGCGCGATAAAAACATCTCCTACCGAGCTACACACGCCGGTTAACCACGCGATCACGACCACGACCACGGCGACGCGAGGACCGCAGGCGAGGACTACGGGTTGCGACCCCAATCGTATTCGGATTCTACTTTGCGCAGGTGTGCGTGATCATTAATCCAGAAATGGAAGTGAACGTTGAGGAGTTACGAACACTCTAGCCGTTCGCGCGTCTAGGCGCCGCGTTTCTTTCCCGTTCGCCGCGTCGTTTTCGCCAGCGTCCGTCGATCGCTTCTTTCTTCTTTGTTTTTTTATACGCGATAAAAAAGAGGCGTGGCGCGTACGTTACCTGCGTGAACGATCTCGCGGTTAGAACTATTAAGCGCGCTTGGCCATTGCTCGCGAGCTAAAGCGTGAGCGCCGAAGTGAGTTTTTTTTGCTCGCGGTTCGCCTCTTTATCGAGGCGATTACAGCGTTTTAAGACTATTTCAGCGGACTTCTCTTTTTTTTTCTTTTTGCCTTCACTCGCACTGCAGCTCCATCCGTTGGCAGCCGCCAACAAGACTACATACCGCTCCATGTTGCTTTTTAATTGGGGAATCGCCGGTGAACGCATCGACCTTGAGATCTCAAGGCGAATCGAACATCTGTCTACGCACCTTGGATTATTATTTCGTATCGCGTAATTATGCTGGAGCGCGAATCAGGGTAATTCCTCGAAAAGGTTCACGATCGACCGTTCTTTTCACTTCCCGTGTAGAATATCTCATACACGTGTTACATTTTTTTTCTTTCTACAGATACTTTATTAAGATTAAAATTGAGGATAATTTGACGAAAAAAAATTTCCGATACTTAAATTTTAACATAAGAATTTAGGTAAAAAATAAATAACTTATTACATCTGCTTTTGACTTCACTCGTCAAGATTCTCTTTAATTCTTCTTATTTCGCATCTCTTTTTATAAAATTGTCAATATATTCTAACTTTGTGATTAACATTATTTTTTTGTCTGAACTTTAATACTTATGAGTGAAAGTACGATATTTCTCCACATATATATGGCAATTTCTGTATCCTATACAAGAAATTAATCGATGTATAACAAGTACCAGTCTATTTTACAAAATCGACCAATAAATCGTAAATGTATTATATAATATATAAAATATAAAAATATTCACAACGCCAAATTTTAAATCCGAATTTTTATCCAAGAGAAATTTCGTAACACAAATACATTTAACTCTCATTATATGTATATCAATATTTAATGACGCGCAATGGTGTTTCAAGTCTATGAAGCATAATCCAACGTCGAAAGAAAACAAAACAAGCACCTACACCGCAAGCGATTGTGCAGAACGTTCTAACGCTCGGGACAAATTCGTAATTTATTCGCTGGTATTCGCGACTGCTACCTCACGCAAGTGGTAAGAACGAGGAATTACCTATAGGTCGCTCCTTAAACGTACGCATGCCGATACGTGGTATACGAGGCTGCCTATTGCGCGCGTGGATTTTCCATAGAATGGTCGATCGACGGTGGGCTCGTCCGCGCTATGCGGTATGCGGAAAAAAATTCCACATAATTAACCCATAAAGCAGCGCAATCGCCGGGGATCTCTCTATGGTTTATCCATAAGCGAGCGGCGAGGCCACTCCGCGAATCGCGCGTGCTGCACATGCACCTGTGTGCTGGTGCGCCGCACCTGTACGCGGCCACGTAAAGGCGAAATTATACGGTTCGTTTCTGGCTTCGATGCTTTCTGGCTTCGAGGTAAAAAGCGAGGAAACGCTCATCCAGATCTAGTCAGTTTGGATCTCTCGAATAATATTGATATGCACTAAATTGTACTGCATTACATTGAAAATGAATAATAAAAATTAAACGGAAAAATATATATGCTGAGAAATTTATGGGCTCCATGAAATTGCAGTGGATCGAACTGCATGGCCTAGTTTCTAATGATAAAGAAAAACTCGTTTTGTATTCGTGCTGAGTGAGCGTTGAAAGTGAATCGTATAAACACGGCTTAAGCCAGACAACGTGCGTGTGCGTAAGACACACATAGTCGGGCGAAGCGACAAGCTGGAACCTGTGTGAAGTTAGCACCCCATTTTTGAAATTTTGAAATTCTAAAAGTTGTTTCGGGTTGTTCTAGACTTGTTCTAAATTGTTCCAGAAGATCAAATTTTTAAAATAAAAATGTTCGCGGAAAATTAATAAAAACGATTTTCTGACCTGGCACCCCATTTTTCGAAAATCGAACTTTTCAAGGTTGTTCTAGGTTGTTCTAGTTGTTCTAGACATTGTTCCAAAGTATTAGTTCGATTGGTTAAGAACTTTAAGAGATATTAAAAAAAGAAAAAATTTTAAAAATAACAGTTTTTGGCCATTTATTCGTAAACAAAATGACTTACAAAACTGTCGATCTAGAACATATTTCTAACCGCGTAGAATAACTCAGAACAAAATTTTTAAGACCAGAACAAGAAATTTAAATTCCAGCCGTGCGCACGTTAGGCGTGAACGCCATATACGCACTGCGAACACGAATCCCGGCCGCATGTAGGTACTACCGCCGCCAAATCCGATCGGTATTCGACAGCGTATTTCGCGAGTCCGAACAAAGTCGGACAGCTGGCAGAATTGATCGACGTGATTACGGATATTTTGCCGTGCAAATAAAATTATTTGATATTTTTTATCGAGCCCGGGGTAGATAAAGGCCTTCCTCGCTTTGGTGAGTTGTTTAAACAGCTCACACATGAATCTACCTGAATCTATTAACGCTGTTAACAGTTCTTTCCTGTCGATCTCAGCTTTTTTATCGTTGAGAATCATATTGACTGCTTTTCCCAGTGACGACAGACTAGCGCCACAAAGATCTTGGTCAATTGCTAGATATTTGTCTCGTTTCTTCGCTGTGTCATTCACGATTGCCTCCACCTTTGGATTTAACTTTGGTGTGTCAATGGGACAATTGCCTTTACGTGGGTACATTTTGAAGAATTTGATTTTGCTCTCTTTATTGATGCCTTCGGCGAGGACTTTCTTCCAAGTCTCCTCCAATTTTGGATGAAATACGAATTCCTCCTCGTTGTTAGAGAGCCCTTCGCCAAAAATCTCCAAAGTTTCCTCATCTAACTCGACAAAGTCATCGTCCTTTTCGAGTTCTGTCACTTCCAAACTATTAGAGTTTTGATTTCTACTTTCGTTTTTCTTATCTCCCTCATTGAGTGGAGGATTTAAGTCAATGTATAGAGGAATGTCTGGAAGTGCCAAAGATCTAGGTTATACGCTATCAAATTATTGACGCAAAAGAGAACATTACTCTTTATATAACCTAGTCAGTTCGTACGGAATTTGTCTCACCTCTCGTGTGAGCTCACCGCCGATAAGACTGTCTCAATCTTAATAAAGGAGACATACAACTCATAACTTACCTGAATCTTTTGAGACTAACGAAATGGTATCGTGGTCTCGACTACTTGACGGTGGTACATTTTTACCCTTCTTAATCAATTTCTCTTGAATTCTCCTCAGCTTCTTTCGTAGCCTCTCCACTGAGGGAGAACGCTCTCTCTTTTTCGACTTCTTTCCCATTTCTATAACCAAAATAACAATTTATTATTTTACACTTACTGAAACAACGTGGTTTCTCGTTACGCACAAAAAACGTTATGACAGGAAGATGGCGGACAGAGGATCTCCAGGGGGAACCCTCGTCGCTTGCTTCTTATTGGCTGAACATTGTGGTTCCTAGCGGACTGAAGCGGTACTACCTAGTAATCTTTTAGTGATCTCGAGAACGAGACACGATGCATAATGGCCTCTGTCAGAATCAGAAATATTGGCGTATCTATCAATGCTAATTAATACGCTTGTGCTGTCTGTCATCTAATTATCACTTTTATCGAGTCTTTTATAATTCATCAAAAATTACTGTGCTTAATTAATTTAAAGTTATGTAATTCACAACGTTAATTTATTATTGTGCTATTTCGTCATACACATTGCAATTCTTTGTTGTCTGCATTTTTACGAGCGCTAAGGTTTGATAAATTAAGGTGTTTATGCTTACAAGTTCGTTAAGCAAAGAGTGCCCGCGGTTATACAGTTACGCCAGCCGATGAGAGAGTCGAGTTTTACAACGTTTTAATTGTGTTAACACAAAACTGTCATGCGCCGTCGACGTTGGAGGTCTCCATTTGTCCGCGTCGGTGAATAATTAGACAATCTGTGGGCGAACGAGCCTGGAATTAAGCGCCGTATACAATGTCGTGCGACGACGGTCCCCGCGCACGAATTAACAGGTGGGCGTTAATTCCACTCGTTAAAAAGCGCGTGGATCTCGCTTTCCGGAGAAAGTCGTCGCCGCGGAGAGCTTTTCGTGCAATTCACATCCGGGTGGAGCAACGGCAATTGCAACGCGCGCGCACCAGCCATCACCGTTTCTTTCCCGGTTTTAAACGGAGGAGAGATGACGGATAGCGGGGCCCGTCCCGTTGGGAGTCGGTTTAAGCCGACGCTCCCAGAGTTTGATTGTCTTTGATTAATTACTCATGCTGTTTCTTGGCCGGCGGAAGCCGACGGGTAGCAATCTAGATAATACGTAACTGTATTAACGGTCCGACGTAATCTTTTTGTTTCTTAAAGCGAGAAATGTTCGGCGGCGGTGGAAAGGGGGGGGGGAGAACGCGATCGAATGAGAGAGACCGTTCGATCGGTGTGTCATCCTGTTGCCCCAGAATGGTCCTGTTTTTATGCTCGATCTGCCGTGCAATCGAACATCATTAAGTATAATGTCATCCTTGTGATTTATTATGCATTCGTGTTTCACACGTAGGCACTTAAGAATTATTTTAATCCAGTTTTGTAATATTGATTTAAATCAACGAGACATTTCCATTGCATATTAATTTTTTTATAACTCTTGATTGATAAAATCGTTAATTTAAATAATAGATACGTGTGATAATGCGCGTGAATCAATTTGTGATGAATACTCCAAGTAGAATTTTTTTATGACATGCAGATGCGAAACGCGTAATTTTATTCGAGACTATACGATGTGACTATCCGCTCCTGATTACGATCTGGTTGATATTTGCCGAGGGTGTACTTCTGCGATAAACACTGTAATTAACGACACTCTGAGGTTAAGCGTTATTCGATTACGCGGATTAACTGTCTATTGAATAACGGCGTCGTTAAACGCCCACGTGCGAACGACACCCGCTTATTCGGATAATAATGATGCAGTCTTTCGCGACCGATTGGAAGATAAACGAGAAGACGTATTACGGGCAAACAAATCGCACGCATGCCACAGCCCGTGGAGCGACAAACAGGTCGCATACACACACACACACACACCGACGTTATCGTAATAAATTATTCTTATCAGAAACCGGGTGCAAGTTAGAGGCGTGTTTCGCTGTCCGAGATAAATCCTAGTTGAATGATAAAACGATCGAGCCGCTATTACAGGGAATGGGAACAGCCGTATCATGTCGCTGGACATCATGGGTAATTCATGGTGACGTGCGAATGTTATGGTCCAGTGTGTCGCATTATTTGAAACCGATCGAAACGTTTCACAGAAATTGTAACAAGTTAATAACGATATCGATAACGCATTAATCACACGAATGAAAATGTAGCAATAAGCTTTAAAGAGAAAGGGAGATAACTTTTTTCTTTTTAGACGCTTGAAAATTAGAATGATTTACGTAACGACGTATATATATCTATATATATTATTTCTTTTTATATCACAAATTATATAGAAATTAGCGGTAGCATTGCGGATGTAGAGATTATTATTTTAGCCTCGGTAATCACCTGCGATACGAGACAGGTGCGCGGCTTAGCAATCGACGACGATCGAGATAAATCCCCCCGTTGAATGATAAAACGATGATCGAGAATGGTAGTCGGACTGGTAGTAAGACCAGTAGCGATAGGCGGTGGTCATATCGCGCTCGGAGCATTGGGCGATAGGATCTTAGATGTTCTCGCTCTTGTGTGCGCGCGTTCCATATGAATACTTGCACGCGCAGACACTACGAACCGGCGGTGCATACATTGCACGCGTAAACATGTGCGTACGCATGTGTCTGCGCGAAGAAATATACTTTTCGTTAACTCTGTCCATTTAAAACGTGCATAAAATGTATAACATGTCCGTGAAATATGCTGTGCCATAAAGTAATTATTTTACTGTAGTTAACATTTATTATTTTTATTAAACACACATTTTTATTAAGCTGTAAAATTAGATACGCAGAAAAAGCAATTGATTGAATCGTCTGTTTTCTTTATGATTAATATGAAATTTAAAAATAAGATTTAGGATGAGATAAATCAATTTATATAATATATATTGAATTTTGTTAGTAACTTGGAGAGAAATCAAATATTATCCAAGCTGATATTATATTTATTAGAAAACAAAATGGCGACTTTTTTTTATATACGTTATCCATTTTTCAGCGAGGAGACGTATAAACTATTTTAGTAACATCTGTCAGTTTGTCACAATCTAAAAATAACAATTACGTGCTCCGTTCATTTTCGCTTTATCGCCGACGGCAGAAGCGTAACAGTAATTAAACCAATTACGCGCGTCGCCGACCTCTCATTAGTTGGTCTATTTCAATTAATATTCGTTACGGATCGAACAATGCCATCACCCAGTTTGTCAGCTCCGCCTATAATGTGTAATCGATCGATCTTCAGGGGAAAGAGGGATGAGGTCAGCCCCGGTGAGGACGAGAAGGTTCGAATGAGGCGAGGTGAAATGGACTTATCGAACGATGGCAGAGCAGATTCTCGCGGTTCGACTCGGAGAACCGGCGCGGCGCGAGGGAAATCTTTAAACTCGTTTACGCTTTTATGTAACGCCGGCATTACGTTGCGCCATCTTTTCGTCCTCGTCACGGTGTAAACCGTCGCTCGACGCCGTTGCTTCTTCGTGTCCCAAATGCTCCTCCTCTTGATTCTTTACAAATGCTTATGCCCGACAAGTTGTGTAAGGCTGATAGAGGCACATCTGATTGGAGGAAGAATAGTCTCAATGTTTGAACTCGTTGAAGACAATTTTGTACGAAATGAATTATAAAAGTTTGAGCTTATATCAATTACGCGACATCGTAAATGATTTTTTTTTAGAAATGTTTGTTATTTTTCTACTAATGAATTATAAATTAATAATCGTATAAGCCATAAACATTTTACAACGCCAAATATAAATTCATTATCTCTAAAATCGTAGGCTGGAAGATGAGTAAAGAAAACACACGTTTAACATTTTTTGCCGGATAAGAATCTCCGAGATTAGTTCCAGATTCCCAAGAAGCTTACTGTCCATCATACATCGTTTATTGTCACCGTAATATTTACGTTCAACTTGTTCTTTAAATTAAGCGAACAAAAAATTCAAAATTAAATACGATAAATGTTTGGCGAGAATTTTTCGAGTCATCGAATAGCAGATCCCTCGAATAGAGACGTCGTTAATAAAAAATCACAAATTTACCGATCGGTTGACGTCGAAGACTTTGACTCAGAAAGTAAATATGCAAGCGACCGAGAATGTGCTCTTATCGTGAATACGTAATGACATCACTGTCTGAATATTCCGATACCACGAAAGGTATAGCTCAATATCGACTCTGCGCCTCAGGAACCGCCCGCTGTTTTCGTTGCGTTGTGATTATCTTGGAAGGCGCGGATGAGAGTTTTTATTTTTTTTTCTCCTTGAAGAAATATACAGCTCGTACGTTTTTAACTTTTAACGCGCGTAGAAAAGAACTAATAACTCTATCTGTGACGTGTACGCATCCTTTTTTTGCCGTAGCATTAATTCGCCGAGAACGACGCGCCGGATAAAACACTATTCACTGCGGCGGCATACTTTCGAAAAAAATTATGGATGATCGGACGGTCGAATTTCGGTTAAATTGGACCGTCGGATAGAGAGCTTAATGCCGCTGATGGGATAATGTGGCCCGCGAAGTGTCAGTATCCTTGACGTGCCCCCGGATCTAGAAAGTCTCATCATGGTTGATTAGCAAAATTGAAACGTGCTCATTGCCGTTACGCATCGTCCACATGTCCGACCTGAAAGCAAGAAATAAACGATAAATTGATATAAATCGGCAATGCGAAATTTCTCTCCAAAACCACATTTACCACATCCGGCTCTTTTCTCTAAACGATTTAAACATGTATTGTTCAGTTATTCGCTCTTTTACAATTAAGATTTACTTAGATATTTGCCAAGGTAAAAACTGGGACTACTTGTTTAAAAATAGCAGTCTCTTATCTAGTCTAGACTAGTAACATCAAAGAAATGTCTTTTCTATCGATTTAGCGTTGCAAATGCAAGCGCCATTTTAATGTCTGATTACTCCAAATTAGTCATACTACTTTTTTCTTTTTTTGTTTCAGTATTATAACGTTTAATGTATCATTTGTCTAGAGAAGAGTTCTTTTTTTTGCAGCTCGCGTAAATATTGTTTAACTATTTTAGTAACAAGATGTTTTGCATATTTTTCTTGTGCGACAACTGCGTAAACGTCTAAGTTTCAACTTGATCTATGATCGATCGAGGAGACCGCGTGTCGCGATCATCCTTCTTGACGCGGAACAATTCATCATTTATTTTTTTCTCGCTACTGCGTACAATGACGCGGCACGGCGGCGGTTGCCTTGACATTATGTCTCCTAGCATCTCGATCGACACGACCGGCTCCTATCTCGCTCTGTTAGAGAAGCGATAGTCAGCTGACATTTCATGGATCGAAGCCAATCGCCTCGCATCGTTGAACCTTCCAGATTGAATCAGGTGTATGTTGTATTATCGCGCCGTATTATCTCCGCGGAGTACCGACCGTGTCCTCCTCGCGATAGGAATCTCGCGATTTTCATAATTTCGCGAAATCAGCTGTGAGAGGACAAAGAATCGTCGAGCGTCAAGCGCTCTCGCGCAGATTAGCAACACGATAAACAACTCGGAGCAACGTAACTGAATGCTGGTCAATATCTACGTCTCTCATCGACTCCGAGAAAAATCGTAACTAATCGAGGCCAGGCTGCAATAAATATTCACCGTATTCCGTAGCTGTGCATTTATATAATTAACACGGCCATTAAGCACATAATTCCGCGCGGTCCGGACGCGAAAAATCATAATGGACTTCTTAGGCCTTCTGCGCGTAATAAATTTTTGTTTTTGTACGCGTCACCGATCGCATAATTAACGTTGTAATTAGCCGTGGAACGTCACGCGTTGGGAAACATAACGAATCGAATTTATGTTAGTGATAAATTTCGATCGCGGCGGTCACTTGCGTCATCGCATTATTAAACGTCGTAATCGCTGCGTGTCGACGTTTAGTTGTTCCGAAGTGTTCTTCCACGCGCGAAAAAAGAAGCGCGAACCGTGCGAACTTTTTTTGATAAATTTCTGTGGCAAAGTTCCGCGATTGCGCAACCCGGCGGAATTAACCGTAATTGAATCCTTGATCTCCGCGTCGTTAAGGAATATTCATTGTGAATACGCACATAATAGATCGCTCTGCTCGCCCGAAGTAACCGAGCGCCGCGATACGTCGGTCAGCGTGTAATTACGTAATCGGGACTATATAATCAATTCATAATCCCGTTCCTTTGAAAAATCGCGAAACTCCCAGTCGAAAGGCGCCTACTATAAATTATGAATTTCGCAATTCTACGACTTTATACGTCAACGGAGGAGTCAGCTCGCCCCATTAATCATAGCAGCACGGCAACGAGATATTATGGAATTAGTTAGGTAAAAGGAGGCCATATCGGGATTTGTCTGTACGATGTGTATTATTGTAATTCTTCTTTTCGGTACGTTAAAATTTACTTTAATCCATCTTTAGCAAAAAGTTTCATAACATTTGTGGAAAGATATAATAAGAAACAATTTGAAATTCAGTTTTATTATTTATTAAGATGGTAGCAGGTACATTATCTCATGTACATGGTTGAAAATATAAAATATAGGAATACAGTCGTTTTTAGACTATATCTTCCAAGATTAGATAATGCAATGCGAATGTAAAATTGCCGAACGATTGGCGCATCATCGCTCGAATTCTCCGGTGTATTAATTAAACGTACGCGAATCCACGCCAGATCTGGTTTTGACCCGGTTCCCTCTCGATTCTTTCCCGGTGCCCGCCGCGCCGCCCGGCGGATGATCGATACCCGCCGTCACGCACGCACGTTAGCGGCAATTAAGCGCGTATACTAATCGGCCGCGTTAAGGTATGTACGCCTCGTCTAAGTGGGGTGCTCTCCTCCGACATGGCGGGGGCGTGAGAAGTGCCTTCGCCCTGTGACCCCTGCGGCCTCCGGGGTACCCTGGTACTACTACTCCGTAGAGGTACTCACCGTGGCCGCATCATGCGCTCGCCACGATAGAACGAGTGCCGCGCGGTGCGACGCGGACGGTGAGACGGGCGGCGAGGGGAACTCCTCGGACTTGGCTCTATAGCCCGAGCGAGAGCGGCCTTCCCATCCGTCGAGATGTATACTGTATACGGGGCCCGTTCGAATTTTGACACGTTCGACGTTTCGCTCGATCTTCGACCCCTCGCTCTCAAATCCACCGTAGTCCGATAGCTCGGCTTGTGGGAACGCGCGGCCTTCCCTTCTTTATTCGTGCTCTCTCTCTGTCTCACCTATCGCACGCGTGTCGGGACTTCGATGACGAAGGTGTCTCGAAGTCACGAGATGCGAAGTTGATCGGGGTAATTGTGATATCCGAGCAAACACCGCAATAATTCTCGATGATAGAAACTCATGGTTACTTAAGGTAGTTATGTATGACTCTGAATAATTTTGCATCTCCGTTTCCGAGTTTATCGTTGATAAATATTCCTCACCTTCGCAATTATTTGGAGTCTAGTATTAGGGTCGAGTGCCTTCAATATATATTTAGGCGTTCAATTTACGTAATTCTCACATGGCGTTGATACGATGTCGACCAATAATCCTTAGATAAAACGTAAAAGTGGACATCGCGATTTGGACCATATTTAAGAACGACCAAGTCGACTCTTCTCGCGCCTCATGACATTTATCTTCGACCGCGAAATACCGGTGATATCAGCGAGAAGCGATTTCGGAGCAGCGGGATCTATACGACCGACCCGTCCCAGTAACTTGTGATCCATTCCGCGTGTTTCACAGTCAATTAACCTCCGAGTCCTTCCCTCGAACCACGAAACCCGCGGATACCGGACGTATGCCGACTCTCCGTCTCTTCTCCCGGTGCTTACCCCCCTCCCACACCCTCCCTTCTCTCCTCTTCGACGGTTGCTCCGTCGACCCTCTCGCATCCCATCCGTCTCTCCCGGTCGACCGCGGACTTTCCGGACTTTCAGGCTCGACCTCGGGGCCCCGCGAGATGCGGTAGGAGAGTTAACCTTTCAGGAATGACTATTTCATGGCCACTTCCTGGGTTCAATGCTCCCGCGATTTCTATGCAGGTAGGGTAAGTCGTATATACACACGTAAGCACCACGTACACATGTACACTTGTGCGCTCGCGCCCGTACGTAGGTAGGGAGGACACGCGCGCGCGCGAGCGGTGCGAGAGAAGCGTAAACCCACACACGTACGAAGGCTGAATCCTGACGAGCCAGAACCGTTCTCTCGTACCTGGGGTCTTATGTTCTGCGTGTACGCCGTATAGCGCGCCGCGGAACGGCCCCGCGCGGTGGCGACGATAGTGGGGAGGGCACAGGACCCAAGGGATCTAACGCATTCGAGTAGAGAGCCTGTGTGTGCTTGCATAATATTAGACCTTATGCAACCTGCCCTTCCCACACTTATCACTGCCTTCCTCTTCCCTCCTTTCTTCTTCCTCTTCGTCTTCCACCCGTCTTCGATCTTCTTCCTCTTCTTCTTCTTCTCTTTCTCCTTCCTCCTTCGTCTCTTTGTCGAGAGAGAGAGAGAGAAGTGGAAAGGGTTCTCCTTCGTTGTCGATCCCCACCCTCGTCCAGATGCCCGAACGGTGCCTCGCGGTGCCCTTGGCAGCATGCAGGCCTCAGGGTAGGGTGACTCCAGTTCGTTTCGCAGCCCAGGATGCAGACGGAGACGAAAGGAAGAAGAGATTCTCCGTAGAAGAGTGAGAAGTGGACGAAGTGGGCGCCAGAACGTCGGAGAAAAAGAGAAAGAAATAGAGAGAGGGAGGAAAAGAGAGGATTCTCTCGTGGGACCGTCTCTCGTGGGGTGGATAGGGTGGGTGGTTGGGCGAATGGGTGGGTGGGGGGGGGGGCTGCCGCTCGTGGTGAGCCCCTCTCGGGTAAGTCAGCGGGGGTCAGAACGGAGATGCTCCGCGATCGTGTCGGGCGGGGCTGCCCGCTCACGACTTGAACTATCACACGCCCCCACTAGCACCAGCATCCACCTTCCAGCCTTCTCGGCCTCGGACCGTTTTCTCGTCTGGACGATACGTCCCGGCTGTCTACCTCCTCCGTTGCCAGCGCTTAATCCGATAAATAATGCTGTCGGCTCAAGGTTGCGCGTCACCGCGGCATTACCGACGATTCCGCCGGCGCGGCGCGCGGCGCGGCGTCTCGCGGCTTTTCGTGTTTCGCGTTTCGCAGACTGGACCGACAGATTTCGATCAGGTTTTTGCCGGTGACGCACCATTATTAATAGGCAGGCATGATATTTCGACTGATGCGTAAAAATGCAAACTTTTTAGAAAAATGCTATACAGATGGGTTTGTAGGAAATGATATGAATGTTATTATTAAATTTGTTTTTTATTGATAAAAATATATATACTAGAATATATTTTGTGCTATTTGTGTTAACAAGAAATTAGTTCCGCAATCTCTGTCTAAAAAAGCAAGATTAGCACTAATTTTCCGTAATAAGAAAAAAGACAGATTATTTACAGCGAGAAGATAAACGTCAATTTTCTAATTTATTCCGACCGTGATTACCATGTTTTCTGACGTGAAGATTTCTCCATGTTGCAATCCAAGATATCCTGTATGCTGACTCATTCGATTAAATTCCTACACGATGCATATTAATTCGTTATTCAAGCAGCATCTTAATCGTTCCAATCTAACGCCCCGTTGTACCGGATTAACAGCCTCCGCGATCAGCTATTAAATTTGGAACTTGCGTAGAAACTCGCGTCGTAAAGATATATAAAGAGGCTCGCGCGTAATGAAAAGTTACGTCTTTTCTCTACTTTACATTCGACGGTTCAGAATGACGACCGTTAACCGATTTAACCGGTCGTCATTCTAGTCCAGATCGCCGTCGTGCTTAAAAGATCCCCCTTGGATGCAAACGCCGAGAGGTCGGTCGAGAGGTGCGACTAAAGCGCGGGCGTTAAACTGGCGTGTAATGACGTTGCGTATGGAAACACGTCGATTCCCGACGGGACGGGAAGTGAATCGAATAACGTGCCCGTACGTTATTTGATTCGACGAGCGATACGTTACACCGCGCGTCGTAACGTGCGCGTATGCGTGCTGTGCGTGCGTGCACGCGTGTGCATCGTCGTCGACCGAGGGCCGCGTGGCGCGCTGGCCGGCGGAAGAAAAATATACGTACGCTTACACGGTGTATATCATAAATTAGCTATCGTAATAAACGTATTATCGGGCTGCATTACGGACGTGCGTTTTGAGAAACGTGGCGGACAAGACGGAGCGCCCCTGACCGTTTTGTGCGCTAGCACCTGCCTGCACATATGCATTATGTACGTAAGGTGTACAAGACGCGGAAGATTATCCGATTCCGCAAGGAGCCGGTCCTTCACGACAGTAAAACAGGTAAACCGGACGCGGCGACGAACGAAGAAACGATTCTTTTTTTTTTAAATATAGTCTATGATTCATGTGAGAGTTAACATTTAGCAAAAGTAAATCAATTTACTAATTTTGTAAAGGCAAGTTTTTAAGTTAAGAAATGTTATTTAGTATATTATTTTTCAATGGATACATAATTATTATTTTGCATTTCTAACTTGATATCATCTATTTGCCCGATTGTTACATCTCGTCAACTGTAATGAAGCTTAATTGCTACAGCGAAATTCAACAATGATATTATAGTAACTGTATTTGTTTAGTTAATGTGTAGTCAAGTGGTAAACGCAAAGGAGAAGAATGCTAATATTTTTTTATTTGTTCTTCATGCAAGTGATATCCGTCACACCTGTCGATTCCATCGATTGTTTTGTCGATCTGAAAATCGCCCCGCCACCCTCGCACCGACGCGAGTTTTCATGGCCCCGAAGGCAGCGGCGCCTGACCTACTGGCGGTAGCCGGTCATCGCAACCGATTGCAACAGCTCGCAAGTAGATAACTGCCGCGCGGAGGATCGCTCAAACTTCGAAGTCGACGGCCTATGTTCGACCGTGCTCGGTCCACGGCTTGGAACGTCGGGGCCATCTTCCGTTTCGACCTCTTCCACTTCGGTATCATTACAGATCCGATTCGAACTCGTGTAGGAATGCTTCCTTCCACCGCGTGGTAGCCAAGAGACCCCGTCTCTCTTCCCTCGACTCTTCGTCCCCTCGAGCGTAACGATGCACCTGAACAACGCACCTGTAACAGAGAGAATGCCTCGTCGATTCCCTTCGATCTCGAGCGATTTCTCGGGGTCGCGCACTTCATCTGCGATTCCATCAGCAGCGCCGCGAACAGTATTTGGAATACTTTGCTGTTGCACGCGCGTGAGAATAACAGCGGCGACGATAGATACTTCCCGAATGTGCCGGGGTACTTCGCGGGAGGATTAAGGTGATTCGGAGTGTTTTACGGCGTTTCTGAAAGCAACTTTAAATGATATCCTCAAAACGCTTTCTCAAAATGTCGATAGTTTTATGCAGCTCTCTGTCTTTTACTGACGTCATTAATGAGAGAGTATTAAACGCTTCTTCATTATTTCAAGGTTCGTAAATTGCTACTCGAAAATTAATTTATAACGAAATACGAGAAATGGAAAGTACCAATTTGCGGTGAAGATCCAATCAAGCGTCTGTAACTCTATTCGTGCGCACGATTTCAACAGAATAAATATTTGTAGAGATATGCGTAAACGCAGCTTAACTACTCGTCTTTCTCGGTAACGTAAGGCATAAATCAGGATGAAATGGCGATGCGAAGGGAAAAGGTTAATTATATATTTCAACATCGTAGGTGAGCAAAAGGTAATTATAGGAGAATTCATTACACCGTTTCGGTGAATTTGCCAGAGGTATTCGTACAGCACCCTCATCTACCGTAAAATTTCAAGAAAAAACGAATTAAAAATCACGTTGTTTTATTAAATTATATATTTTGTCGAATAATATGAATTTAATATTGAATATATATTTTATGAATGAGCTCTTCTTTAAAATACGCGAAATAATATGAAAAGTTTTAACGTAGAAAAATACTCAAAGACTCATTTACTTCTATAAAGTCTGTCTGGGTCAATATTCCATAACGTCAAATATTGAATCGAATTGAAATATCCGCGGATATGATATCAAGCATTTTAACGAAGAGCATAATCAATTTTGCTTTTACCACAATCATCCTCTGGTTGGTCATTTTTCCACCGACAAATAGATGAATTATTTCTTCATCATAATGAGAAGCGATGAAAGAAAGAAGGAAATAAGAGAAAAGTTCCGGAGACAAAGAAAAAGGGAGAAAGAGAAAGAGAGAGACAGAGAAAAGCAAAAGATCCGATTCGTGATGCGGCTGTTACTAATAGATTTATGTAATTCCGCACAACATATATTTATAGCTCGATCGATGTTATCAACATAAATCTCAATCAGCCCGGCCGATTCCGCGGGCTTTTGATCGACTCCGCCGTGCAGGATCACCGCGTGCTCCCTTAACGACTTGTCAGAATCTATATTTATCGCGCTTAGAGCGTATGATTGGCGCCGCCGTTGCCGCCGCCGCCGCCGAGTTAACAAAACTGCCCGCACGGCATCGGTCATTAGCGTAAATCAGCGACACAACGTTGCGAAACGCCCGCGCGATTTTTCGATTCGCGAGTCATTACGCTCGTGCTCTCGTTGCGCCCTTAACGAAGCCGCGCGACGGAGAATTAAGTTATTAACGTCGTGGCCGGAAAGGCATCCCGCTTTTGCCTCCCGATGGAACTCTTCGAGATGAATTACGAATGAGGAGGAAGTGACGTAATTTCGGGTGGCGTTGAGGAAACGCCGTACGTGCTATTCGTCATGAAGACGAAATAACTTTTCTAATATCCTCGGAAGAATTTCGCGACAATAACTTTTTCACATTAACTATATAAATTCCGTAATGATAAGTTTGTTTTCTTATTACACACATGACGTACATGCATTTTGTAACAGAAATGTGACACAGTTGGATGAATATTGTAAGATACTCGGATCTTTTATTTACTCTTTATTGTACATATTATTCGATTGAATTAGAGCATTTGTGTGGCTCAATTTTCATGAATTTTTAATCGCTGATACACCGTTCACGTACAATGCAGCTAACTTATAGTCCGCGATCGCAACAGTCTGATACATGGACGCACCGTCATGTATCAGGCTTATTTCGTGCCATCATCATTACCCTTACTTCTGTCGTTCTAACTCTCCTATATAAGTACTATGTTTTGCGCGATGCGGTCCGTGAGGAAGACAACGTTCCTCCCTGCGGAGACGGCTATTATGTCTTCGATCGATCGGTGATGTAATCGCTTCCAAATGCGTCGTTTACGTGCACTCGCGACCGTCGCGATCGATCGTTACAAATGTCTCTCCGGGTGCATGTAGAGGCGGTGTTCGCCGAAGGACGGTATTTCTCCGACGACGCGCACACGCGAAATGTCCCGGAAGTAATCCGGTATTCCCTTTAAGAATACCTTATATCGCGGTAATTGCACGCGAATGAAAAACACAATGCGACGATTAATGTATCAGGAAACTGAAGTATCGTAAACATGACTCTACGCGACTTTAATAAGTTTCCTCGAGATTACTTCACGGTCGGTTTTGGCGCATCTAGCTTCCCTTATTCGACGTCCTTCTAAACGGGCGTCTCGAACGAGATCCCTCCGGTCACGCGAGAGAGTAGACGGGTTTTCTTTTCTCAGGTCCGCACGTTAAAAGGGTTAACGAGTCGCGAGACGCAATATACGAAAGTGAACGCGACACAGGGCAGAGCGGAATGTACGAATATATATGCACGTGCATGATTTACGACTTCCTTCTGTATTGACCGTCTCGTTCCTCCGGTGGGACCTACGGGCGGCCGCGACGAGGGGAACCGGACCGGAGGGGAAGGTCTGACCCCGGGCGGGCATATACCTGGTTTGCATATTCGCCACTGCACAACCCGCGGTGGCGGTTATACATCATGCATCCGCAACGCGGTCCCGGCGAGTCGCGGCGACGCGCAAGTGCAACGGTGCACCCACACTGAGCATCCATCCGTGTCGTGCCGACACGCGTGGTGCTGCGCACACGGACCTGGGCGCGATGTAAGAGTGTGTGTTTGTGTGGAGGGTGAAGGGATGCACCATACCTGCAGCCGATTCCTCGTAGAATCTCTCTTTCTCTCTCTCTCTCTCTCTCTCTCTCTCTCCCTATCGTCCTGTCTCGTCCCGTCGCGTTGTCTCTCATCCCCTTTCCCCCTCCCCGCAGTATCGAAGATCCCCGCAGAAGGGATTCACGATCCGACGATAGTTCAGGCGAATTTGCATCTCTGGAATCCGCGACGTGGGTAGCGGCAACCCCCTGCGACCGCGTGTGGCAACCTTCTCCTCCACCTCCTTCGCTTCCCTCCTCGAGACCATTCCACTGGTGCTTTCGCCGCCACAGGTACGAATTCCACGTGGTCCTCCGTACTCTTACGAGGACTACTGTCTACGTACCGAGAGAGAGATGTGCCTGTCGATTCCGGAGACGTATAATAATCGAGAAGGTAATAACCCTCGCGCGAGTTCCGATTGGGAGAATGTAACCTTTGTTGACCAGCGATGGTTACCAAGTAAACACACCGATGTTCTTTATCGAACGTAATAATCAGTGTTGAATGTCTACGCGAGAAGTAACGTACAAAATAATAGTCCTCGTGTAGAGCAGGTAAATCTTTTATCTATAATCAGTATGGGCGATAGACAGTCTGCGCAGACATTGTATTCGACTCGAAAAGATTAAATCTTAGTAAAATCGCGATTATTATTTTCTGACTTATTTACTTTGTCATTATATTTAATTTCTACATCGCACTGTGTCAACGTGATGCATTTATTTTTAAATAATTTGCAGTGTGTTTAAATCCAAATAGTTATTGTCCATTAATTTGTCCTAATATAAATATGAATAATAATGAACACGTTATTATTCATATTTATATTAGAACAAATTAATGACGATAACTATTTGGATTTAAATAATCTGCAAATTATTTAAAAAACGAGTGTGGACAAACAGTTACATTTAATTTACGAAATCTGTTGGTGCTACGATTTTCACGATTATCGCGGAAAAATCTGAAGGCGCGTCACGTCACTCGGTTTTATTTCCGAGAATTCCCTTGATCAGTCGATCTTACGGCTGGTCGCGATCGCAGGACATATTTATCGTCAACATTAGCATTATTCAGACACAAGGAACCCGCCGGCGAAGTGTATCCTTCGATCTTACGCCGCGAAACGGGCAGCTTCCCTTCTTCGAGACGCGCATTGATCTCGCACACGTTGGACAAGGCATCCACGTTAATGCACGTCGAATATGGCGATATGAGATCGTCAATGCGATCCTCTATAAGGCATATTTGTAGCCGGCCTCGCAAATGAAGCAGATTCTTATACTGTGCGTTATCTCTCCAGGGATCTTGTCGTTGTCGGTGATGCGATTTTGCGTTCTAAAAAAAAAGCTGTGAAATGTCTTTCCGCCGTACGAGAAATTAAATTAACAGTATATGCGCCAGACATTTTCGTTTAATTAATACAATAATAAACGTATACCATTATAAGTTATAATATATGAATTATAATATTAAATTCTTTGGATATTGAAGCATTTCTGTTAAATGCGCACCAATTTTGTCATTTATTATATACATGATTTCTATATAGCATTAAAATATATTAAATTATTTTTTTTATTTGTTGAAGATATTATTATATTTAATAGTTATTTTACTAAGTAATCACTAAATTATATTGTTATTTAATTAAGCACTTCATCATTCAATTAGATAATGTAAATTTATAATGTAATTTCAAGATGTGACTCTGATTTTTTGCATTCATAAGAGAGTGGTTTATCATAAACATAACTTCGCCTGTGAGATGCCTAAAACGAAACGCTTGTATTCGGGTGAGAATCGCGCGGGCTCTCGGTTAACGTCTTGCACGTTATCGGCGCCGATCGCAGATATGGTGCCTTCTTCGCTGTTCCAGGAGGTCACAGAACTAATAGACCACCTTCTTCGTGCGCGATCGCCGTACACTACGGGCCTCTTAGCGCCTCTCTCGCGACCATCTACATACGACCACGATCCCGAGTTTCCCATAGATGCATTCTCCCGCACCTCCGCTGCGGGATCACGGGCCCCTCGTTATCCTCCCTTCTTCCGCCTTATCTTCACAACGATTAACACCCATGTGGGTCCTTGGGATAGACAACCTCGATTCATACACATCGCAAAATCGTCTAATTTTTACTTTGATTTCTATCAATAAGTCTTGATATTCTTTGATATTTTCAAGTGTGTCTACCGTTCGACAAAAATTTACTTTCATGACCGTCTACTCGATTTCCGTTAAACAATATTAATTTGATTTTTTTGTAAATATATGTAGCTGAAAATGCGACAGCTCTGTCTAAAAATTCTGTATCTCACCTAATTTCATTTCAACGGTATCGTAGAATGTGCCGGTATAGGAATGTGCGGCTAGTGCCGCATCGGTCGATTATAAGAGCACGCATTTCACCCGCATCACGGTATACGGCGCATAGAAAGTACGCTGCGTCATCGTTCCTCGGTGTTAAAAGGGTTAATCGGTTCCTGTTCCGACTATCGCGCGACCGCGCCACTGCGCGAAAGGACAAAGCCTGAACGCATCGATAATATCCATGTACCTGCGCGGCTAATAGAAAATCGAGGTAGTGACGCGCGAATAACCTTTAGCGAGGGCGTAACGAATCGCTTTAGATGGTTATTATTACGAGGTCTTCGGAATTATCACTCGTGGTGAGGCAAAATTTACGGGAGTATGGACACTTCCCACGAAGCGTGACGTGTTTTGTGTACAGACATAGTGTAAACATGCATGTTTGAAATAGGTAAGTCTATAGCTAATTTAATCAGGGGGTATTGATAGCGTAAAATTATCCGTACATATGTATGTTGCGCGAGTATCTATTTTGTTATTTTTGTCCTGGACGGGACATAATTTCTATAAGCGCAACGAATACCACAATAGAATATTGATAGAATATTAATAATAAGTATAAATATTAATAATAACTACGAGTATTAATATTGACAGTGAAATAATTTTCTATGAATAGATATATGCGTTTCCTGCAATATCGGTTCGATTTTATACAGATTCATGGATCATCAACTAAAATTATATACGTATTATACACGTATTACCATCAATTGCTTTGACCTCGGGGGGGCTTTTAAGCTGCTCGAATTAACATTAATGCACGCTGCATAATCATGTTTTATTACCTCGAGAATTTGTGTAATCTATAAGTTCGCTACCAAAGCAACACTTTCGCTGCCATAGTTATTGAGCAATTGACGCTAATGAATCAATCAGAGTATCTCGGTCAGGTCGTAAAATGCCATGTCATTAGGACAGTTACATAATACATTATTGTGGACATTAAATGCACAATAAATTTGGTTTATTTTTGATAAACGAATAAATATCTTCTGTTTTTCCTGTCAGTGTTAAAAATTCTTTCGCTAACTTTTAAAAATTACGTTTGCCGATATCGCACGAAAGATGATTTCTCGAGATAAAATTGGAATATTCTAAACTGATCGTACAAATGATTGAAAGCCCATAAGTTTAAGCGTCGGGAATACGCGGGCACGAGTGAATCACCTGTTTAAGTTAAGGGAAAACGCATTTGCCCGCGCGCGCAGTTTCCCGAAGTGTCAGGTTTATCCGCAAGAACCCGGCAGATTTACTGGTCACTCCGCAGCGGCGGACTCTAATTTTACGCGTGCAAAAATAATGGCCGCTTGGCTATACGCGGCGCAAAAACGCTCAGGTGCGGTTACGGCACTCGATAAGCACGCGCTGCGTTTCCCTGGCGCGCGATCTGACCGCGGCCGTGCGGGAAAAAGCACGATAAGTGGAGGCAATAAATCGCCGAAGCGAACAGCCCAGCTCGTTGAGCCGGCGTACCGTTTATTACCATGGAAAGTAGCAAAAATGTTGCTATCGGTTTGGAAAACGTTAAACCCGAACGGTCGACACAGGTGTGTGGATTAGAAAATACGTCGTGAAGTAGGCGATGTGAATAATCCAAATTCAACTTTGTGAGAAAGAGAAGCTACATATTATTAGCAATATTGGTACGCACAACGCACCACAAACACTGAATGTTTTAAATGCTCATTGTTCACCATTCCATTTGATGTGAGGTAAATTTAATACCGCTTTTGATCGCTTTGCTACGCGGCGGGCCATGATGCTACACTAACCCGGTGGAACGTTGTAAAATTAATTTACGCTTGTCGTGCTCAGCCAGTAGTAAAACGCAGTATCGTTTCCTTCCTCTCCATTTCTCTCCGCTCGGTTGACCGTGCCGTGTAATAGGGGCCTGAGAATGAAACGATACAAGAGCGAGGTCTCAGATTCGAGCATCGTGTGTGTGTTGCAATGCAATTTCCATACATCTCTTTTAGTTTACTGTCTAATATGTTATTTGTTGTACTAACTATTTTCCAGATAGCATATCCCAAAAATTTGAAAACGAACAAAATTAAATTTTCAATTTTCTTATTATTTTTCTTATTATGTTTTCTATCAGTTGAGTTTAGCATTTCACGCGGATTACTCATTAATAGACTTGTAAAATTAACGAGCAGATTGCTCGTTAATAAGTTTGTAAAATCGGTTACTGCGGTTTCGCTGTATTTGGAATTAATATGATTTTGCGCGAGATAATCTCATTCGCGCTACTTTATACGCGGGATTAGCTTGCGTCTGATGAGAGAAGATAGATCCTAGGTGAGCATCTACGAGGTGCTTACGCCTCGTGGGAGTCATCGCGCGATCGCGTGTGGAAGAACGGCAATGCGGCTGCTCGGTCGCCGCGCCAGTCGCGTGATAATTCGCGACGACCACCGACGAAGTTTCCACGATCGATCGTCGAAAAATTCGCGGCTTCTTCGGCAGTGACCCTCTTCGAAAGGCCATTGCACCTGGCGTTGCGTACGACGGAAAATCAAAATAAAATCAAAATTAGGGAGTTTTAATATTTACGTATCGATTGGGAATATCGCTGAATTATTACAGTATCAATCCTCTCAATTTCAAATAATTTTTAACCTTGTCGGACAGGAAAAGAACAATATTTATTTAAGCAGTTTTTTGAAATTAAAGTACGAGTTTTGCATTTGTTACATGATTAAATATTAGACATTAAAACAATATTGTCAAGATTAAAAGAAACAATTTTGATAGGTGACATAATAATGAGGAATAATACAAAACTTTTTTTTTATTAATATTCTCTAAAATTATTATTTCTTTTATATAACATTATTTTTCCGATATACATTCATAAAACAGACGCACTTCATAAGCTATATGCAGAGTGAAGGATTCAATGTTATCTTCAGCGCGAAAAATTGTTCGCAACGGCGCAGTGGCTCTCGTAGGTAACCGCGACAGGGGCCATTGGCCTTCTGCACTGTAAAAAACGCAGAACGATAGATAGCAAAACGAACGATAGATAGGGATAAGGACACCGAGAGAAGAGGGATAAATTACCGGTGATAGAATAGAACGTACTCGGCGCGAGGTAAGAAGTCAGCAGAGGGGACGTGGGGAAGGGTCGAACCCGAGAGAAGGTGGGAGAAACCGCGACTGTCGGGATGGGGCACGGGGGGGGAGAGAAGTGGAAGGAGACTCCTTTCGACCTCTGCCAGAGACCCCACGGTGAACCCCGCCCGAGGCGAGGGGTCAGTCACCTATTCCTCTCTCTCCACGCGGCCTTTTACCGCGGCACAACAGGCTAATTACGCCTGATTACGTACCCGTTTTCAGACGTGTACGCGTATATGTTCCTGGCCATGCCAGAATCTCTCTTTCCCTCCCTCCCTCTCTCTCTCTTTCTCATTCTCCCCTTTTCTCCCTCTCTTTCTCTCTTTTTATTTTCCGCGGTTTGTCGCGTCTTCGAAGAAACCTGGTGGGACACTTTGGCCTACCCCAGTCGTACCTTTAGCAGCCTGACGCATCTCGTAACAGGGGAATTGACACTTTTACGAAAGCATCGTGCTACGGCTTGGCCTGTCATTACGCGAACATGGCGCGTGCGTCGTACCTCAGGCCAGAAACGACCTGTCCCCTCTGCAGCACGCCGCGCCGGCGACGAGATCGATAACGAGAGGGAGAGGTAAGAGAAGGCGGCGAGGAGAAGACGGCCGGAGTGCTAAATCGTTTCGTCGATGCACGCCCGGTTGAGGAAGGTTACGTTCTTCGCCGCGTCGTCAATGAAATTCTTTGCGTTAGCCGTTTACAGGGCGAAATATTTCGAGTTCAAGGAAAATCGACTATCAATTTTTTTATCTTTAAATCTTCCGTCCGAAATAGATCGTTTATCTTTGGACTATAGTTTTTTTATTATAATGTATTATACTATAATGAACAAAAGAGAAAGAGATAAAAACAGCTCTATTAGAGATGCAATTAATTGATATATTGAAGAAGCTGCTTGTATATAACATCACAAAAAATCCTCGAGTTTACTTTTGAATTACTTACAAATTCTCGAATGGTTTTAATTCAGTTTATGAGGTGATTGCTACTAACAGGCATAATTTTGTTAAGTATACCTTTTAAAGTTGTTCTCTTTACCGCACAACAAACCATACCTAATAAATGCGTTATACGGAAATTGCGGGAGATTCGAAACCGTTGTTAACGTTACGCGGAGTATCCTCTCAACGACGTAATAACTCGAACGCCGAGTGAGCCTGGCTTCGGGCGCTAATAATTTTCACGCTATCTTTCTGGTCGCGGAACGCATCTTATATAGCACGTCCGTTCGCGTATTTCGTAATATTTATGTCAAATGCGTCCACTCGATTACGACACTTGGATCAGAGGCAACAATAAGTCGAGAGACTCTTTTCAGATCACGGTGATGATTTTCTTGTTCCCCCCCGATACGATCTAAGACGATCTCCACTCTCCTTCTCTCTCTTCCCTCCTTTCTCTCTCTTTCTCTTTGCGAATTGCATCGTGAGAAACGGAGGAGCCCGACGCCTGGCCATCGTGAGCTGCCCACCGAGCGCGATTGCACCGCCGTAGATCACCTTTATTTGCATCTGCACGACGTACCGTTGCATCCGGAGCGGCTACCTGAGTCCGCCGCCTGATAATTATTGTCTACACGGAAGGCGCGGAGTGCCCTCCGACGCGGCCGAACGATGAAGACGTCGTTCCCAGCTTATAGCGCACGGTGGCTCGCGTCCCGTTTTCGCGCGTAACGACATAAATTTCCGCGTTAATCCGCCCGATCAAAACGCTTGTCGTTTCAGTGAAGATCCACTTCAAGATTGCGACAGATTGCCGAATCCTCTCGCCACATAACGAAATAGTTTCGTCGCTGTGATCCGCGACGTTCCGAAACGTGTATTCATTCCTATTCTCTATGAGAGATGTTGGAACGCGATTTCTGAATTCGTATGCTGATCATCTGTAAAATCGTTTATTTTCGACAAGATACAGAAAATTATTTCTACTTATGTTATTTATTTTTCAACTGGAAGAGATCTTTCATCAAATACAATTATGATTGATATTTATCTGTTCTTTCTACTGCCTTAAGGAAGTTTGAAACTGGGTACGAAGTTATATAGCATTACACTATAGTCAATGCTTTAAAGAAATGTGTTAGTCCGTCACGGGAATTGGAACGTCGTGACGCGTATAAGGAACATCTTAATTAAATTATAATTGTAAACAGATTTATATCTGAGAAGATCTCCATTTTTAATCCGCTTATCCTGCCGAGCATCGTAGATGTGATTCAAACGCGGTTCCGCGTTTTTATGCCGGTTGTAAAAAACTTATGCAATTACAAGTTCCGTTACATAATTAATATACAGTGACGCGAGCGTATACCTCGTTGTGCCTCACAATCGAATCGTTACGCATTATTTCGCGCGCGCCTGCTGGGAAATTGCGAAATCCTAGGCTTCGTGCCTCGTTCTTTACGTGGCCGATAACGCGCGCGCTGAGACCGCAAGGTAATAAATTTCCGTAAAGCGCAATAAAACGGGAGGATCAGGCGGTACGCGAGAGGGCAGTCCGTCGAAACGTCGAAACGAGGGAAAAATCGTATACGTTTCTCGCCGAGTGCCATATTCGTATTGTAACGGAGATGTAAAACCGCATTTTGGCACGTAACGTAATCATTACGAAGCCGCGCCGTCGATTCACTTGAAGAGAAATAACGTTATTAATGGATATTCCTGGAACATAGATAGACCCTCATTCCCCAATGATTACCTGTCATTTATTCGTAATCGTCGTGGAAAGCTTTGTCAGTGCCCGATAACGTGCGTTTATTTCTAAGGTATTGCCTTCAGCCATATTCCACATACTTGTTGCGGTTAAGCATTGATGAACTGTCGTCATTTTTATTTCAACTTTTTAGTACAAACAATAATTATGCAGCACGCTTGAAATCGGAATTTCTCCCAGATTAATTTTTTTTTCTTATGATAAAAGCCGATTTGTCGTTTTTATACATATTTATACCGTTATGCGCTTATCGATCGTAAGTTTACAATTATATCTGGTGCTCATTCGTGAATCTGCTTACAATTATGTGACAGTGCGTTTGTAATTATATGTACAATCGCGATAACAGCGCGAGGGAACTGTTCCATGACCCCCGAATGAGTCGGTCAATTTCGAATCTCGCTGAGTCAAGTCAAAAGCCGAGCGTGAATCGCGCGCTGCAAACTCCATTCTTCGTTGCGCCAGAGTTCCGTTTTCAGAAGCCAGCAACGGCCGGCAGGATGCGCGTCGTTGCGCCTTATAAAGAGGCGCGCTAAGCTTATCTACGCTCGTCGGTCGGTCGCGTCGCGCTCTTTTACCCCGAACCCGGACAGGCCGGGTCCGGGGGGGGGGGGCTCTCTTGTGCCGGAGGAAAGCCTTGACGCGCCTGGCCGATTAGCATACGCCCGGGTACTCAGCGTGTCGTCCCCCTCGTTCCCTTGCACTTGCGCCGGGAACGCACCGGCGAGCACACGCTCTGGCTGTATAAGGCCGTATAATTCAATGCGCGCCGGCGTCTCCTTTCGCCGGGCGAAACGCAAAACGCGCACGGCTGTCATCGCTAACCAGATCGTTATCCGGCGCTGCGCGCGGACGTTCCCCGCCGATCCCGCGCGCGCGCGCGCGGGACCGGGACGACTTCGGGCTCGGAATCCCGACCGGCTGAAAAACTGATATCGATCTCGCCTTTGTGTGTGCCACGACGTCACGCATTTGCATGCGTGATCGTGCGCCGCGAGAGTCGTCGTCTCGCGACGAATCTCTTCGAATCTGCCATGCTTATAACATCCGCGGTCGTTGCGGAGAATGCAACGTGGACGCAGCATCATAATAACGAGAATCGCGGTTGAGCGGTTTAGAGATCCGCGGGAGATATATATGCTGTTGTTGGTGATCTCATTAACGAGATTGTGAAAACTGATATTACTATTGCCGGTGTCATAATTAATGCCCCTACTGCATTTGTACGCGATGTGGCAGAATGCAACATAATGCAGTCGATTTATGTCAGTACTTTTATACAGATAAATTTAGTAAGCGGTATCTAATAATTGATTGTAGTTATGTGAATTGATTGATTGAATAGATTTTGATAAATGGTAGCAAAGCTATTGGGAAAAAACGTTGCCTCAAAGTACATACTTTCAGGAATCTCAGAAAAATATTCAGGCTGTATTGAAGCTATATTAAATACACAGGATAATTAAGGATTAAAAAAAAAAGGATTTAAAAAATCAATATTTGACTTCTTTATAATTACTATTAACTAAATGTTACTATGAAAATATCTTGGAAAATTATAGGAATTTTTTGAATGCATTAGTTTCGAAATATCAGCAATTATCGTTACTTTACCGTTATTTTCTATTATCTCTTTCAAATGCTTATTGTTGTCAGATTTTTACTTTCTCCCTTATGTCAATTTATTCATAAACGCAACACAATCGACCAACGTTGCGTCATATTATCACGACGCAGCACCTAGGCAAGTAACATCGATGAAAAAAGTGCTAAGGAGCGAAACCATCCGTCTTCGTACGATAGCCATCGTTTCTGCGACCTGATTTCAGATAGATCGATTTATTATCATCGATCGAACGTAATAGCGCTCGATCGATGTAGAAACACACCACCGTCGTCCAAGCGTGGTAACAACGGTATACACGCGAGTTTTCACGATGCGCGTCACGTGCGTCTGATCGACGCGGGGTTTCTCTACTGGCGGCGTTTCGTATCGGGTACCAAAAAGCTGTGACTAATTTTTTTTGCAATGGTACACCCGTTACTTTCCGTAATTACAAATGTGAGAGTAGGTAAAAGGCAAAATTTTACTTGTAATCGAGTATCGTTTTACATTATCGTTATGATACAATGTGAATTTCATTGCCGGACCCCGCAGGAATGCGATGCGAAATTACTAGCTGCAGTACCAATTTTTGACGGGAAAAACGTTGGAGAGTTGATGACCCCCAGTTGGCGCATGACGTACCACGTTTCACGGCGGATTTATCTAGGATCTGGACACGCGGTCGGATCTGCGGGCACCTCGGCTAGCGCATCGCGCAAGCAACAACCAGCGACGATAAATATTGCGGCGTGAATGCATGTTAATGAGCGCCGCGCCGGGCATAAGGCCACGTACGTATGTACGTATGTACGTACGGGAGAGAGTGTAAGCACGCATGTTCGCGCCACGACGATGTGTTCTCTTCCGGCGTCTCTGATTAGATACGAAGACGACGAAGATTCACCTTGCGTGCCGTTCCGATCTCTCCTTTCTGTTTGCCCATCGCTTTTTCGCCAATAGGAAAAATTTGGAAGGAGTGGGGGAGTGGGGGAAGCTATGCCGCGTCAACCGTCTTCCAGGTTCCAGGAATTTAGCCGAGCCTCGAGCGCAAAAAACGTAAACAACCTCGGCGAGCAAGCGGAGCAAGCGGCCAAGCGGCAGTAATGCGACCAAATGCGACGGCTCGCGAGCGACATTTTTAAGCTCCGCGTTCAATCTCTCCCTACGAAATAACGAGTAAATGGGAATTTTTTCGGCGCGGCGACGAGGGCGACGAGAGGTACGCGAAACGTGTGATTCGCGGCTAATATCAGCGTGCCGATATGCCGCTCTCGCGCGATTGTAACGAGAAATTCATACAAGTGTTTTATTAACGTTTTACAAAAGTGAATTGATCCGTCTTTAGTACATTAAAGCGTTATTTCGATTCAGCTGTATACATATATAACTCATTTCTCGAGTTTATTCGTTTTCGCGTACTTAATATGGCTCGTATTCAATGAAGCCAGCAGCGCGGCCGGCGGCGCGGCGCCGCTCGCGGCGTGACGAACGCATCCCCCCTCCCCTCCTTCCAATTTTTAACGGCTAGATTCATTCCGATCGCGTAGCGGCACGGCTCCGACGGCGAATCGCGGCCGCTACGCACTTGTCGCGTCTTTTTATCCGTCGGATGTGAATCTCACGTGCGAACGTGTGTCGGGAGTGTCGAATTGAGCGACGGGCGATCGTCTCGAGTGCCCTGATGGTCCAGACTCCAGGTGATCGCGATTAATGCGTCTTATTGCGACGTTCGGAGGCGGCGGCAACGAAGTCTACTCCTCTTCGGGCATTGCAAATGGCGTACTTCGAGCCGACTTCTGGCGGAGACTTCTGGTTCAACGATACGTGAATCGCAATTACTTCTTTTTATTTGTCGAAAATAAGCTTGGCGTATATAAATGAACGCCAAGGGCTGTACTTTTTGATGGACGGTCGATCTCATTATTCTTGATCATTTCGCCCGGCCGTTCTTCCCAAATTTTTCGCGTACACCGTAGTCGCGTTATATTGGTGCGACTCCGAAATCGTGTCGCGTCCGCTCCGCGTTTCTCATGCCTTTTCGATCGCCCGTCGGTGGCGTCGGTCGATTCGACATACATCCGTCATTAATTTACGCGCGAGACTTCCTTTCGATCGGCGAAAAGCGTGGGAAACGCGGAGCGGACGGCCGGGCGCGACATGGCTGTATGGCACAGTGAGACACCCAAGACTTTTTCGCCGATAAGAAGAGACAAAAAAATCTGCGGTTTCTCTTTGGACTTGTTTTTTTTTACAAGGTTATCCGTTGACGTGCGAAGCGATTTCTCAACAAACTTTCCAACTTCACAAATATTCTATTGTCATTTTTTATTAACTTTTCGACTCCCAAGCGAGGCGAGCCCGAGGGCGAGCCGTTGGATAAATGATTTTTTTTTTAGAATAACTTCGCCAAAAATTTTAACGCATCCACGAGCTTTCTCAACCGCGAGAATTTTTTGTACGTTGCGCGTCAAGATCAATTGACGAACATGATATGCGAGTTTTATACATTCGTTCAGATTAGGACATCGCAATTATTGATAATTATTGAGAATCATTATTGAGTCATACGAGAAATTTATTTTACTTTAAATGAAGATTAATTTCATTAACTTTAATTATTGGATTTCGCCGGATAATTTTCTCCGTCACGTATACATTAGCTACTTTCTGCGGCACGTGATCGCAAACGTATATACATAATTACAATTCCGGCACGCCGAAAAATCACGACGGCAGTAATGCTAGACTCTTCGGGAAGCTGCGGCGCGCGGCTTATGCAAAACTTATAATGACACGTCTTATTCGAGAATATTTGGTAATGTGTCAAACGTGTGAAATGGACCTGCGTTTCCACGGAAGGCAGGGGCGTGCATCTTAATTTGAAAAAGATTCTCAGTACATCAGGAAAGAGCCCCGTAGGGCAGGGACGCTCACGCAAATTGCGGAGCAAAAGGTGCCTCGGAAGTAACGCGCACGAATCGAGAACGACTCGCGGAGCCGTAACTCTCGCGCTTGGTTGAATAATAAGTCTTATCTCGCCGTTGAAAATTACAAAATCAAATCGCACCTCATCAATCCTGTTCTTAACGCAGCCACGAGGTTTCCTCGTTTGCGATAAATGTATTATTTCCTACGTCAGGCAATTTATAATCGCGTGTCCGATTAAAACTTTTCGAACGATATCGCGCGAGTAAAAAGCGGGACTTAATCTTGGCGGGCGTATCGATCTCTCGGTGTAGATTCGTAATTATCGATACATGAAACATTTGCCGTATACCCCGAATGATTTACGTTGCTGCGCTCGGCACGTTTTTATTCCGTCTCGATTTCGCAAAATGTTAAGGCGTCGTTGTCCGCTCGACTTGAAATGCTAATGCGCTTGTTCTCATGTTTTCATATCGACCGACGTAATCTTTATTGCTGTCACGAGCAATATTTAAATATCTCCGGGCAGATATCACGTATCAAATTGTCTAAGCATGAACGGTTACCCGTACGTGTAATTAAGGCTCGATTAAGCAATTACGACAGGATTGCTTAATTGCCGCGGATACTGTTAACAGCAATTGCCATGCTTAATTAAATCCCGCTTTATATTTGGTGCGTATCGCCGTGCCGCACATTGCAAATCTACGATCTCGTTCTATTGAGGTTGAGGTCTGTCCAGGCATTCCCATTCCCGCATTAGACAAATTTATCGAAACAATGCCGCTTTATCTGGCATTCTCCATCGATTGCAAGCTATCAGTTGTAGCTTGCCATAATAGAGTATTAGTAGGCATTGTTAACTCTTTCACATAGGAATATCTCCGTCGAGAGGAATTTCTCCGTAATTAAAAATAACGAAATTACTAATAATGTACTAAATAAATAGTTAAAAGTGCGTATTTAAATACGGCACAGTTTTCGCAAAAATTTTATTATAATTACGCAATCTCCGCGTTTAGATCAGGCAAACGCGGCGTCTAACTGTGTAAACATTTTGACGTTAGCAAACCCTTTCGCGAATGCACGAGTCACGCTAAGAACTCGACCTCTCTCGTTTCGCCGTTCAACGTATCCATTCGTCCTGTAGAGTCGCTTCGCTGAGGATTTCGCAACATTTCGTCCCGCTACCCGTCGCCAGCGAGAGGACGATGCGGCGATACGATCGCGGGCGAGTGTCAGGTGCAGCGCGATGCAATGATGCATCAGATCGACGCGATGAACAAGACGCGGTCGTCGATCACCTCGCGTAATATATATACATATACGTGACGTACCGCACAACGCTATCTATTGTTCCCTATCGATGCCAAATAGAAATCGCTGATAATTGATCAATTTAGAATTGATAATCCTCTCTTCTCGATAAAATAGGGTAACTTCCTTTTTAAATAAAGCGAATGATCACTCTCGTGAAATTCAACGTCACGAAAATATTGTATGATTATTGTTCACAATATATGCGATGATATAATTGTCTCATGTTGTTAAATGCATTTGCTTCAAATAATATAAAATCAAGTTATAAGCAATGATTAATTCTTTTAGATATTAATTATTCTAAAAATTGCTAATTTACGTATTTCTATTTTATAGTTCAATGTAGCTCCAACGTAATCTCGGTCCTTTTTCGAAACAAATGTAATCATTGCTTACACATAAAACAATTATAAATAGCTACTTCTGCAAGTAATAGAATGAAAAAATAGTAATAAAAAATATTCACTTTATGGTTGCTCCGTCGTAGCCTGATATGCCACTCAGCTTTTCTCCTTTCAGATTCGTTCGTTGTACTCGTATAACACAACATTCGCAAGAACACGACAAGATCTTGAGAGTTAATTTGATATTTGTTACATCATATTTGCAACCGAGTAACTTAGATAACTTAGAAGTTTATCTTGAGATATAGCCTGTTTTGTTTCCTATGATTCAATCGATTGATCTGAGAGAAGATTATATACGTACATTAGTTTTTGAATCTTATAACATTTTTTTCCGGAGATGATTTGAGAAGAGAAAAATGATTACTTCGTGAAAAATTTGACTCAAAGTTCAAGAACAGATTTTTAAAACATTAATAATTAGAATTATAAAATACTATTTTTTATTATGATATATTTATATATTCTGAAACATAAGATGATAATTTTATTGTATTTTATACCTATTAATTTAATAAGGTAAGGGTATGTGCTCATATGTGAAATTACTTTGCTTTCCCAAATTCAATAAGGACATGTCAACAATGTGAACATATTATCGATATTATTATAATTTAATGTTTATTTGAGACATAAAGTTTAATTTTGTCTTAATCAAAGAAGTATTTATATAATTTTATTATCATTTTTCTTCTAATTTTTTATCTCTTGAGAATAATAGAATTAATTTTAATGAATTAAGAAAAAGAGATAATTAAATCCCGATATTTTTTACGGCATTTTAATTTGACTTTTTCAATCTTTACTAAAATTATAATGCTTAATTTAATGAATTATACAATTTCAATTCTTTGGAGGTAATTTAAAAGTAATGAATAATAAATTAATTTACACAAATGGTTTTCTTTAAAACGAAAATAAATTTTATTTCTTAGATAACAATTCTTTTTAAATAGAGTAAAATTGATGTTAACCGTTTAATTGTCAAAGAAAAAAATTATTTGTCTGTAACAGTTAAAATTTGCTATTAGTAAAGTATACATTGGATTGAAATAAATTAATTGGGATTCAAGCAATACGAAATCAGAAGACAAATTGTGTAATACAATAATGGTTCGCTTGTCGAAATCAATATAAAATACAAGGAATCGAATATTTTGTATAGATATTTCGTAGCACATTTACACTCGTTTACGCGAGCTTTACTTCTGTAGTAACTTATGAGATAATTCCTTCGCGTAAACAGGATTTTTCTTCGCGTAAACGAGATTTTGTAGTAACTTACGATAATTTACTTCGCGTAAACGAGTGATTTATCGTAAGTTACTACAGAAGTAACGCTCGCGTAAACGTAGTAATTGTATATTATTTCATAGCGCGAAGTATTTTCGTAGAAGCGGAACGTAGAAGCGGGCTGGTGTGTTCGGCCTTGTATTTGGTAGCCTACATCGCGCGCTGACTTCTACACAAGGTCGCCGCGCGTCTTATCATTCGTGCTTCGACAGTCGAGTCGGCAAGTAACGCTCCCGCGTATCGCCGTATTATTCGTCGAAACGCGACCGCATCGAGTACGAAGAGACGATAAACGCAATCATTTTCTACGAACAATTAGTTTGACCATCAGCCCGTTCAGGTTAATTGACTATCACGATTGACGACTGTAAATCTATCGGCTTTATCGGTTTTGTCGAAGCAAATATCTCGTGCAATTTATTCGCTTGAGAATTGTAGTGACAGGGGGTAGTGGGAATAGCAAAGTATATTATTTATATGCGCGCGAGCAGTAATGATTTGTTTATATAAGATTTAAATTCGATCGAATCTTGGATGTACCTAAGTACCTCGATTTTACGCAATATTATTTTTAATTGTACGTCTTCGGGTGATTGTGTTTTAATTAGTCATTAACTCGACTTTATTAAGCACATTTTATTGTACGGTATTGAACGTCAACGTCATTTTTTGATTTTTCCGGCATGAACGGAACGTTGCGTGTATAAAACGGATCGACTTCGTACTTTTTTATCGCGTTATTTTCGCGATCGTGTTTCGATGGGATTCTGTCATGATGTGAAACACTAAAGAGCGCGTCGCGTGCGATTGATATCGGGAGTGTCGTGCAAAGTGCAGGCAATTATTCTACTGCGACAATTATTCATTAAATCGTATCATGTCTCAAGACTGGTCTGCTGAGAGTTTTTCAACGGAGCAGCGACTATAAATACAGGCCTATATATAACATACATTCCCGTTAATTAGTAATTTATTATTCTAGACACATAACTCTTTTATCGAAGTAGATCCAGATACAAGTACGGAGTGTACTGTGTGCATAGCAGTTCCTGCTGAAATCGATTGATTTGCTTGCGTGTGAGCGATCGTGTTTCAGCCGGCCGATTATGCAAGCGTGTCCGCATCTATTTGCAGCTATTTTCGAACCGATCTACCGAGAAGACGTCGATCGAGTCGATTAGGCGGGTACGTATATACGCGACTAACGAGGAAGTCGCAAATTTGGCAACGGCTTTCACGTACAAATTAGAACGAGAACGAGCCGTGGGGAAAAAGACATTCTTGCGCAACTGCACAAGATCGCGTATCCCCTCGACATTATCCCGAAATGCAAAACGCGGAGTCGCGGAGTGAATGTTACATGTGTGCGCAGGTGCGCCTCGCTGGTTACCTTGTCGGTTACCTTTTGTCGGCGCCTCGCACCGACTCAGGCGAACGCTAACGATTATTTTCCTATCCCGATCCAGATTCGATCCTTTGATTTTTCCCGCACGGCCGACCTTCAACGGCCGCCGCCACCGCCGCCGACGCCGCCGCCGTTGAGTATATCCAACGACGATATTGTGCGCAGATATGCACATGTCGAGCTCACGGTGGGCGCGAATGCAATTACCGGCTTAGAACCTTATGGGATAATGCCCTTGGCAGTGCCGAGAAAGGCGCGGCCGCGATAAATCTCCGGTGACATTTGGGGATCGTGCAAGAACCGCGCGATTTTTACCGATTCTTCTTGTTCGGCTGGCCATAATCTACGCACGGAATAGCTAAAATATCACCTCACTATAAATCCATACCGATTGCATGTAATATTTAATAGCAATAATTATTTTCTGTCAGTTGAGAAAAGCAGAAAAAGTGTATGTGTGAAAGTATCTAATTGAGCTTCTTTTTCACGGTTGCACAAGAATACCTATATCGTTATTTCGTCGATTAGCTCGCGTACAGTTTCATTATTTCTCGCGTTTCATATTAGCATGATCTATCGGCATTCGATATTGTAGAAGCGATCTGACAGGAGACTGGAAGTTGAGTTTCGCTCGCTCTATCGATCGCCCCGCCTATCAAACTGCTTCATTTACTTTCCATGCTCCATCTGTTCAAATAATATCACATTTTATCTCTCACATCCTGCTTTTGTATCGCGCGTCGCGTAAGACAATGCGAGAATTGATTTGCGAAGAAGAGGGCAAGTCGTAATAAAGGGAAGGGGTTGGTGTTCCAACACTTCCCAACCTCGTCTCGTCGCTCCGGGTGCTCGCTCACGCGGCGTTAATTGCAAAGGCACCGGATGGCGACTATACAGGCATCAGTCGCATCGCGTCGCCTCGTCTCGCATCTCGCTCTCGGGCGCAACGACGCGACTAGCTCGCACTAGGCGGATACCTTCGCGCCCTCGCCTCCATATGTGCCCGCACATAGTCGCTGATATTATTTAGCGGCGTGAGCACGCGCTAGGTAGCGGGAACAATTGCTCTCCACGACGGTAGTACGTAATGACGCGACTACCGCAAGACGCCGCGCCGTCGGTCGCGCCGTGAACCCCGTAATTACGCTTCCGTCCTATTACATGCCCGGCGATTGCGGCGCGCGAGATTCACTCGCTCGCTTCTCCTGCTCTTCCTCTTTTCGGTTTCGTCTTCGTTTTCTTGCTCGCATTTTTCTCGCGAAAATAACGCACTTTCCCGCACGCGGCCAGATTTTCACAGCGCGCACAAAATTCGGTCGTCGCATTTGCCCGTGAAAAGTTCGACGAAACTCACGATCAGAACTCGATTATGTGCAAGGTCGATTATTGTCGGAGATCGTTAAGTGATAGTGATTCGACGGCTGTTAATCTTTCATAGCGGAGGCGGACAAAATATGATAATAATAATAATGATTATAATGACTTTATTACCACGATAAAAGCAAAGTGCGGCTCGAGGCTGCTTTACGGTACAGCCCGGTCGTGGATTACGTATTTTACCGTCTGGTATGCGATGGAATAAAACCATGATCAAAAATTGAATTCGATATAGTTAGCACAATCTTGAATACTTATTATATAATATTCCGGTAATATATTTCACGATGATATAATTATAATCATCGACCTTCTTTGTCATATTTCTAGTTCTTTAGAACACGTAAAAATATTTGAAAATGCAAATATTTATAGTTGTTACTTTATATTTAATTTTAATTTATAAGTAGAATTAAATTTTAAATTAAATATAATAAATATTATTAATACCGCGATGGCCCGTTTAATCTTTTAAACATCGTAACGTAAACCACGATATGTAAAACGATGATTACATATCACCGCCGTGCGTGTGTACATATTACATGTATTTTTTCCTTCTTCGACGACGGATAGCGGTACTCGCGCTATAATCGGCGAAGGTACGACGGCGAGATCGAAGCGAGACCGGCTCTATTGTCGAGCGTTTTAAAGCGATCATCGAGGCCTTACGTAATGGCGATCGGCATTGTTGACGGCGAATCGCAATAACTTACGACAGACTTTCGAGCGCACGAGACTTCGCGCGCTTTTCAGCGTCGCTCCAGTTTAATTACGATGCCTTTCTCAATGGAGTACAACGTTGCGTTTTCCGGAACAATCATATCGAGGTCGCATCTCTCGATGAGACTCGCGAAATATCAGGATTCTCGTTTGTCATGGAAAATTATGACGTTGACGAGCGCAAGATCTGTGAATTGTTTTCACTGCCTCGCTACTGTCCGTCAATCGCTGGCTGTTGGCAGAGATTAATAAGTTAATCGAGATCTGATATATGTTTTTCTTCAATCTTTAAACATAATAAAATACTAAAGATTATTTAGTATCCTACTGGATTTTAAAAATTTAATTATCTGTTTTTGCAATTTAAAGGATACTATAATAAATAATAAAATTCAGGATCTTTTAGATTAATAATTTAAAACCTAGCTAATTATCTGTTTCTGCAATTTATAAAGCATATTAAATAATAAAATGCAGATGCTTTTATATTAATAATTGTCATTTAAAGCCTAACTAATTATTTGTTTCTGTAATTTATAAAGCATACTTAATAAAATCCAGGATTTTTTCGATTAATAGTTATTATTTAAAGCCTAGCTAATTTTTGTTGATCGACTAATATCTTTCTCGCTTTAGATTTCAGACATTTTATTTTGAAATTGCAATTATTAATTCGTAGAATTCGGTTTTTTTTACACGTGTACAAAATAATATGTATTATCAAGGCATTAATTTCCGTAACTCATGGCTTTTGTTTCTTACACCTTTACAGGCTCGAACAATTTCTCCCTCGCGAACGCACGTATTTCGTGAAACACGATCGCACCTTTTCGTGAGTGGCGGCGTGCCCCTAAAAAGGCAAATGTGTACGCGAAACTACTAATCGACTGGAGGAATAAAACGGGTTAATGAACCTCGAGCTTCGGTTCGGAGGTGCCGGTCAGCGCGCCATTTCTCCTCGCCATCCGTTTCTCGTGTCCGTGAATTTTGCAATTTTTTTCACCATCTCGTGGATCGGTAATTGTTTCTGTTCTGGCCGACCGCTGCACAATAGCGCTCGCTTGCACTTAATTAGGAACGAGGGGGTTGCGCGGGGGCGCGGCGAGAGGGGTCAATAAATCACGGAGCGTAACCTTTTCTGCATGCGCGAGTCGGCGCGCAATTAGCTGTGCTAATTAAGGACTACCTGCCGATACTTTGTCGAGTTAATTCGAATGCCGACGCTGCCGCTTTCGAGTGTGCGCGGGAAATCGCGCGGCGGCGCGGCGGCAATCCCCATTGTTTCGATCAAACTTCTGCCCGAACCTGGAATTATTTAATTACATCCGACCAGAGTGTAACGCTGCAGATTCGCGTTACACTAGAGTTATAATAGACTCTAGAAAATAATTTTCTTTCAATTTAGACGGCTCTATTCTCCGGATTCGCGCTCGCCCGAATAGAAATCCGTTTTATACAATTACATAAGCACTTTCACGTTGATTTTTATTTTTTATTGTAGCTTGATATTTATTTTGTTTATTATTATTTTATAATTGTTCAGATCTCTCAGATTTTTAAATGACTGTTATTTCGAATATTTAACTCGAGTCTTGTGATGAACTTCGATTACAAATGATTTTGTGTATCAGTTTGCGTGTATTTTATCTTAAGGATTTTAAATTCGGATCTGTAGTTTGCTTTATTTATCTATTTTAGATTGATTTTCGATGTGGGTGAACGTTCTAAATTGTATTACGTACGACACTTACGTAAGTCGGCGGATTGGATAGTGCACCGGGGGATCGACGTCGTAACGTTTCTCCGAACGATATTACACGCGGCTTGGTCCGATCACCCTTTATATTTCTTAATTCCGATTAGCTTGCTCCACTATAATCGTAAATCCGGCGACAGCCGCGAGAATCCGAGAGAGCCGGTCGTCGTAAAGTCGGGCTTCCTACGCGCAAGGGAACACGTAGAACATGCACGGCCACCTATGACAAATTTTATTCCCCGGCACGTTCTAATCATTTGGAATTATGCGGTTTATGTGGCGCGGTTTAGTGTACGACAAGACGGCATAATATGCCTTGATGCGCGTGATCGATGACGCGCGTTCCGCGGCGCGTAATTATCGTCCGCCTCAAAATATGCGTTTTGTTGACGCGCATTAGATCGCACTTAAAGGAACATCAACGGAGAGAGAAAGTTCAGCTGATTTAAGGACCGAGGCACCGAACGACTGGCCGTAACGCAAGTCGTTTGCTAATGTCGTTAGCCGCCGCTCTACGAGTAAATTATTGTCTATCGAAGTAATTAATAGACGCGTTTGCACATTTATCGCAATATGCGTTTAATTACTGTTATCTCCAATCTGTATCAACAGATTCAAAGGAATTTTATTCTCGCTATATAAGTGAAAACATATTTCATCTTTTCTCGACGGTTTACTTATCAAGAGACACAGTAGTGTCTCGCGCCAAGTACATAATTAACACGCTAGCATACTAGAGTTATGAGTTTTAATTGAAAATTATAATATAATCTTCTTATACAATAATTGCGCGAGAAATTGTCTGATAAATAATTTTATTTGCATTCTGTCTAATTTTGGAGAGCTAGAGAACTTTATAAGATTTATTTTCCTTATTTTTGTAGTCAGTCTTTCGTAGAACAATTGTCTATATTTATAAATATGAATACCCGTAATAGTTACTGTTTGAATTCATTCTTTAAACGTGTGAATTTTCTTTGCTGTCGGCAGGATATTTTAAGGGCCCCTTCGACTAAACTCTGATTAACTTAATCGTTGATTAGTCCATTGGAAATGACCAATCGCATTTGCTCATTAAACAGATTGATAAATGCGATTAATCATTTCCAATGGACTAATCAACGACTAAGTTAATCGGAGTTTGGTCGAAGTGGCCCTAATAGTCCAGCAGCCGCCGCCTGTTTTTTAAAGTGATTAATAACAGGCTAAATCTTCGTGAGTAGGTTCGGTTCGTCAAGACGCCCAAGTTCTTCCCTGTGAAAATTCTCGATAGAGGTAGCTAATGAAGTGCGCAGGTGTAAAACATGTCAATTTGGTGGGGTGTCGAAATTGTCTGACTAACAGTAAGTTTTTTATTGAAATGTTAAGATAATTGGATAATAAACTCGGAAAAACAATTGTCCTACAAAATGAATGGTTTGGACTGAAGCGTCCTCCGCTCCGAATATGTCAAAATAACGAGAGCATAAAAATTATTAATAACCAGCTGATTTTTTGTATGTAGCTTAGTAAATATTTGTATAATGAAATGGCCACATAGTCCTACAAATTTGGTGGTACGTTTTCCCAGTCCTACGCTTGGAAGTTGTCGATTCCACGGTAACACTTTTTTCATTAATAACCGTAGGACAAAAAAAACACATGTTAAGTTAGTGCATTCTTTGCATAAATCAAACAGTGTCCTACCAAAAAATGGGTATGTATCGCTAGTCCTACAAGAATATTGAAAATAACATAATTTCGTAGTTGTAGTTTTGGTAATTTGGGACACATGTATTCGTAAGCAGAATTAATACTTTTTTTGAAATAATATAACTGTAGTTGTATGAACTGTAGTAGTATATGACCTGCCAAAATAAAACTAAAAAATACAATTATAAAACTAATTAAATATAATTTTAATCTTCGTCGGATTCCGATGTCGACGCTTCATCAGTTTCGCCTTGAACATCGTCTTCATCTTCGTCGCAATCGTCAGAATAAATGTCATCTGATTCTGTAACAAAATAATTAGGAAAATTAACAAATTGCAGCATAATCATCAATACGTAAGAAAAGTAATAATAGAGTACCTTGACCATCAGAAGACAATTCTCCAAGAGATGGACTGTGGGGGCCATCAAACCAATAATAATAGTACTTGCTATCAATTAATGCCCATCCGCAATTTTCTGGATTCTTTTCGGTGGGGCTGCGCATGTGTGCATTACACCATATACTGCAGATGTATGATGTTCGTTTAATCTGCTGCAATAGCTCTTGTTTGGTTGGTGGTAGCACTGAGGGATCGTATCCAACAATTTTTTTTTTTACAATCTTCTCGTCTTGATTGTTGCATTTGTAGCCTTTTTCAAATAACTCGTACCGTCCTTTGTTGATGTCATTTTTTGTTCTTAATGCATACAATCTGCACACGTACTCTTCAAGAACCCGGAATACCTCACTCGATGTTGCTAATTCGGCACGCCCGGTGTGCAGTTGTATGAAAGCCTCTTGAAATTTCGTATTTTTTTTTTAAATATCAAAAGGCCTCTTCTTTCCTTTCCGGTAGAAAGCAGGGTTGTAGTCGTTCCCCGTAAAAATATGGCATATAGCAAGCGACCGCGATAACTGTTCTCCAAGCTTGGCATGAATTTCGTTGATGTTGAGGTACAATTTTTTCTTTCCCGTGCTTAGATCAAATGTTATGTGAGTGTTTTCTTTCAAGTATTTGAAATTTGCCAACATTATCACAGGTATATCCGAATCCGTACAATGTACCTGCACGCGATAATCACTGTTCAACTGACAAATGTGGAAAATAATTTTGGTGTCAGCTTCTTCGTGATAGCAAGTGAGATTGTTGTCAATGACTTTTTTGATTTTCCCTTCACCGGACACCTCATAGACGTAGCACTTGTCATAATTCAGTTTAACAGTTGTTCCTGTGATTAAAACAACCATTTCATCTCTCGTCCAATCTTCAATCAAAAATTCAACAAATTTTTCTTTGAAATTTCTACTTCTCAATAATTTAGTGAACTCAGCGGGACGTTTATTTTCTTTGCGCACGTCATACTGTACGTTCTCTTCACCTCTCAGGTCATGCTCATAATCTTTGATACTGGGTGTTTTGTATTTGTCGAATATAATATGTACTTCTTTTCGATTATATGTAATTATTCTTAATATATGTTTCGAGATTTTACCATAATTTTCTGGAAGGTTCTTCAACGTATGTAAGAAATAGAATCCATCAACTAAGTGAATGTCTGCTTCCGGAGGATTTACGACTTCAGCCTGATGTTTAACTAATTCGTTAATAATAAGAGATTTTGTGGTCTTGCAAATTGTTCCATCGGTATGACAAAACGAAAACGAAATGTGAGCCAGAGGATAACTCAGTGCTTTTTTATGTCAATTTTATTTTTTAATGACGCGTACAGTAGACGACCATACATACCACTTTTTGTGTAGGACAGTGGTAAAATTGTGTTCTACACTTTATTCCCGATAGGAAAAAATTAAAACTAGGTTGTTATTAATGAAAAAAGTGTTACCGTGGAATCGACAACTTCCAAGCGTAGGACTGGGAAAACGTACCACCAAATTTGTAGGACTATGTGGCCATTTCATTATACAAATATTTACTAAGCTGCATACAAAAAATCAGCTGGTTATTAATAATTTTTATGCTCTCGTTATTTTGACATATTCGGAGCGGAGGACGCTTCAGTCCAAACCATCCATTTTGTAGGACAATTGTTTTTCCGAGTTTATTATCCAATTATCTTAACATTTCAATAAAAAACTTACTGTTAGTCAGACAATTTCGACACCCCACCAAATTGACATGTTTTACACCTGCGCACTTCATTAGCTACCTCTATCGAGAATTTTCACAGGGAAGAACTTGGGCGTCTTGACGAACCGAACCTACTCACGAAGATTTAGCCTGTTATTAATCACTTTAAAAAACAGGCGGCGGCTGCTGGACTATAAGTCTATCAGAGAATATTTTAGAAACAGAGTATTAGATGATTATGACTTGAATATATTTTTGAATTCAGATATGCGTTCAGACACGCGTTGTACATAAAACGAATAGTGTAGATACATACAAACTGATTTCACTTTCTCGATTTATTAAAATCATACAGTTTTATTTCATGCGGAACAGAAAAATTTCGAAAGAGTAATGATAAATTAAAATCTACCGTGTATCATCAATTTCGCGTTACAAAAATCGCGCGAGAGCGGCATATCGGCGCGCGCTGAAATTAACCGCGAGTCGCGCGTTTCGCGTTCCTGCTCGTCGCACTCGTCGCCGCGCCGAAAAACAGTTTCCGCTTACATACTTATTATTTCGTAGGGAGAAATCGGACGGGACTTAAGAAACGTCGCTCGCGAGCCGTCGCTCCACTACCGTTTACGTCGCCGAGGTTGTTTACGTTTTTTGAGCTCCGGCTTTCCTGGAAGACTCGCGCCCCCGCGCCCCGCGCCCCGCGAGACGCTCGACGCGGCGTACATTTCCCCCACTCCCCCACCCTTTCCAAATTTTTCCTATTGCCCTAGTCGCGGTCGTCGCGGACAGTATTAGTGCGAATTCGGAGCTGCGTTCAGCCCTCTCTGCGCGTCTCGCGTTCTCTAACATTCTCTAGCCCGTCGGTCGTGAATCTTGTGGCCATACACACTGTACGCCGAAAAGAGGCAGGAGCCATTATAATTAAAGATGAAAGATCGCGAATCTTGGCCGCGAACGAGTGTCGGGAGTGCCGGAATTGAGCGACGGACGCGATCGTCTTGTCGCGTAAGTAAATCCATGTCGCGTCTCTCGATGTTCCGCAAGTGGTTCCGAATTAATTGACTTGTCGCATCGTAGAATACAGCGGATTTAACAAGTTTTAGTCTCATTTAACGCAAGTATCGCGAATCTTGACCGCGAACGAGTGTCGGGAGTGTGTCGAACTTGAGCGACGGTCGATCGTGAATCTTCTGGCCATATTGCGCCCCGAAAGGAGGCAGGCGCCATTTTGATTAAAGAAGAAGGAAGATCGCGAAACTTGTCCCGCGAACGAGTGTCGGGAGTGCCGGGAATTGAGCGGCGGTCGATTATTTTGTCACGTAAGTAAATCCATATCTCTCATATCGCGTCTCTCGTTCGCAGATTGCGTCGAATTAATTGATTTGTCGCGGAATACAACGGATTTAACAAGTTTTAGTCTTATTTAACGCAAGCTAATCGGCGAATCCGCGCGTCTCTCTGCTCGTCGAGAGTGAATCTCGCGTCAGAGTAACGTATCTACCGTCGTTGCGTACAGTGAAAATTTCACAAATTTCCGTTTCACACGCAGATGAGTTCGTGTCGCGGCGAGTGTTTTCTCGGAAGGGGCGCGCTCGAGAGGTTCGGCACGGTGAGTACTCCCTTTTCTTCCTCGATCCCCTGCAATTTTAGACCACGTATCGTTATTCACCACGTAAACGCGCTGTTCCATTCGCAAGCGCAAGGTATAACGCGCTATCATTCGCACGATGCCGAGACTCGAGCCCGTCAAGCAGTCGCCCGAGTCGCTCCGTCGCGCGTCGTCGCACTATCTTTTGAAATGCGGTTGTTTCCCGCTAATTAGTCGGCTCGGGCCGATTAATCAAGTCCCGTGACATTTATGAGTATAAGCGTATCGCGGCGACAATCATCTATTGAAGTGGATAGTATATTTCGCGCGAATTGTTATTCATTTAAAATAAGAAAGAAGAATTATAAATCCATTCTCGAAGTGTTTGATTTATTTACGAATATGTCATTTTATTCAGTTACATGTCAACGCTTTTACGAGTATCATTTATCGCAACATGTGTTTATTGTTAGTTAGTTCAGTTTACTTAGAATACTTAGACCGATCCACTGACTTCGCTCTCAAAGTGTTTGATTTATTTACGAATATGTCACTTTACTCAGCTACATGTCAACGCTTTTACGAGTATCTTCCTCAATCATCTCCATTTAGTTAATTTCGAGAGATAAGATTCGAGAACAAACCTCTCGCGGTGTTTGCGAGATAAACTGGTCCGAGACACGCAGAATCCATTAGGTACTGTTGCGCGCGGCGGAATGCACTTTGTCCCGGTTAACGCTGTCAACCCCCGGTTGAAAGGATCCCGTCATCTGTCGCGCGTCGAGATCGTCGGCGGTATTCTGCCATTAGATAATAACCGTTGTCCCAGAAGAGTCTAGTTAGCCGTATCGCGGTCGCATCGATCACGCCCCTCGTAAGTCCAGCTACGATCACAGCATAATTCAAAGCCCCCGCGAACGTTTAATCATCGGGAATCACGACCCGGCTGGATCTAACCCTCGCAATCTCTTTCTTCTTCTTTTCCCTCCTCCGTCTTCTCTCTCTTTCTTTCTCTCTCTCTCTCTCTCTCTCTCTCTCTCTCTCTCTCTCTCTCTCTCTCTCTCTCTCTCTCTCTCTCTCTCTTTCTCTCTCTCTTTCCCGCCCCGTCCGTCGTGTCCGCATTGGTACGCGCTCTCTAAAGCTTTAGTGAGTCGGTGCAGTCGCATCGACTGCGGGACGGGGAGAGAGAGAGAGAGAGGACGAGGAGTCTTCTCCTCTAATGTATTCTAATGGTATGCCGCCCCGACAATAAGGCACAACTCATCCGGCATCCTCCTACACCTATGGCATCTTCTCTCCCATGGAGGGCCCCGTAGCCACAATGCTATCTCGTCGCATCCTATATTCCACTTCCATTTCTCTCCTACGGCTCTCTTCCACGACCGACGCCGCGAACGTGACGAGGTTCGTCGCGGTGCATCAACGCGCCGCGGCCGCTTTCGAGAGGCGCGTTAACACGGAGTTCGCGGGGCTTAATGGTACGAAGGTCGTCGACGAGGTCGTGCTCCGGAACGGAAATTCTTCGTGCCGCGAGCCAGGTCTAGACTAAAAATCGCACCTGCGAGCGCGGAACGATTATAGCAGTGAACTCTCTCACCATAGCTTTCGATGATAATAATATAATTAAGAATTATTATAGAATAAATGAAAATATAATGGTTATATTAAATTCATTGTTAGAAAATATTACTAATAATTGGACAAATAACAAAAGAAACTCTCGCTAACGAAATTAACAAGAAAATATTATGTTATCGTATCTATCTTTCTGTCAGAATTAGTCTAATTGTACTCTAAACATCGAGCGAATTACGGAATATCAAGATAAGAAGCGACAATATGAATGATTGATGAGATTCGATTGAATCGAGGTGCGAAGGCTCGAAACAAGCTCGCAGTTTTGCTTACGCGAGTATAAGTATATCGTCAAATATCGAACACTTGCGTCACCGTTGATTCTCGGCCACGGAATTACTTAACTCGTAGAGATTTATGACTCGCGATCGACGCGTGCAGCTTCTCGAAAGGGGAAGGGAAGGAGAAGGAGAGAGGAAAGAGCGCAAAAAAGATCGAAGCAGCCTATGCTTCTGCGTTTCGTAAATGGCTCGACGCCCAACCTTTGAAAGTGATTGGGATATGCACGTGCCGCTCTTCTTCCTAGTCCCTACCTACCTACCTACGTGAATTAAATGCAGCCGCGAGAGATAAAACGATACGTGGCAGTCTTGCGAAACGACAAGCTGTCTCGCGGGGAGGAAAGTGGGGAAGTCCGCGCGGAGGACGGGTGGGGTAGAGATGCATCGCGCGCGAGAGTGCATGCATCTCGGGGTTGGCGGTACGAAGGGAGAAGAACGAGGAGGAGAGGAGGAGGAGGAGGAGGAGGAGGAAAACGTCTGAAGCGGGGAGACCGCACACGTAACACAGGGCGACGACGCGAGGGTCGGAGTTCAACGCGGACTGGAACCAGAAACGTAAAACCTGAGGGCGATCGTCGACGAGTTCCTCGCTGCAACGACGCTGCATTCCGAAGGATGCTAAATGTGCATTTTCTGAATAGCGAGTCCTACCTTTTCGTTAATCAGGCAAATGAACGAAAACAAAATCTACGATAATGATTCATTTTCCGCTTGTAATTTAATATCAATTATCTAATTGCGTCAAATTTGAGAGATTCGCCGTTGTTATTACGAAACACTTGACGCGCGGTAATTAATTTCATTGTTCGATCGTTCAGCGCCGTTTGTTCGCTAAAGTATATTCTAAATGTAACACGTTTGGTAACTGCATAACTACTTTCGTTAGGGTCTCATTGTTCCTCGTCGAAATAGTTCGTGGCGAGTCAGCGGCAATATTGTCCGACAAAGCGTCTGTTCTATGTCCACGAACGGACGTTTAATCATCGTGCTTCGTCATCGGCTTCGACAATACGGGCCGCGATCGTAAATGCCGTGAATAGTACCGCGTAACACGGATTCGAGACCGAACGCGACGCGCAGCGGGTGGGAATCGTTCTCCATTCGGTTGTGCGCCGTTTCCTCTCGACCGCGGCGCGGCGACAAGGTTCCCTCGTCGTTACCCAAGTTTTTCCCTTCACGAAGACGAAGGAGATGTGCCTTCGCGCTTCGACCTTGCGAAGCTCACAACAGCGCGCCATTGACGCGTCATTATTTCGAACGGCCGTTCGAACGCGACCCGCGTGCTCTCGGCGAGAGAGGGAAAAGGATAGTTTTTTCATCCGTGCGCCGCTTCGGGGCTACGATAAACCGTTCATTGTGCCGCTGATTGAACTCTGAACTTATGCTCGGTATACGCATCATCGCGTCTTTGTGACCGGCGCGTCCGGTAACCCTTACAAACGCCCGTAAAAATCATCCGTTCGCTCCGAGCTCTCTCCGCCATGCGAGAGTTTCAATGGTATACGTTAGAGGTTTCTGTTCTTTTTTTTTCTATTCGTCGCCTCTCTCTTTCTCTCTCTGTCCCATTCGAGACGGTCGCATGCAGGACCGCAATGCGGGCGCAAAGATTGGATATATCTATGAGGAGTGAGTTGCGCGAAGGGAGGGATACACCTCTTCCCTTGAACGTGTGGAAAGAAAAATTTCACCTGCAGTCCGGTAGTACCCGCATTGCGGTAAATCGTCGCGATAGTCATCCGCTTTAACTAGCCTTAACGCCGTCGGCAGCGTTAACATTGTCGTTTTTTTCGTTATCGAACGTACTAGCGATTCGTTGTATTTTTGCCTCCATCTCTCGAGAATCGCACGTCCAGTCCAGTTCGATTATTCTGATTATAATATTGATTTTTAAATGATTATGGTGTGTGTTTCACATGCAATGAATAATTAGCATTTTTCTGTTTGTAAGAGAAGTTACGAAATTTTAATTCTATTCAGAGCACAATATACTTTAATGAGATAGATCGTTTCTATATTGTCGTCTTATACATTGAAACGTAATATTTTCGATAATTTGGGTCCCATAAAATCCGCATAGCTTCTCGTCACCTCATTCGAATTTTAATGACGTAAAGACACGCTGCAGACGTAACTGTGCATCGTTGTCGAGATTCTCCGCGATTGTTGATCGTCGTGCCGCCACTAAATTCCACACGCCGCGCGCCGCGTCGAATAATTCGATGTCGAAAGAGCGAATACGGTGGATAAGCTCGGGTTTCTCGGGGTCTCTCTTCGAGAGACGTGAGTTAATCTGCGAGCTGCACCGTGTCTCGAAGAGATGCACGACAGTGTCTCGATCCTCCCGACGAACGAGGCGCGAGCCGCAGCCGTGAAGAAATCGAAATGAATTACGCATCTATCGCGCAAAAGCCGCTTTTCCCGCCGTCGTCCGCGCCGCCGCGCCGCGCCGCGCCGTCGCGGTCGCGGCGAGCGCGCCCGTGCATCTTCTCCTCCATGACCTATACTATGGTAATTCGGCCCGTACGACCTCCCGGCTGACCTTTGATAATAACGCCGCCGCGAGTGAAAAGGCGGCATGTCGTGGAGGTGGTGCCGCGACCGCGGGAGTGGCAACGCGGCCAGGTGAGTCTCTTTCTTTCTCTCTCTCTCTCTCTCAGGTGAGGCACACAGGTGAACCAGGAACTCTACCTGCCTGCCTCCTCCGCTCATGCCCGTACCGCGAGATGTGTGGCCTCCTCCCGCGCGCGATCGGAGAAACCCGTCGAGACTCCTTACAACCGTAAGCTGCTAGAAGCTGCGTCGTATCTTGCGGATAATTATTGATGGATAAAAACCCATCGGGTTAAATTTGACATTTTTGTGGTCACGAGAGACAAATATAGATTGCGCGTGTAATATTAAGGAAGCGAGGATAAGTTAAATCTGGTTCTTTTAAATACTTGAATAAAAGAACAATGAGAGAAGAAAAGAGACGCGGTCATTAAAGTTGTGTCATTTATGCATATTTTACATAGATTGTAAACGTGTATATTTCCAGTATTAAAATATATATCTAGAATATTTTTAAATGCGTTGATTAATTTACTGTGATGGAACAAGATTAGACAGAAACTACAAATTGAGGCAACAAAGCTGCATAAACGATTACAAGACCAGCTTATTTAATGTTTTCCTCCTTTACGTATGTTTTCTCTATCGAATTTTCGCTATACGAGACGTTCTCGGGTCATATTGCCGGCTGGCACGCGTTCGATTCGCTTGGTTGCGAAACAACCGAGAAGACTTGTTTCAATCCACCTCGGTGACCCTACGTCGACACGGTCGTTCGACGAATCGATTGCTGCGAGTATCCGGTATACACGGCCTATCCGGTATGGGGAACTTGCACGGGGAATACCGATTTCTGTACCCCGAGGCATATTTTTTGGAACTTGAATGTAATCGTCTGTCGATCTCCAGAGAGATCTCTGTATCCCGCATATCATTCTTCGGATATTTTATTTTATGATATAATGCAGAGTGCATTAACATAGCAATATACAAAACGTGATCTTTTACTATAATACATTATTTTTCAGAAATATCAGCTCAGATATATTTAGAAAATTCCATGGAGCGTTTATTTTATTATATTTTTAATATTTAACTATATTTTATTATAGAAATATATTAGGGAGGGAATATATTTTATTTAAAAAATATATATATTATTATATATGTATTTATTACTTTGTATTTCCTATTGCAATTCTTATTCATATATCGATTTTAGGAGGTAATCTGTTTCGTTTCCCTTATATCTGTCTCGATTTTACCTCGTAAAGCCAGGTCCGTTCGTTAAAAGAGGTGACTAGATATATCACAGCCGGTGAAGCAATCACGTTGTTTAGGCTGCCGTTAGGGAAGTGACACCGACCGATATCTAAACGCGGTTACATGCCCGCTCACATATCGTAGTTGTACACCCGCCTACTCGTGCATATCCACGTGCACTCACGAACGCATTAAATGCCGCGGATCGAGGAACGTTTATGTAAAGAAAGCGTTTAGGTAAAAGTGAATTTCCATAGATCGCTCTTGATGATTATGAATGAGTAAAGCGAAATGAGCATGCAGAAATAGAGAAAGCTCGGCTTCATTGTTTGACGCGAATGATCAGTTTCGGAAAGACACTATTTATTGGGTCCAGTTTTTTCTTTATCACGCATTTAAAAATTATCACAAATAAGTTAGGCAATATGCAATTCATCGAAATTCTACAATTGTAACTTATTAAAAATAATTGCTTGCGAGATTATTTGTGAAGATCAGTCATTAATCGATAACTAAGTGAAAGTTTTGATCTAATTTGTCTAAAAGTGGATTTTAATATTAATTTTTAACATATATCTACACTTTAATTGGTGCATTAAAAGAACCTGGATTTTTCATCGATGTATCGATGAAAGATTAACGGTCTTTTTTTTTAACTCGCACGATTCTTCCGCGATTAACTATTGAAAGTGTGTCATGCAAATTCGCCTTAGCGCACATTTCCGGATTTCCCTCCGACAGAAGCGGCGGGTAGAATCGACGAGCTGCTCCGATGTGCTCGCTGACGAGAAGGCGGCCGCTCGCGGTAAGCACAGGAGAAAAGACCTCTCCGGGGTCCGCGTGCCGCGCGACACGGGGGTCTCTCTCTCTCCTCTCTCTTTCTATCTTTCTCTCTCGCGTTTATACGATCTGGCACACTTCGTGCCACACTCGGGGCACACGTATGCCGTAGCATCGCGCACGAGCTCGAAATTTACGGCACGCGAGCGCGCCGCTGGCACGGATGCACGGCTGAGGCCGTGCCGCGCCGCGCCGCGCCGCGCCGGGCCGCTCCTCTCTTCTGCATCGTCGTCGCTCGCACATCTTCTAGATTGTGCAACCACCCGTCTCCTATACGTGCAGAAAGAGAGATCGAGAAGGGATGGCGACGTCGACGGGCGAACGTGGGGAGGAGCGACGAAGAGGAAATGATGTGTACCAGCTGCACCCAGCTCATTCCAACTGCCGAGCGCAATACGTGTTCGCCGCCCCGCATATATCTCTTTGTTGCCTATTTTTAGATCCGCGTTGCGCCCGTCGAATCTCGTCGATGCGAGATGGATTTTTTTTGGCGGGAAAGTCGAGCAGGGGATTTGACGAGTGTGACGAGTGTAAGCTTCTCGTATCGTATACGGAGTAAACGTTTCTGTTGCTCCTTTCATCGCTCATTTTCTGACAGAAGTTAGGGGATTTTAATTTACATGAGAAAATATTAAGGAAAGAAAATTGAAAATGAAACAAAAGGAAAGTTGATTGATAATATAGATTCTTTGTTACTTATTTATTTTTATTTAACAGAAATTATTTTTATTTTAACAGTTATTTAAAACTCTTTCGAATGTTGGATATACTTTAAAAGATTTTTTAAATTTTAAATATTAGGATTAGGTATTTGTATAAGTTTAGATAATTTACATAAAAATTGAAAAATTATTGTAAGGAATGTATATTTGAGTAAAATATTTTCTCGCTCAAAAAGAAATTCAGAGTAATTCCTGATGTCTTTTATATGTTAATTGGAAGCATTGTCTCGAAATTGTTTCGAAATCGAAACAATCGGCATCTTCAGTCGTTTAACTCTTTATTATAAAGTGAAATGTACCACATCATTTATGCTGTTTAATTCTTCTCATAAAAATCCGAACAAGTTCTTTTGTTAAGGAATTTTATTTTCGCCCATATCAGCTCTCGATTCGACCGGCACGACTGTACATTACAAGACGTTCCCCCTATGAGATGCATCAATTTTTACATTCCGTTGGCTGAGACTTTCACCGGAATACGTGCGCGCCGATGCCGGTGCCGGTGGTGCGCGGTGTGGAGAGCGTTAAAATGCGCGGCAAATTCTCCTCCTACACCTCGTCGTCCCCAGCCCGTGCCCCGTGCCCACCGCACGCGAGCGAGTGGGTGTACCGCTAACGGCGGCCGCGGCGGCGACGGCGACGGCGGCGGCCCCCGAAGATCGCGTAGCTCGTGCGCGAGACGTTATTCCATAATTGGCCCTCATCTCCGAAGAACACAATCCGATCGTTACCTATTCGTTATCCGCGATCTCGCTTGTACTATCCGTAGTTGGCGGCGTGCCCTCTCGACGACGACGACGAGACACGCGCTCGGTGACATCCTCTCGCATAACGAAGTAAATCAGCTTCGGAGCGGCGGGCGAGGAGCCTCGCCGAACCCTGAAGGGGATGTAGAGAGAGAGAGAGAGAGAAAGAGAGAAAGACAGATAGCGAGACGGGGGAATAGAAGAACGTGCGGATCGAAGACGGTGGGAGAGGCCGATTCTCGCGGTGCGGTGCCTTGTATGCAGAATCTTTAGTATTCCTCCTGCGTCGCAAATGTTAAGCTCATGCTACTAACCCGTGCGCACGGGCTCCTCTGCACGTTCCTACGCCTTCCGGAGGATAATCCTTGTTGCTCGATTTTTCTACCCTCTCGCGTGCCGACCAATATTATGGAAAGTACAGGATGGTATAACGATCGACAAGATGCGTATTTGTACCGAGTTGCGCGCCGTGAATTTCAAATAATCATGCCGGTGCTTGACGATGATATATATCGACATTCGATACGCTTGTCGAGGAGACCGTGTACGTCACATCTATCGGATTCAACGTCGCGGGTATAAAATATCGCTTTTCTGTTAGAGAATTAAAAAAAACGATATGAACGCAATGTTGTTTATCGCAATAATCGCGTTGTACGTTTTGTACACGCTCATATTTAATAATAATATTGTAATAATGCAACTGTTCGAAGGTATAATGTGATTAGAATTTCAATTCAAATTCATTAAATGAATTGAAAACAGACGATACATCGTTTAAAAATTTTGGAATTAATCAAATTTAATCATTGATAGTCCACTTGTGTATAGAAATAAAATGAAACCATCGCAATTTTGTGATTCGAGGAGCACGGAAATCCTCGACTTAAATTCATCCCTCATATCAGTGTTTTACGCCAGTTATCCTTTTCTTATGAAAAATGGAGGTAAAGAGAAAAAATTGTTTGGTCCATCGTGGCCGCGCAAGTTTATTTGCGTGCGTTAATAAATATTATTATTGCCAGGTATAATTGTTTGACGGGTAATTACCACGTGGCATCGTTAGCAGACTCCAGACTCGCCGATACGATTTGCGCGATTTATTGTTTGATCTCGGTATCTCGGTCTTCTATCGGAATCGTTGGACTTACGCTTCCTGCGTAAGCCCCAGTGGAGCAGCAGCGAGAGCAGCCAGGGCCCTTAGGATACACGAATACTAGCAGCAGCCGAAGCGCGCGGTCCGCGGGCATTTATCATCGAGACAGGACAGTGGGGAATCGCTGCAATTGCGAACGTAAAAATCGCTACGCCTAGGGGGTTGCGCGTAGCACACGCGCTATTTGTCACCCCGCGCTCTCTTATCTGCGGCTCGTATCTCTCTCTTATCGTCTCGTGGCCGCGCGACATAGTCGACGGCCACTTTTGCCTCGGATGCCGGTCCGCGATCTTATCGCGCCTCCACTCTCCGGTCGCCTCCTTCCGTTTTATATAACCGCGAACTTATCCTTCCCGGAATAAATTCAATGCTTCAATAGTTATCGCGCGCCGACAAAGTAATGCCGCGCCGCGCCTCGCATTTAGCGTCGACACGCCTCCCACCGCGACGCCACGCCGTGAGTTTTTCTCCCTTGCGGGACACGAGAACGAGATTTAGGAACGCTGTTGCTAGCTTCTTTGCCGCGATTCTAATATGTCCTGTGTCTTCTTGCGCGCCGCTGTGTTTCCGAAGAACGCATCGAGAGACAAGTGAAACACCGCGCACCGTAAAGTGGACTGCGGGATGTGCGATATCGAGCTAACGAGAAAAATTAGCGATATAATAGTGTAATATTTCAAATTAGTCACGAGAGGCAGAACTCTTAAACTACAGACTTCACTCCGCTCTTTAAGAAAAGTCAATACTTGAGTATTGCAGCAACAATTTCTTCGTTATCTGATAAAAACTGGTCAATTTCCTTTATTAATATCATATACATGATTGCAACTTATTATGTTAAAAAGAAACAATGAAATTCGAGTATTGCTTAATGTTAAAAAAAGCATAAGATCGAACCCCTTTGCATAAAACATTCCCTAATTTTAAATGCAACACAAAATACGGAATCTAAGACGTTCTTTATAACGAAAATTGTAATAAGTAAAAAACAGTTGTATATAATTTTTTGAGAAACATTTTATTAGGAATTGGATATGGAATTACATCATTTTATACTTAAAAACAATATTTATAAAGCAGATGTCTGAAGAAAGGGGACACGTAATAAAAATTAACGTCTTGAAGAAGACAATTTAGCTCCAACATCTTTTACAATGATTCAAGAATGTTGTAGATTTTCTTCGGGAGGGTTTCTACCTCGTGCGTCCCTTTTCTAGCAACCTTTACAAATGTCGATTAAGCTTCGTCAATTTGAGATAGAAGGCTGGCATTTCCTGTATGGCGATGCTGTTTAGGCTTAACCCAGATGCAGTTCAGATGCTCAGCTCGCGAGCGCGCTTTCATATTCCGCTCTCGATGGGTTCAGAGAGGGAATAATAGGAAAGGGCGGGAAAATGAGCGAGGTGGGCGGTATTTCGCGGGCGCGTTTGCCTCGCGAGTTTCTCTCCTCCGCCTCTGTCCATCTCTCTCTTTGTTTCGCACACACGTGCGCACGCATAACAGCGTTTACCTTTTTTTTTTTACCTCGACTCACCCGCGAGCGATGCACCGCGTGACACGCAAGACGGATGGTCTCGCGTGTGTATTTGCGTTCGACCGGCCGAGGATGCATGTACTACGCGCGCGGATTTCCCCGCTTCCAGTCCTCCGGAAAACGATCTCTGACCTTCGTCGCTGTTTTTCACACGGAAAATCGTAAGCGATGCGCGTGCGCACCCGAGAAAACGAGCCAGACGGAAATTAATTGATATCGCGAATGCCCACCGGCAGACACGAGAGAGATTGATTTGACGCGCTTGAATAGTCGCCGGAGAGAAGAGGTAACTTGCGTGCTCATTGTTAACCGCCTCTTATTTTAAACATAGCTGTGTCATGGACTTGCGGAAGAATATATGTCAAGGTATTGCCGATGAATCATCTCGCGTCTCATTTTCAATTACGGTATCCCGCTAAATTAACGGTAAGATGATATTTACTCAACGGAGAATTAGATTTTTTTTCTAAACATAGATATTTCGAGATATAAGAGAATAGCTTGAATTAAACTGAGAGTCGTTTTTTCGGAAAGCATGAAGGTAATGACAATTGGAACGTCAATTGGAATGTCAATCGGTATATATTAAAAATAGATTTGCAGTTATCGAATACGAAACAGACAGATTACATCTAAGGTATATATAGTCAGAACTTATTTCAAGACCGTCTTAAGTAATATCTTAAGATGCTAATACGACTCTGTGATTGGTTAATGACATCTTAAGATTGTACTTAAGACGGTCTTAAATATAAGAACCGACTATGAATACCGGCCTAAGTTTCTGAAACTCTTTGGAGTCTTTCGAAAATTCGCGAGAAACTCGCGCAGCCGTGGGCGCTTGCCGTAAATGGCAATACGCGTGTATAAAATTTCGTACTGCTATACCCCGCGGGGCGCCAATTATACATGTGACTGCCGTTTCGCAACGGCGGCAATGAAGCTCTAATGACGATCGTTGTCAACCGTCGCGTCGTTCTTGTCCAAGACCGTAAAATCCGCGAAATCTTTCGGATTCCGAGGTGCATCGGGCGTGTACGCTGCCGGCCCGGTTATTTTCGAGGCGCGCACGTATAAGGCGCGCGCGCGCATCGTAACATAGTTCCGTAATCGGCGCCAGAAATTACGCGACGAGGAGGTACTACGCTCGGATGCAAAAGGCGGGTCGCGCTTGAATACATTACGCAAAGCTGGAATAAAAACCGGTCTGACTGGCAAAAAAAAAACGCGCTTGTGAAGTTGCGATACTGCGATCGCAAACGCGAAGCGGCACGCCGGGCCGGCTGACATGCGACGAGGAACGACTACTGACGGATATGTAACTACTTAACGTGTGTGGCACTTGTACTGATTTCGCAACGATGCATTAGCATGCGCCGAAGTATCTTGATTCTTATCTCAATCATTCTTATTCAATCAGTTCTTATTCAAATCTCACTCTTCGCCTAGATCATTGATTTTATTCCGGACATCCAGCGTGAAAAGAATCTAAACTCTGCACATTGTAAACTGTAAAGTAGAAATTAAAGGATTTAAAGCAGCGCACTTTTTATTATCTTCCGTGGTAAAAATAATAGGACTTGAAGATATTTGAATTGATACTTTTTCATACAATTTTTATTAAAATTAATTTTTTTATATGTAATTATAAGTACGCGAATTTTAATACTTTATCGAATATTTTAATTACTTGCCAATTTAAATTAACTTTTACATACTTTATTTGTGTGGTGCGTGCTGTCCATTTAAAATCGAATGAATTTAATTAAAAATCCTTCCGCGTATACTTTCTCGGTCTTCCGCGAAGCTTCATTCCGGGTGTTCGAAGAGTTACTGTTGTAGCCATCGATTTTTATCGATTCTTCATCGTTGCGAGATCGTATCATCGCCGGGACCTTTCTCTTTAAAATTTTTCAGCGCGAGATCGATCGCGAAGAGGCCCGTCTTCTCGTTTCGCGCGTTTCGTATTTTATTCGAGATGATCAACGATTTCTGGAAAAACATCTAGAACCACGGGAACTACGGAAGACGATAACGGTAGATATGGCTTACGGTGAAAGGTCGTCGTAGGGACGCGCCGCGGCTTTACGTCAATTACATTGATATAGTGTTCTCTGCGCTCGCCGTTCTTATCGATACACCTTCGCTACTGCCTTCCCCACCTCTTTGTCAGTATACGAGATTTTCCTATACCGACGTTTACCATTTGCGACGTTAACTGTTCTGTTACATTTGCGAAAGATTAGGCGCTGTCTAAAAACATCAAATAATTACTTTTCAGTGTTCATATTGCAATAACGCAAGAATGTCTTTAGTCAATTATGAAAAAGAAAATAATTGTTCAATATATCTTCTCGCTTGTCGTGTAGGTTCAAGAAACACTTTGCGAATGTGACAAGTTGATAAGTGGTATTTCGAGTCGTCTGTATGTTCTTGCGGTATCTGGCTCCCATAATTTATAAATCAATCGAATCGATGGTGTGTCCGATACGATGCGTATCGCCCAAGGGTTAACCCCTTATTCAAAATACTGACATTCATCCGTTGATGATTAATTCGTTTCATTATCGAACTTGTAACCTGTCTGCATTATCTATCTTGTTATCGATGGAAGCATTCTACAGTAAAATACTTCCCGACATTGCTGATAAAAGAAATTCTTTTGAAGCTCACTTCGATATTCCTATTGCGTCGTGATCCCGAAAATCAGGTCGCAAGTAGATAAACAATTAATAGTAGATAAACAATTAATTGTTCATATAAAATCAGTTTAATCTTAAGAACTCGGAAATACTTTGTTAAATTTTAATATTAATTATAAGAGATGAGCAATTGTAACTATAATCATATAATTCATATCTTTTTAAGATTTCCTTGGTTTTTCGATTCGTTGAAATCTCAAATTAGTTTGCCGCAAATTGTTTCCGTATGTCACTTCTGTCATATGTCCAGAGGAAAAAAATTTCAATCTTGCGCGTGTGCGGGATGAGGCGTGTACGCACGCACGCACGCACGCACGCATGGCACGTATGGCACAGCGCGTAATCGGGCTCGCGAGCATTAGCCACGGTGTGCGCAAGAAGCGAGGTTGACGCTGCATGGCGCCCCATGCATCATATTCTTGCGTCGATAACTCGCCGCGGTGTTTGCTCTGGGTGCCATGCAAGAAGAGAGCATCTCACGCTACCGGCCGACAGGCCGCGACGCAAGAAAACTTGATTAATAACGGAATAATAATATGTTTCTCCACCCCGCGACACAATGTCGTAAATATGCAACGGCCCCGGCTGCCGCTGCTGGCCGTTCTTGCGCCGGGAGGTCTCCTCCTTCTTCCTCTCCGCCATTCGGCTCGATATATTACGTGTACACGTGTAATATTAGTCGATCGACTTCTTATTAACGCGCAAGAAGGTATCGCACTCGCGTGTAACACGGCTACCGCAGACTCGTTAAATTTATGTGGCATTTGCGCAATACTCGATATTTGAGCACTTAATATCGGAACTGATAATATGATAAATGCACTCGAACTGTCTAAAACAGTAAAATAAAATTTAACATTTAATGTGTCTAGGGTGTAAAGGGTTTAACACCATTTTTTTCATACATACTGTTGTGTGTTGGATTTTTTAGAATTTTTTTCGATGAACGTAAAAAAATATAGATGTGTATATTTTTACACATACATTTATTGAAAAAATTTGATATATTCTATAGATATAGATACCTACATAAAAATTCTATTCCGATACGATTGTTGAAATTGTAATTCAATTTTGATCGACCAACATAACGATATTGTATCGATTGAATGATGAATCTGTGCGCTCGCCGAGAGAAGAAATTCCTGTTGTGACGAGCTACCGTTTCATCGAATCCCTACATTTCTCGCGGGTAATTACGGCGAATACAATGGCCAATAGATTCTCGATCGATTCTCCGAAGCGCGATCCTTACTGACTCCCGTGGCATCCGCAACGCTCTCTAAATACGTCGAAACGCGCGTGCCGATGCGCGAATCCGTAAAGGTCGTCGCCAGGTGTGATTTATCGCCGCCCTTTCGTCCCTTCACGCCCGCGAATTCCCCGCAAACGTATACCGATTAAGCATGCTCGTTAAAGGTGGCGGATTCGCGTCACGCATTCGACCGGCGATTACGCCGTGACGCAATTTCACGCGCGGCTCATTAGCGACGTAATTAATTCGAGACGCGAAACGCCCGGAGCTCCGTGCGTCCACGGTATCCTCCGCGGTTAGTATTCCACGTTCGGGTAGCGAAGCGTAAAACGATGCGATGGCAACAGTAACGTAATGTGATATTATGCAAGCACTATCGGTCCATAATTCAACGTGTTACAGAACACATGCGCATTGTGTTCCACATACACATATGTTATATATACATATGTCGAAAGAAAAAATAATTTATCTACGATTTATATACCATCTTATATCGTATCCGAATTATCCTAAGAATACAAGCTAGCGTTTTTATTTAAATTGATAAAAAAAAATAGCAGGACAGATCTTCCCGTTACTTTCTGCGTTTGACATTGTCTTATTTTTTCTTACGCGCTAGCCATCGAATGGATGAGCGGCTATTTTGAGCGGGATTTTTTCCGGGGGCGGGGGGTGCAACTCTTGCGCCGTCGAGGAATTATGCATCGCATGAGCCGAGGCCGCTCCCCGCGCGATTTCTTGCTCGCGTCGTGGTCTCCTCCGGGTCCGGGCTCTCCCATAAGTCATCCTAGGTGTTCCTTCGGTAATGACCTGCTCGTCTCCCTACCCGCCTCCCACCATTTTCTTCCCGGCTAGTCGCGGCTTCTCGTTTTACTCATCACGAGAGGCGGCTCTCGGCATCACCCCGGTAGCCGGGCCGTACCGTCGCGAATCGGCATCTCGTCGGCGCGCGGTGGGCCTCCTGCATCCGTTCGTTCTTGGTCGCCGCGTCCTTCCCTCCGCTTCGACGGTGGCGTAATTATCGCCGCGAGGTAGTGGCTCTACCATTCGCAGTCGTCGTTTTGGTGTAAGAAGAGCTCCCCTTGGGCGGTGCTTTTATGTACACGCGATGACAGAACGACCGCTGTCACACGGAGCCGGATGTTACCTGCGAGCAAGACGTAATTTCGTTGGAAATCCGTGTTGGAAAGAGTTTATATATGTAAGATTGATTTAGTAACACCGTTGTTGAGTTATATCATTTCACTTCGGCAACGTAAAAAAAGTGTATTTGCGGGCTTGGCTTTACCGTGCAGTAATTACGTACTGCGAAGAGACGATAAAAACGATGTTTAATTAGAAGATGATAAGATTGCTATGTATATCTGAGAGACAATATGTTTAGCGCAAATGCGTTGTATTTATCGACTCATTCGCCGTTGATCGATGTCTGAAGAAATTAACGTTACAATTCGCACGAAGGTCGTACGATAATGCGACGTGTACATCTCTAGACAGGCTGGAATGCCGGTTTAACGGGACGCTGCGACAGTCGCGCAAGATGCAACTTTTATTGGCAGGCTTAAGGAAGATCGGGAAACTCCGTGGAATGTTAGCGACTTGTTCCTATACGATTACGGAGACAAGTCTTTATCCCGATGGGAACGGTGATCACATTTAGAAAGAATTCACGTAAACTTCTTACCATCGAAACAAATTCATTTTAAAACTCACAAAAAATAGTTTTAAACAAATAATTAATTAGATGCGATTCTTTTTAATTGACTTGAAGAAATATTACGCGAAAGGTACAGTCGTGCTGCTCTTAAGATATGAGGCTGTCACTGGATTCTGAGATCATCGTCGGATATCGCGAGGAAGATACACCCTGATCATAGTAAATACACTCCGCTCCTTTAGGAAAGCGGTGACATGATAGCGCGTGAACACGCGATCGATATATATGTACATACAATTTCCTACCCGCGGTTATGAGCATCAAGTGGCGCGGTAATGCGCTTTCTCATTAAGATATTAAGAAATATTGAAACTCGTAACATTAGTGACAACGCGGCTGCTCACGCGATGCTTGGCCACCAGGAATGGTTTTCTTTCCGCGACAAATTACCCGTCTGATTTGGCGCTGCGTAAATCACTGCTCGAGATGAAATCTCATTCGAGTAAGTCACGGGACTTAATTTAAAAATACACAGCGATTAAAAATTTCCTCTTCACGAGAGATTATTAATAATATTAGGGAAACGTTATTTCTCGTCGCTTTTCCTTCGTCCCAAGCAAATCGGCGTGGCTCCTTCACCGTCTCCCCTTCGCTTTTTCTATGAAAACGCCGAAGAATCGCGCCGGGAGAGGCCGAGGTAATAACGGAGTCAGCGGAGGAGGCGAGGAGAGGCCCCTCCACGCCACCCCCACCCGGGCAGAGGAGAGAGGCTATTTTACCGCTAGTCCAAGGCAAGATAGGATGACCTACTTCAGCAGGCTCCTCCTAAGTAGAGGGGCATCCACTGCGGTGTTGATTTCTAATCGGAAAAGTTGTGGCGGCCGACCGGCCAATCCGCGTCTGTCCCGGCCCGGCCGCGCTCGTTTTGCATCGGTCGCGTTGTAAAAAACCAGGGAATACCCGGCCAATCGGCGGAGACGATCCGCGGCTGCAACCCGCGGCATTTGCATACGACGAAACGAACGACCGCCCGTGAGATTACCGTTGACGTTATTGTCGATGCATACACGACGACGACGTGGACACACGGTGCCCATTGTTTTTCGGCGCGAGCGACGGACAGATATTGATCCCTTCCGAGTGATAGTCAGAAATAAATACGCGCAATTTGCCTGTACACCGTCACAGGATAATCGTGAATTCGTGATTAGATGCACGGCGTTTTATTCTGATCCACGCGATAAAGTCTTCTTAGATTGACGCTAGAGATTGGTAGGGATAAAGCTTGCGTCTGTGAGAGAGAATATCCCGATCAACAATGATCGAGATGACGGCATAGCGCGGTTTATTGTATTGATCCTAAGCATGATGGCATCTTTAAGAATGCAACTCGAGTTGCCTCTCTTTTTCTAAAAATTGCTTTTTACAGGTATCTTTACAGACGTGTACCTCTCTTTATAATATTAGGTTATACTTGTGAAACAAACCAATATGTCCGAATAAAAAATTTTTATTTTTTAATTAGAAGTAATTGCATCCATATAAAAATATATCAATACAAACAGAATTAATTATTAATTTTACTAAAGTTTCTTGATAATGACAATTATGAAGAATGCACTGGCGTTAAGGACCCAGGTAGAACAGCAAGTTACAATAAAGTCAAAATGATAGGAAAATGATGGCAAAGTGATGAGATTTTTTGTCATTTTACCATCATTTTATCATTATTTTGACATTATTGTGACTTTATTGTGACTTTCTGTTCTATAGCCTGGGAAAAGATTGCTATTCTGAAACTGCGTTACTTATTAGCATTGTTATATAATTTTAATTTTCCGAAGTTTAAGCGGTGAGCTTCTCGCTGACGCATCGTCAGGCAGCAATATGGTTAATCTCGTTTTCGTGCTGGTGCATCGCCTTCGATCCCCGACGCGGGGAGCGTGTACGATGTCCGCCAAAGTAACAATTAAGAGATCGCGGCCCGCCGCGGAGCGATCCCTTAGACAGGTTCGTGGGAAACGGTGCACCCGATGCCCAAGAGCGTAGAACGGCTCCTCCGGCTTCGGCATCGCACAGCTAAACGTTGTACATCGTTAAAGACGCGTCATTAAGGTTAAACGCTCGTGGAGGCAGACTCCGGCGTCTACGTTCTCGCGTCCGGAGCGGAGGGATCCCGGAGTACCTAGGAGTGAATAACGAATTCACGTTGGATGGGAGCTACGAGGGAGAGATTCGCATCTCTCGTCGCGAGATATACCGGTTGGCGGATCCGACGGACCGGTACCGTTCCCGACTTTGACCTCTGCTTTTCTACGCGAGTCATCATTTCCTCGTTATTGGGTCTGTCCTTTTTTTTTTTTTTTTAAAGCGGCACGTTCGTCGCTGAAGCGTAGCTTATGCGATGTTCGCTAATGCCTAACAAATTGCCGCATTAATGGCTAAGCAAGGACTTGGCATATTTTAGCGAGCAATCGGGTAAGCTTACTCCTTCCATGTTGTTTCTTTATTGAATCGAAATGTTCTAATTTTGCCGTGTTACGCAATCTCCGCTATTCGCGCAAAATTTATTTTAGGCTTTATCCAGCTGTCTTCATAATTTCCTCTTGGTTAAAGCCAAGTCCGTTACTCTCGAAATGATACGTTAATCTTCCCTTCGAGTGTATATACTTGAATAGCATACGGAAAGGAACGTCTCTTCACCGTCACATAAATCTCAATTTTTTAGAACCCGTGGGCCGTGGGTTGTCGCAACCTTTGCAATATTTACATCGTTATCTGCTTATAACATTAAATCCCGATCGAGACGCGATATTCAGCAACAACCCATGTGACAGATTCACGAAGTGGAAATGAAAAGCGCGCGTGTGGAAACAGCTTGCAGTTTATTCATAAAGTCACTCGCAAATCATCCTTCTAACGAGCCTGCTGACATAAAGTGAGAGATTATATTCTCGCAATATTCTAAGAATATTTCTAGGGGGAATATTTTCGTTCTCAATACAATATTCCGAAGACCTACATATTCTCTAACAGATATTGTCATTTTGGAGGATTGAAATCGTATCATACATGCGCGCGAATATCGATTTAATCTTACAAATGAATATAATTCCATTGAATTAAATTTGTAATTTAAGAACCAATGAAAATCCGCGTTCTTTTATACTGAAATATATTCACGCGAGTTTGAATCTTTCGTCATCCATTTCGAGATTATGATGAAGAGGAATAAGTTTCTCATTTAAGCAACCTATATGCGATTTATATTCAGAGCTGATTAATTAGCTCGATGACAAGCCCGACATGCTGATATATTTGTCAAGTTTGATCAACGTCTAATTACGCGAAGCGGATCGAGCCAAATTAACGATCTTCTGATCGCGTAGTCTTAGCGATAATAATTTTGCCGGCAAATCTCTTGCGCAAATCGGAGTATCACTCGCCGAACTATCCGCCGTTCTCAGCGATATTCCCCCGCCTCCACCGCCTCCCTTCTCTCCCGTTCTGGAATATCTCGATCAAGGCGTTTCGGAAGGATAAATAGATAGGGTACCTTCATGACGGGAAATGTCGAGGCCCCTCTCGGGGCTGGGAATGAGTTTGCCGGTTTCCTCCCACAAGCTACGGTCAGCGGTCCCGCTCCCTTCCTTTCCGTCCCTTCGATCGGCCCGCTGTCAGGGTGCTCGCGACCATTGTTTTACCTACGGCGGATCCTGTTGTTGCCGCAAATCCGTTGCCTTCTAGCGTCACGAACTCGGCCGCGGGAGTAGATGCCCACCGCCGCCGACACGAGCGAGAAGCTACCCGCCACCCGCTCAGCATTTCAATTCGCACGGCCAATGCACGTCGGCGGTTATTTCTGGAAACGCTCGCGAAGGTGTTGCGCTCAGAGGCGCATAACGATTTTTCGAGGCACGTTTTTCACTGACAATTTCAAACGAAGCGTTATTTAGGAAACACCAGAACCAAACACCAGATTCGATTGTCTTAGATTTATTATATAACATTTTCTAGGCGTTCTTTTAATTCGTAATATCTATAATTCTATTATAGATATATTTGTGAACTTTTGTTATAAACATTTGTGAACATTACACAAAGATCGAAGAAGCTTCGTGCATCCAACCGAATAAATCAATGGAATAATATTTTTATTTTTCTGTGCTTTATATAAAGTTATAAATATAATATGATATCTATAATAGAATTATAATTTTATATAAAGTATGGAGAAATATTTTTCTATTGATTTATTCCACTCGGTTGAACGCTTCTTCGAACTCTGTATAAGTCCGCAAACGTTTGCACGTGCTTCGATTGTACTTGTATAGGAATTTCAGACATAAAGGTTGCCCAACAACGGTACCTTATCGAAAATTTCACAGACTATCTCAAATTGCTTGTTGTATGACGCGCGATTGTTATTATCTCTCGGAGATGGGATCGCGTCACGCATTCGCGAACTCTCCTTTGAAGACACTTACCGAAATTATCTCAAGTCATCGCCAGGGCGTCTCGCCGCGAAACTCGCCTCGTCACTTTCGCTGCACGTTAACGTGCGGCAGCGCGCGATAAGATCTCGCGTCCCGAATCCATCCGTCCGTTATGCCGTTAGCTCTAATTTTTTTCGGGATCGCCGGAAAGCGTCCGCGGCAATTATCTTTTCGGGCTATAATCCTAATCCCCGCGCGTCGGTAGATCCCGTCGAGCGCGTTACCCCACGTAACACGCTAGGTTACCAAATAGCCGAGAAACGCGTAAAGAGAGAGAGAGAGAGAGAGAAAGAGACTAATGAGCAGTCGCTGTCACTAACCGAGCTACGATAGCGTTCTGACATTTGTTGCGAGCGAGGCGTCTTAATGAGACTGGCGCGCGGACTGGAAACGTTTGATGAGACCAACCGACGGTTGCGGGATGGACGGCGCAATGATAAGCGGCCCAGATAAAGTCGCCGTGCCGTACGGAGAGACCGGTCGGAGGCGAGGCGCGAGTCTCTGCACGACGGGCGTGCAAAAGCACGGGTATCATCGTGAATAGGGAGCAATCAGATATCATTAGCGTTTTTATATAAGGCCGCGGTGTGCCTCGCGGTGGTTCCGCAAGGCCGCCAGCTACGGTTCCCACGCTCGCAGGTGAACCGATTTCTACGACGGGATCGCCGCCGCCTAATCGCTGGATACATTTAATTCCCCCTCGTTAGGGCATTAACGAGCGAGAGGTGAAAGATGATTTTCGCCAATGAATTATTGCTTCCCATCGCCGCGTTCGTTTTTCATCGCGTGTTGCGTTCGAGACACGATTGGCGTTGTGGCACCGGTTTCTTATTTCCTTCGTATTATTTTATCGACCGTAAGGAGTAGCGACTAAAAGTGCAACGGACAGAAAAGATCATTTCGCCTCTTAATTCAGATAAGTAATTCCTCGAAACTTTGGTTTCAATGATCACAACACATTTTGTAAGATGAGGTAGAGCCGTATCAGAAAGTGTGATTTTTCACGTAGGGAAAAAATATTTTAAGACCATTTATGAGCGACAAAAAAGAAAGAAAAAATTATAATATTTATTTATTATTGTTGCAGATTTTCTTATATGTACGATTGTATTATCTTTATTCTGTACTTTTGTAGTTTTCGCTGTGACATGATCTTACTTTAGCTTGCAATAAGAATATCATGTCCCATCATCTCTCTTGTAAAATTACGATGATTTTTTACGGCCTCTCCTACCGGTATACTATCAATTTGCAGTCTTATCATGTATTTTATGCGTAGGCATAAATAGTCCGGGTGTCACTTAGTTATTCTCAAAGTCCTCTGACCGTTTCAGCGGCACGTCCTTTTTATACGCAAATTACATTTTTTTTATCTAACGATCGTGGCGAAAATTGACGTGGCGCGCGACATTACGGCGGGAGAGGCATGAATTATCGACGAAAACGCATAATCGTATATTTACGGCTGCTGAGAGGCGTAAAAGCAATTCGCGCGCGCGCGCCTATTATCTCGTCTTAACAGGCATTTTCTGAAATATTGCTGAATGACGGCGCGTCGGTAATCGACGATAGCGAGCGCGGTTATGGAGATTGGCGTCTGACGCGATTATATCTTGCTTGAAATTATCCTGTCGCCTCAAACACACTCGACATGTTGCCGCGCGTATATCCGCAGCGTCGCCGATCGTCGTTTAGCGTTTCGCGAGAGATCGTTCGACACAAAAAAGAACCCGCTACAACGGACACTTTAGGTATATCACACGTGACGTGCAACCGCTTGGTGACAGACTCGGCCGTGTTTCATTAGCGTTAAATTTAAACGTAGGTCGACTCTGCGTGAAAGTTGCAAGGAAAAACACTTTTCCAAAACTTTTATCTACAAAAAAAGAATGAAAAATGTGAAATATTTTACATTTAATTTAATGGAACGTGTCTCTGTGTTTTTGGTTGCTGACATTATTTATTAGTTGAATACTTAATAACTAAAGATTACAATTTAGAAAATGGCCGATAATTTTATTAGCTGGAATTAGCTCGAATCGTACACACAAGTCTCAGCTTTCGAAATCGTTCGTTCAGGATGAAGCGCGATCATAAAAGTGAAACGGCTGTATGACATTTCATCTCGTTAGGAGTCATTGGATCTAATTGTCGATTAACGCGCGTATTCGGGTTAGTTTATCCTACAGATATCCGAGAGAGGATAATATGAATATATCCGGCACGGCGGGAAAAGAATCCGCGTTAAGATTTTATGACATATCGTCGATTTTACTGCCGCGCCGTTTTAAAGTCGTCGATGAGCGTGCCGGCTTTCAAACTATCTGCGGATACTAATAAACCTGGGAGATATTACACTATTATCGTCTCCCGCTCGTATTCTTATTGCGATCCGTATGTATTATCGTGTTACGACGAGCCGGCGCGAATACCGGTTCGCGACTAGTTAACCGATACGCGCGCTCGCCGTTATTTGCCCATTAGGTCCGATCTTATCGATCGGAATCGTCTGGAACTAGATCCCTACGACTCCGGAATCATTTAACTGCAGCAATGAAAACCTAATTACGCGATTACCGCCGCGATCTCTCCGTCTCTTTATCTTTATCTCTATGTGTCTATACTTGACATTGTTACAACATCTTTGACAGTAAACATTACTTTTGGACTTTATATTAAATGTAATTGTTGATTGAAATGATTGAATTAATAAATACCTTTAAAAAGTGTCTCATATCTTTCAGTAATTGAAAAGGAATTTATATTAAGTTTAATTGTTACGATTAAATCGATAGAAACTTCACAAAGCGTCCCATATTTTTTAGTAATTGAAATCTATTTCAGTTATTTGAAATACTCTTTTTTCTCTCTTTTTCTTAGATTAGATAATTTATTTTCTTTTTATTTTACTCGCATTCGCTGCCATATGATATATTTTTTAATGACATTTAAACTTGGTTTTACTTTGCTTTTATCTTGCCTAATTTTAATGTTTTTCTTTCTTCTTACATTATTTTCTCCCGCAAGAGATCTCCAACAAGAGACACAAGAATACAATATATTTTTTTTTTCTCTCTCTTTTCTTCTCGCAGCTGAACGCGATTGTATTTCGCACCTCGGTCAATGTTTCTGATCGGAGCCTCTCGGCACGTACGGTAATCGTACGGCACAGCTATAACGAGTTTCAAATGAGATTCCGATGTTTTGTCCCGGTCGTAGGGTATCGCGTTTAACGGCGATAAGGGGGAAATCCCCGCGGCGGAGCCGGTCACGACGCTATTCGAGAGGCAGAAAACAGACGCTGCGACGAGAAAAATTACGCGCGCGCGTACGAAAGATTGGAAGAATCTAGGAGAGAAGAGGAGAGAGAGAAAGAGAGAAGGGGAGAGACGGAGAAGAGAGATGAGCATATATGCACGCGGTGCGCGTTACCGCGGAGCCGTTTTCTCTAATTCTCCGTGATTGATGGCGATTGGCGGATTTTTGTCCCGCCCGGCTAGGCGGCAGGTGATTACCGCAGGTAGACAGGCCTGCGGCTTGCAGGTATATCTTATACCTGGGCACATATCTGCGGAATACGTCGCGCGCGAGCGACGATGCGAGCGAACCCGGACGCGATCGTTATAACGAGAAGGAGAGAAGACGGGGCAGGAAGATATTCGATAATAGCCACCGATTGTGTAAAATATCCTCCCCGCGCCGTGGCTCGTGGCTCGGGAACCGCGCGCGATTGAGTCGTTGATGTGGAAACGTGCAACGGGCAAGCGAAGAAAAAGGAGTAAACGAGAGAAGGCGAGGGGAGATAGCGGTGGGTATATAGGCGGTACGCGAGCGAGCGTGTAATCGGCGTTTAATTTCACGCACGAGCCGTGACATGTCATTGCGACGCGATGGCGTACGTGACTCTGGATGCATCAACTTCTTCGGGGGTTGGTATGTCGTCCGTTTCTATGCCGATGGATTTTATCGCGGCGCCTTGTATATTCACGATTACGGAGGATATATAGTCTTCAAGCTGCTGCGTGCAATGTATGATCATCTTCCTTAAAACTATTACCCAATATATCATCGTCGCGTTTTTCACTTTCCAGAACAGTTTTGTTCAAAAACGAGTTTTTGAATTTCTGCATTACTATTCGTACAACAAACGAGAATTAGCGATCTTAATTTTGTAGAAAATTACAGAGAATATAAAGAACAAGGTATACATTAGATAGATATTATGTAATATAGAATTATAGAGGACATTTTTCGACCCAATTGACGCTTTTACCAGGTTAGTACAGATGAGTTCTTCTATTGATTCGATTTGTTGCTACTTAGCGATAATTAAACTACGCTTCTAATCCTGTTCGAGGTCACGATTGAGTCTTGGAAATTTGACCTGAAACGGCATCCAATACGCCATCAACGATTGTCTACGGTGATTCGCTTGCGCGCGTCTCGTTTGCGCTCGCAAAAATCTAACGAGATCACCGATGGCTCTTCAATGGTTCGCTTCGTCGGGCCCGTGTGGTCGTAATTCCATCCGCTTCATCCACCTATCCGTATCCGCGTCGGAAAATAAAAGCGGTAACCGCCGCGCCGCGCGACGGCGAACGCGCGGCTCTCGTTCGCGTAGTTGGCCCCTGCGCTCCTTATTATTTCGCCCGCTCGTGCACGAGAAGTTGCTCTTAATTGCGCTGATATACGATTCACCCGTAGACTTCGGGGCGCTATTTCATTCGGCGCCGTTAACGTTACGCAGCGTTGCGATGCGAGACGAGACGAAGCGTATGGTGGGACGGTACAATGCGATGCGATGCGATGCAATGCGCGATGCCGGGCCGTAAATTACCTCTAATCATTCTCTCTCGCGCGTGCAGGGCCTTTAGTTCGTCTCCGATGCGCGGAGAGAACATTGGGGGAATGAAAGTTGAAATTTCACGCTATCGTCAATATTGGAATCGCGCGTCTATAGGTATTTAATCGGTCATTCGACATCTTTAACGACCGACCGATCGATCGATTGATCGTTAATTTCGAACGGACGAGACGAGTTGTTTTCGTCTCGCGATTTCCCCGCGGACGTACTCGCTGTGAGTCGACGACTGCAAATTGTATCAAATTGCACACAAGTTTCGCAACATTCGACGATACAGCGCCAGCGGAGCAACAACCTCCGAAAAATAATTTATTAATTTTTTTACGAGCTATATTGGTTGCAAATATCATGAAACGCCATCAAAGGACGTGAGCAAATTTAGAAACTGATGCTGGATCACTTAACATCTGTCAATCTATCACAGATTATACATCGCTGTATTCGGGCGGTCTACATGATCCGGGTATGGAATATTCACTGCAGCTGTTTGTAATTCATTGAATGAACGTTATACGTTTTAGCCGTGCATATTTATTCAGCGGATCGATGTTTGTTCATTATCTGTGGTGCAGAGAGAAAATAACGACTATCGTTATCGATCACGTTACTGTATTGATGACTTAATCCCGGGTGGCGCACGATATTTATCTTTAGATGATAGGACTCCACTTAGTAATTAAAATAATTAGTCACGTATTATCAGGTATTTAATTGCATCCCCAAATAAATACAGATAATCGATACCTCACAATTGTATCGGCTTATTCTTGTGAATGTAACAAGGAATGAAGTAAAATAAACAGAACAAATAAAGTTAATAATTTGTTATTATATCGCACGTGATAGTGAGAATTATACAAATATAGATATATTTATATAATTATTCGATTTTAAGAAAGGATAAATGTAAAAGATAGTGAAACTGTGCGCGTATATTTATACAATTTAAATAATTTAGTATTAATTAAATATTAATAGATAAATTAATCCAAATATATTTATTAATATCTGTGCAGTTAGTATGTCTATAGGTAGCTGAACGTAAAGTCCTGGACGTGAGAGAGTTTGAGAAATGAATCTCATGTTCAGTATTAGTGAAACATATAAAAATACGAGAGAGTACGCACACTGTTGGCTCGGTAAATTTACAACTGTCTGCGCTTCGACGATATTTTATTGCCTATAAGAATCGTCAAGAATTGATAGAAAATTCACATTGTAACGACCACGAGAATTGCGTGTTACTCGTATCGCACAAATCACATTTTTTCAAAAATGAAGTTGCTCGGTAATTTCGGTCCTGCCAAAGAAAAATTAAATACTCTGATATTACACAATAGTCCGTTGGTTAAAACTCGCTTTAATTAAGGAAGTCTTTTTTGAAGGCGGGTCGTACATTAAATCAGCCGCGCTTGCGAAGAGACTCGGGGAACGACGCTTATGAACTTCTAAAACGGTCGTTTAAAAAAATGTGCAAAAAGCGAGATGAGACGAGAGAGGCGCAAGGGAGGAACCGACACATTATCAAGATGACGCTGCGAAATATAGTTGCGCGATGCTGACGGTGCTAGCGGGACCTTAACGACAGCTGCGGTAGTCATAATCCGTCTATTTCTCGAGCTAGCTTTTGTGAAGCCGCATATCGAGTGATTTCGATTTCCTGATGCGCTCTCGGTATGTCCTTCGGTGTCGAGAACGAAAGCTCAACGGAAAGATGCCTTGACTGAAGTCTGCAACCGGAATATTTCTATAATAAACACTAAATATAAATTTAATTATAAAATAAATTAATTTTCTATTAAGATAAATTTTCTAAAGTTTCTTCTGCCAGAAAAGTTACATAGAATATCTGAAAAATCGAAGCAAAATAAGAACGTTGATCATCTTCGGAAGTTTAGCCTGTGATACAATAACTCTGAACCATTCTGTATGTTTTAAAAGATCGTAAACGATAATAAATGAAATATTAAAGTTGTTGTCGAACTGCCGCGTAAATAAGTTGAAAATATTTGAGCGCATAATAAATATCTGCGAAAAAATCGCGCTCTTCTTGCACGTAGTACAGTGGCGCGGCGTTAATTGGCATTCTTAGGAAAATGCGCCATCGATGCGAAGGACGCACGCTTCTCTTTCGTTCATTACGCATTCAATGCGAAGTCTCTTAAGCTTTAAAGAGTGCCCGACGGTACGAGAGGCGAGACGCGCCGTAAATGACTTTATATTCTATTTAATTGCGGGTGGAACGCGCTACTTTTTCCATCGGTCTTTCCTACGCAGGCCACCATCTTCCCTGTGAGTGCTTTCTCTCTTTCTCTCGCGTGCCTGTGATCCCGTTGATTTTATGCTGTCCATTCGCGTGCATGTAACGATGTACGCCATGAAAAACAAGCCAGTCTTCGCAAACTTTGTTAGCGCGCGACCTGGCGCAAAAAACTGGCCGCGCCGCGCGTTTTCTCCGCATGAAATATTCGCGACGTACGGTGGACGCGATCCACCTTTTAATATTCTGCTCCGCGAGTATTCTGTTAGAAGTGAAACTGAACTACCTGGGTGAAACTAGAGAAACTTAAGTTTGAAAGGAGAATAAATAATGAAGAGCAAAAGAAAAGATAAGAAGACTGCGAAAAATAAGAATAGTTTTTTCTATAGATATATATTGAGCGATTTTTTTTTTAAATTAGGAGAAAGCTCGATTCGAGAAATGACAAATATATTTTTTTAACGTCTTTTTTTTGTGCGTGAGATATGCTTCTAGCAATCCAAAATATTATTTCTCGGCTAGAAAAAACATCATCCGCCGCTATATCCTGTTTGGATTTATTCGCGAATTAGCTAGAAATTTGCACGGAGTAATGAGACACCTGACGCTTCTCGTTTCCCGTCAGACATCTCGGGGAGAAAGCCGCTAATCGTTAATATATCTTGCAGCAAAAATAATTGATGAATTTGTTGGCGCAAATCGGCGACTCACATATGGCGATAAGTTTTCTCCGCATCCGCGCGTCGTTAATATTACCGGATGATGCGTGCCATAAATTGTCCCGGCTTTTGTGGGTAATTTTTTCAATTTCGGCTCTTTAGCATTTAAAAGAAATGTAATTCTACGACTTCTTGCTGTATGGAATGAAATACTATTTTGGCGTTATACGTGACGTGTGCTGTTAGGAAGAGAAGCTATTAGCGAGGTAGAGAAAGGCTATTAGAAACGATTATTAAATATTCAGGCGCTTAATACCGTAAGAGCTCATTTTTCACACATTTCTAGACGTCGTACATTTTTTAATCAACGCCGTCTCACGTAAATTGCCGTAGCGCCGCTCTCGGGTGATGAAGAATCTTATATATACCGATCCCACGCGGAGAGGAGAGACGCTGACGGCTACCTGTCGTCCGCAATGTACCTTGCGGAGCGAATCCGGACGGTCAATACGGGCTGTACAAGCGAAGACCCGAGGGCGAAGTCGCCGCGCGTCGTGCAGCAGCCGTGTACCGGGGCCGGTCGGTCCGATCGCTGATATCTCAAATAGACACGTTAACGTAGGCTCTCTGCTATGAGCCTAAGGGCGTCCATGAGGATCGGCCGACGTTCTCCGGTACTTTGCAGTACCCTGTAAGCCACGTCCGGGGCCCTCTTTCGACTCTCCTTCTCTTTCTCTCTTTCCCTGCGCCGCCTTTGTTGCACTTGGACCGTCGTCGTGGCGCGCCTCGCCGGTGGTTGTGTGCTTGCAGCGCGGCCGTTGCTGCAAGCCGACCTACCGTTATCCGGTTAACGAGCTACCACCGCTATATACACCGGCCGCTCGACCAGGCATTGCGCATGCACGAAATGTATACGTGGGAACCGGAATTGGTGAGCGGTAGAGTAAGTGAGCCTAGGGACCCTGAGGAGAGCCGCGCATCCTCTCGCCGCTGAGAAAGGACGAAGGTCTCTCTCGCCGATCGCGACGGCGGCTCCACTACCTACTCCTGCAGATTGCGAAAGGTAGCTGATTCACCGCGCGGGTCATTAGACCGCCCCGCGGACCACCCTGCCGTGACTGATCATCGATCAGTTCTTTACCTTACTTTAATGTTCACCCTATGGATGTTAATAAATCCACAAGAGCAATGATTTTTTTTATTATTGTGCAAAAATTTTACGATTGGAATTCGTGATGACCTTCTGTGTGTTTTATTGGTGTAGTCCAGTCATTTTAGACGAAAATATGGCTTCTGTGCAAAAAAATTAGAAACTACTTTTTTTTAATCGCTTTATTTTGTTGTTTTAAATAACATATTAAAAATAGAGAACGATATCGGGTGTGCTAAAAAAGTTATTCAAGATCAAAGGTTACGAAAATCAGTTTTTTGCGAAAATCTCGGTTTGTATGGCTCGGAGGTCAATTAAGGTGGTTACAAAAAAGAAAGATCATGAAATTCTCCACAAAAATGATTCTATTCATTTTTCACGTACGATGAACCGTTTGCGAAATACAAAGTGACGAATGTGTACGTCGAGCATTGTATTATCCATTTCCGCACCACCTTTGAGGTAAGATACAAGGCGCGTTTTTTTTTTTTACATAGTGTCCCCAGTAGGCCTAATCCATGTCAAATGTAAAAAAATTACGTTTCATCATCTTCTGATGAAAAAGATCTTGGTCTCATTGCACACATTATAGCATGATTTATAGCCGAGCATTTGAGCTTCAAATTGTCCTTCTTGTTTTTTTTATTTTTTAAAATTATCTCTTTAATCATTAATTCAAGGCTTTCGGGAATTGTTTCATTAACATTAGAGAACATTTTACTCGGAGGAGGATAAAAATCTGTGTTGACAATGGTACTGCAAATATCTTCTCTTATAATTGCTGCAGCAGTTTCAACTATACGTAAACGTTCTTCTGCTGGTTTTAATTTTTTATTTTCGTACCAAGCATTGGTCAGTATAGCCGTTTGAGTATCGCGAAAACATGTTATTGTCATTTTATTTGGCTTCACAGTAATAATAATATTTTTACCATATTTTTCTATTAATTTTGTTTGGATCGTCATATCCGCAGAGGCATCTTCTCCAAGCAAATCTCGCAGCTCTGCTAACGTGAATTGGCAATCATCGTGATTTTCAATGTAATAAAATATTTTTTCCATTTTCTCGGCGATTTGTATGTCGATTGGTCGGCCTATCTTGCTGCTTGTTGGATGTTTTAAAAATTGTACCTAACAATTTTTCTGATATTTAGCTTTTACAGCTCTTTAATCAAACACGAAGTTAACGCGATCTTTCACTATTCTGCCGAATCGGTCACCACGTGCATCCGCTGTTTTAATAATAGTGTCTTGAAATTGATTTGTACTCACATAACTTCGTATAGTTGAAACTGCTGCAGCAATTATAAGAGAAGATATTTGCAGTACCATTGTCAACACAGATTTTTATCCTCCTCCGAGTGAAATGTTCTTTAATGTTAATGAAACAATTCCCGAAAGCCTTCGATTAATGATTGAAGAAATAATTTTAAAAAATAAAAAAGGCAAGAAGGACAATTTGAAGCTCAAATGCTCGGCTATAAATCATGCTATAATGTCTGCAATGAGACCAAGATCTTTTTCATCAGAAGATGATGAAACGTAATTTTTTTACATTTGACATGGATTAAGCCTACTGGGAACACCATGTAAAAAAAAACGCGTTTTGTATTTTACCTCAAAGGTGTCTGTGAAGTTGGCATATCATTTTCCAGCAGATCAAAAATAAAAGGGAGTTCTTGTCGCATGCAGTCGAGTTCTATAGTTCCTGATACTTTTTAGTAATAGTTCTAGTGATTTTACTCAAAAAACAGTAGATCGAAAAAATGATCTGCTAACTTCCCGTAGCAGATCATTTTCTAGCACATAAAAAATAAAAAAGAGTTCTTGTCGCATGCAGTCGAGTTCTATAGTGCCTGATACTTTTTAGTAATAGTTCTATTGATTTTGACAAAAAAAGTCCATTAAAAAAATTATCTACTAGTTTTCCGAAATCTCGGAATTCCGGTTTATCTAAAATATTTTTCGAATAATTTTTAGCATACTGAAGCATTTTCTACAGAGTTCCCGACACTAGCAATGTTGTATAATTTTTTTATAAATTAATACCGCCCGAAAGCCGAGTATTTAGAGAGAATAGGGTGATATGCCGTACGAAATGTCGCGGGTGTGTGAAGTTGGCACCTCTACTTTAAAATTTGATAGTTCTGATTAGAGTTCCAGCTTCTTTTCGAAGAGTATAGGAGTATTTTTATGTTTATAAAAAAGTTCCGGCGATTAACACTATGAAAAAGGTAATTAAAAAATGGGGTGCTAACTTCATACCCAACTTTAAGACCGAATAGTTCTCAATAGCTCATCTGAAGAATTTTGACGACTAGAGTTTCTGATAAAAGTAAAAATTTTTTGATTTTTTTTCAAAAAACAAAGAAAATGAAAATCTGATTTTAAGCCAGAATAGTTCTAAGTAGCTCATTTGATTTCTTTCGAAAAGTTCTAGAGTTCTTGATAAGTAAAAAATTCCAAAACCTTAGAATTGTTTTAAAAAATCATCATCAAAACTTACGTAAATGACGTTTACGGCAGACCTTTGAAGTCGAATATCTTCTTAACTAAGTGACTGGATCGTTTTCGATCATAGAAATTCTTTTCAGAATTCTTAGAGTTCTACTAAAAAACGGAACTCTTATCAGAACGTCTAGAACTTTCAAAATAATTTTTATGCGGACTTAGTCGAATTTTACGCGTTGCATCCTCGAAGTCGAATATCTTCTTAACTAGCCATTAAGAAGTTAATATAATTATGTCTTGCTCAACATTTAGAAATTAAGTTAAAAGTACCAATACCCGGACATGTACCTATATCTGGACACCGTTATTATTTATAAGTATAACGCGAATTAAAATCAAAGATAAAAATATTTTTTTTGTAGTTTGAAACTTTAGTTGTGGTATTCAAACGTTTATTTCTATAAATTTATATTTTTTTAAAGGTATCCAGACCTAGATACGTGTCCAGGCATTGGTACATTTACCTACTCTTAAGTGTCCGGGTATTAGTACTTTTATACCTTAATTGGATCTGAAAATTAAATAATTTCCCTCCACACGAACCGAAATAATTAATAAGGTATTTTCTTTTTACTATTATATGCAAAATAAAGATAAACTTTATATTCTACAAATTTAGATTTTGTATTAGACATAATGATTAAATGTCTAATACAAAATCTAAATTTGTTCGAATTTTTATTAGAGAATTCGATAATTTGTATATGACAATTAAAATTAAATCCATATAATTAATTGCATCTTTAAGCTTATCGGTTAAATGAGTTTTGATAAATGATAGCATTTATTTTGTGTTTTTACTAAATCTAGAATTTATTGGTACCTACAGTATATGATAATGAATAGTTTACAAAAGGGTACTTTTTAAAAGTAAATTACAGCGGATATACTGAATAGTCCGAGCTTGTGAAAATATCGTTTTGTTAATAATACCACGTAAATGTAATTTTCAAAAAAGGCAAAAAAAAGGCGCCAAGTACACATTTATAATATATACATTAATGATACGCGAGATTCACTTATACGTGTACAAGCTAAACGTCTATTGTTTTCTATTTTGTATACATTGAGTATAATTATGTATTTTTATTTTGATATTTAAAGGCGCACATTATGTCATCGGTTGAAGTTCGGCCGAAACAGTCGTTTATTATAAGTTTCAATACGATATTGTAATACGCGATTTGGCGTGAAAACGTGAGTTTTCGTTATCGCAGAGAGAGAAAAAAAGAGAAAAAATCTCGAAATTCCCCGTGTACATGGATTTTTACGTAAATTTAACATTGTAATGACTTAACGCATTTTTATTTTTTGATATCCTCTTTCTATATTTGTAAAGAGTGTACAGAAGAATGGTGCACGGAAAGAACGGTTTTGCTGAAGTATCAAAAAATTTAGCAAGATACAGATCTGAAAATAATTTTGTTGCATCATCAAAATAATTACGTAAAACAATCAAACTGATTACTAAAATATCAAAATTTTTACAGCATTATCATACTTCAGCGACCTACTATAATTATTTTAATGGTGCAACAAAATTATTTTTAGACAGAAAACCGTTCTTTCCGTATGTGTAGATTAAGGGCGTGCATCTCCATGATGCGTGAATAAGAAACTCTGCAAGTCTCTGGCTTTCGTTTGCGCTTCACAAAACTGAATTTTGTACCCGTACTAACATTATCAACAATTTCTGCGTGGTCGACGTTACTTTGTACATGAGCGTGAATAAATTGCATGTTATCTTTTTTAACCCTAGGTATACACAGTCTTATTTTGTCTATACACTTATACACTGTGGGGTCTCGGAGACCTCATCCCATTGTCATTGTAACTTCAGCAAAAATAAATTTCAGTTTATTTATTTATTTATTTTAATCGATCAAGAATCGATCAAGGAATAGGCCCATAATGCATAATAGTCGATTGAATTAAAGAGTTCCGAGATATACGAGTAAAAAGAAAAGAATATATGAGACAAAAGTTTCTACGAGCGCGAAAAAAGGAAGCTAGGCTGGGGTCTTGGAGACTTCACTGTGCATACCTAGGGTTAATAAGCAGCACTGTGCTGCTGCATTCTCGATGCTGCATAGAAGGAAGAAATCGATATAATTCATATTTTTATTTAAAAAACCGTATATATGCAGTACACGGAAAGAACGGTTTTGCTGAAGTATCTAAAAATTTAGCTAGATACAGATCTGAAAATAATTTTGTTGGTCCATCAAAATAATTATGTAGAACTTGAAATAATTATGTAAACTGATTGCTAAAATGTCAAAATTTTTTACAGAATCATATTTCAGCGACTTACTATAATTATTTTAATGGTGTAACAAAATTATTTTCAGATCTATATATCTGGCTAAATTTTTAGATACTTCAGCAAAACCGTTCTTTCCGTGCACATATTTTTATCAGGGTCTAAATATCGCTAATATATATCACTAATGTAAAATGTACATAAAAGAAGCAAGTTGCCATTTGTACACGCATTAATCTAATAATTTCTTCGTCTGAACGTTGTTGGAATATTATCGAATTATTAGAGAATCTTAATATCTTGAGTTCGACTGATCGAGATTCAGCGGAAAGGCAAATATGTATAATATATGAGAAGCTTGAAGAAGTGCAGGATGTCTCTACTGAGATTACCCGGAAAAGGAACAGACAGTATCTGAACATTTTTAACCCTTTAGGGGCCTGTGTACATAATTATGTACATAAAAAAACAAAAAAAAAACAAAAAACAAAAGAAACAAAAGAAACAAAAAAACAAAAAAAAACAAAAAAAAAACAAAAAACTAAAAAACTTTTATCAGGGACGTCTTTTAAGACTATCTTATAAATTATAACATTTTACTCCAACGGGATTGATGTGTGGCCCCCTAAAGGGTTAAATAAAGAGAAAGTTACGACAAATGGATTAACAACGCGTAATGAGTTAATATTTATTTTAACTGGCTCAGTAGATTAGTGTGATTATGGCATTTAAAATTATCACGTGAACGTTATTTGTTACCTTATATATTACCTTTTGTCAATTGTGGCAGAAAGGACAAAAGGTTCATGGACACATAGTTGTCTCATGTGTTGGCGCTGAACGACCGACGACACATATAGTTCGCCTAGTTTCGGCGGATTGCACTGGTCCCGTTTTGTGGTAGGTCACTGGTAGGCGAGAACCAGTCGTCTTAGTTCCATTCTACAACTGCACGTGATTTCGACGTTTGTTTTGAACATTTCCGTGTTTGCCTTATACCTTACACCGACGGAGTCGGAGAAGAAACGTCGATTATCGGAGATGTTTCTTCAGGATCCAAACAACGCACTGATGCCTCTGGAACTGAATATGCAACTGGCATCGCCACTTTTCGCGCAGTCACCGATCGCTCTACAACGCAAATTAGGTGAGAGGATGAATTCAAGCGAATGGGTATTTCAACCCTTATTGCTGCGCGGAGTCAACGTGGAGCTGCTTAATCGAAACCTCTGGCAGCAATTCTACGAGAATAATACAGAAATGATAATTACCAAAAGCGGTCGGCGCATGTTTCCGTCCGTTCAGATAAACGTAAGCGGTTTGGAGAAACGTGAGAATTATTATGTCCTCATGGAGATAGCACCGGCCTCCGATCGCCGTCACAAGTACTGTGGATACCAGAACGGGGGCAAGAACAGCAATACGGGGTGGCTGGAGTTTTACGGGGCCGGCAGAGACGCAACAGCCCTTCGGCTATAGGATTTATAAGCATCCCGAGAGCCCGGCAACGGGGAGCCACTGGATGGACAATCCGATCACCTTCAATAAATTGAAGTTCACGAACAACATCAACGACTCCAATAATAACGTGGTATTAACATCGATGGACAAATACATTCCTAGGATCTGGATAGTCCGTTGCTTCGATGCGAAGAACTACAACGAGCTCTTTACTCATCCAACCGCGTTGTTTGCTTTCAAAGAGACGGAATTTATCGCGGTGACGGCATACCAAAACGAGAACATCACAAAATTGAAGATCAATAACAATCCATTCGCGAAGAGTTTTCGCGAGACCGGTCAGCCACGGTTCAAGCGAAAGCATCATTCATCAGGCCCAATCGGATTCCAGTCCCGACGAAGGGGTCTCATTGACCTACGACCCCGAATCGAATCAGCCGAACGACCCCCCCTTAAGGGTTCCAAGCCCATTAAAGCATGCGATTATCTTTCACTTTAGCCGGGGAGTCGAAGTTGGCCGGCCTTGCAACGTGGGAGAAGCGGACGCGAATCCCGCCACCGTTGCGAGTCGATCCCCGGCGCCGGGCATGCTTGAAACGCAGTGCCCGTGCACTGCATTTGACACAGATGGATATCCATTCACGAAATAACTTATTACTATTTCTTTTTATTTTAATTTGACACGGCTACTGGGGGCAAGTCTCGTCGAGATCGTGGACATGTTCGGACGTGTTTTGTCCTGAATAATTTTTGAAGATTGCTGATGCAATCAGCGCCGAGTTTGGATTGAATCTTTTGAGTCTGTATTTATTATTTTCGACTTGTTCTTGGCCGTTATGTGATCCTGAGGAGGATTAGGTGCCATAAAATTTACAAAGAAGAAGAAAAAGGCTATTGGGGGCCACGGCTACTCGTGGAATGAGTCTCGTGCGTCAAGAGGTGTAATCGTTTCTATACCTGATAACTAGCGCCTACTCTCGAGAAGACAGCTACGCAGTCACTGGGTGTCTCCGCACTAACCGAGTCATCAATCTTGCATCGTGCGTGCAGTGCCCGAACCATCCGAGAACCCGGGCGTGAAGATTTATTTTTGACTTCTTCATATGTACTGCGTGTTGGGGAGCAAACGGATTGACAGTCGAGAGCTTCCCAGATAACCGTGCCCTTCCTTGGCTCCACAATTCACCAGCGGTACTTGGGCCCATATCACTACAGGCTCTTAGAGGCGCAGTCAGTTTGACGCCACTTGGTTACCGCAGAGCGCGCTGGCCAACCGACATCAGATCTTGCGACCGAGACGTACTGAATCGGAACAGCCCCATTGCAGCGGTCCAGCGAGACTACTGGGAGGTGAGCGCATGACTTGACTGGGAGAGGCTATATATTCGCATCACCAGACCAGTAACTGACTCTGATCCCAGGCTTAAAGAGACTCGTGCAAAGAATCAAGGGCCTAAGACAACCTGACTTCTCCGATACAATACGACAGCTCGCACCAGCGTAGTTTTCAGGCCAATTGAATCCTTGGATTCTAACACGCATTCGCCATTTTTTTCGCGTTTCTTTCTGCCACGATTTACAAAAGGTAGTAGTCTTGCCACTGTTCGCAACGCGGACTCAATATGTCGTTAATTTAACTAAAACAATGTTAATTTAATTATTAATTTGACTAATCTATGGAGTTAAAATAACATTCTTTGTGTTAAAATAATAAATTTTGACACACAATTAAAAAGAACAAAATGTTATTTAACTCAAGGTATTGGTTTAAATTTTATGTTTTAATATTTAATAGCGTAGAGACAACTAAAGTAACTATACCATTTTTGATTTATATAGAGTATATAGACTAATGATTATATGTATTGAATACTTTGTAATTAATTGTAATTGCAAGCCGTTTTATCACACTGTAAATCCAAGTGTGTTATTTCTACACGCATAAACGTTTAAAAATGACACATTTGACTGAAGCTCGTTTTTCATGTTTTGTTGCGTGTTAAATCAACACGTTTAACCGTATTAATATGTTCAACCGTGTTAAATGGCATCATTCAAAACGACAAGAAATGTGTAAGAAGAGCTTTAGTTAAAATAACACACTTGGATTTGCAGTGAATTAGCCGTATAGAAAAAAAATTTCTCATTATTTCATAAAATTATACATTCCTTTTTTAAATGAAAAAAGTTGCACGTAACTTTCTTCAACTTTTTAATACGCCACCATGAATATCTGTACTCGATGCAATAAATTATGCGTTTTACTCGTTGATGTTGTTTACGGTAATCTTATCGTTGCATCTTTAATCGATTATACGCGTATATATCGATGCTGCGAGATTTATATCAATATTACTCGTATAACGAACTCCCTCCGTGAATATATCTCCGATTTAAGGTCGATTTAGACATAACCGTGCCGTGTCCGTACCGTTTACGGACAGAAAGATTTAGGCTCGTTTCACACGTAGGTATCCGGCACCGGACTACCGGTAAATGCTCTTATATTAATCCATACACTTCGCGATCGGATACACGGCGTCAGTAGTCCAGTGTCGGATACGTGTGAAACGGGGCTTAGTCGAATTTTATCCGTTGCATCTTCGAATATCTTCTTAACTAGTGGCCGGATCGCCACTAGTTAATGGTAGAGTTGCAGGCGTTTTGATGGGAGTTTTAAGAAGATATTCGACTTCGAAGGTCTGCCGTGAATGTAATTTGCGTTTTGATGATAATGTTTTTAACAATTCTAAGGTTTTGCAGTTTTTTACTTATCAGGAACACTAGAACTTTTCGAAAGGAATCAAATGAGCTACTTAGAACTATTCTGACTTTAAATCAAACTTTTCTTTTTTTGTTTTTTGAAAAAATAAAAAAAAATTTTTTTATCAGGAACTCTAGTACTCGTCAAAATGCTTCAGATGAGCTATTCAGAACTATTTGGTCTCAAAGTTGGGTGTAAAGTTAGCATTTCATTTTTAAATTGTCTTTTTCAAAGTGTTAATCGCCGGAACTCTTTTTATAAACATAAAAATACTCTTATGCTTTTCGAAAAAAAGCTGGAACTCTAATCAGAACTAAAAAATTTTAAAGTAGGGGTGCGAACTTCACACACCCAAATGTCGCAGTTCCGGTTTATCTAAAATACTTTTCGAATAGTTCTGAACATATTAAAGCATTTTCTAAAGAGTTCCCGACACTGGCAATGTTGTATGATTGTTTAAAAAATTTAACCGCTCAGCTTTCGAGCGGTATTAATTTATAAAAAAATCATACAACATTGCTAGTGTCGGGAACTCTTTAGAAAATGCTTTAGTATGTTTAGAACTATTCGAAAAATATTTTAGATAACTGCGACATTTCGTACAGCATATCACTCTATTCTCTCTAAATACTCGGTTTTCGAGCGGTATTAATTTTTTAAACAATTATACAACATTGCTAGTGTCGAAAACTCTTTAGAAAATGCTTTAATATGTTCAGAACTATTCGAAAAATATTTTAGATAAACCGGAACTGTTACATTTCGTACAGCATATCACTCTTTTCTCTCTAAGTACTCGGTTTTTGGGCGGTATTAATTTTTTAAACAATCATACAACATTGCTAGTGTCGGGAACTCTTTAGAAAGTGCTTCAGTATGCTCAGAACTATTCGAAAAATATTTTAAATAAACCGGAACTCCGATATTTCGGAAAACTAGCAGATAATTTTTTCAATGGACTTTTTTTTGGCAAAATCAACAGAACTATTATTAAAAAGTATCAGGAACTATAGAACTCGACTGCATGCGACAAGAACTTTTTTTTATTTTTGATCTGCTAGGAAATGATCTGCTACGAAGTTAGCAGATCATTTTTTCGATCGACTGTTTTTTGGGTAAAATCACCAGAACTATTACTAAAAAGTATCAGGAACTATAGAACTCGACTGCATGCGACAAGAACTCCCTTTTATTTTTGATCTGCTGGAAAATGATATGCCAACTTCACAGACATACCTCAAAGGTGGTGCGGAAATGAATACAACGCTCGACGTACACATTCGTCACTTTGTATTTTGCAAACTGTTCATCGTACGTGAAAAATGAATAGAACCATTTTTGTAGAGAATTTCATGATCTTTCTTTTTTGTAACCACCTTAATTGACCTCCGAGAATCATACAAAACGAGATTTTCGCAAAAAACTGATTTTCGTGACCTTTGATCTTAAATAACTTTTTTAGCACACCCGATATCGATCTCTATTTTTAATATGTTATTTAAAACAACGAAATAAAGCGATAAAAAAAGTAGTTTCTGATTTTTTTGCACAGAAAATCTAAAATGACTGGACTACGACGCCAAGAGCAGAACAGACAGGAATCGCGAAACATATAATGTTACACCGTCGCTGCTCGCCAATCCACGGGAACAAAGCGAGATGCACAGATTGGCGCACATCCCGCGTGTAAAGTCGGGGTGCAGGAAGAAATAAACAGAAGGAAACGAGATTATCTTGATAGAAGAAATCACAGAAAAATCTTTATTTCAGAAATAAGCGTTTGAAATTCATTTTCCTTTTTTACTATTAACGCAAAAGCGAAATTCAGATTGGCATGACCAGAAATTTCCAGTTTTCTATTTTATATTTCTGAGCTTTGTTCTCGTAAAAAAAATCCTACTTTCAATCTTATGTTTCACTTAACAGTCCGAATTTTTGAATGCTGAATTTATGAATTTGCATTCGGAGTTCAACGATTTATATACGACAAGATTGAGCTTAAGACGAGGTTTCTCTTAGTTATTTTTCTATCAATAATCTACGGATTGCAACGTACACGTTGCTGACGCGAGATGCGTTATCGCGATCTGACAGTACGCGATGTTAAATCTTCTAGGAACGTAGCTCGTTTCCCTACACAGGTTCGACCCTGAATGGTCGACAGATTTTTCCGATATGAAGGAGAGCGTGATGGCTTTCTTCGTGGCGAAAGGATTCGACCTTGCTTGTTTCATCGAAAGCAAAGTAAAATACGCGAGATCGTGTGACTTACCGCGCACGTTGAAACGGTCGAGGTAATAACGTTTCATCATCTGGGGTCTTACCTGAAACAGAAAATAATAATAATGAATAACGCGCGTGAGAAGTAAGGGACAATGAATTGTACGAAATCGCTTTAATTCCGATCGAGACGATTCGCGACAGAATGTAAGTCCGCGCATTAATAGTAACGTCATTGAAACTTAATCTACAACACGAGAGAGAGACGATCGAGAGACGTTCTTTCTCAACCGGCGCGGCGGTCTCGGTGATGTACCTCTCTTCGAGGCACCGTCCATTACCAAGTCCAGTTCCCACGTTTATATCTCATTTGCCACGAAGTCCACGTTATAATCGCACAAACGATGTTGCCATCGTTGATAAGCTTATAAACTTTATGATCTTAGGAGTTCTTGTGTTCTCGCGTGAGATAACAAATCTCAATATGATAATTCGCGTAACGAAACGTGCAAAAATTTGGCCGCATGTTACATTCCCAGACAACGCGACGTGTCTTCGATCATCAACGCCAGATAAATAATTATATAAGAAAATATCGATTTCCATTCTTTCTCCCAGCATTCGAAATTATACGCCTTTTATTTAAAAAGAACTTTATATACGTATTAATGATTAAAAACTTAATGCTAAATGTAATTGGTTCTAAGTTTTATCGTCTAACATAAAATATGCCTGAAATATTACATTAAAAATTGAGAATCGTATTTAATATGTTAAGTATTATGAAAAAAAGAAATATAAATTAGAAAATCCGAATTGGCATCTTATCACTAGTCCAGTCATTTTCGGTTTTCTGTGCAAAAAAATTAGAAACTACTTTTTTTTTAATCGCTTTATTTCGTTGTTTTAAATAACATATTAAAAATAGAGAACGATATCGGGTGTGCTAAAAACGTTATTCAAGATCAAAGGTCACGAAAATCAGTTTTTTGCGAAAATCTCGTTTTGTATGGCTCGGAGGTCAATTAAGGTGGTTACAAAAAAGAAAGATCGTGAAATTCTCTACAAAAATGGTTCTATTCATTTTTCACGTACGATGAACCGTTTGCAAAATACAAAGTGACGAATGTGTACGTCGAGCGTTGTATCCATTTCCGCATCACCTTTGAGGTAAGATACAAGGCGCGTTTTTTTTTTTTTACATGGTGTCCCCAGTAGGCCTAATTCATGTCAAATGTAAAAAAATTACGTTTCATTATCTTCTGATGAAAAAGATCTTGGTCTCATTGCAGATATTATAGCATGATTTATAGCCGAGCATTTGAGCTTCAAATTGTCCTTCTTGCCTTTTTTATTTTTTAAAATTATCTCTTCAATCATTAATTGAAGGCTTTCGGGAATTCTTTTATTAACATTAAAGAACATTTCACTCGGAGGAGGATAAAAATCAGTGTTGACAATGGTACTGCAAATATCTTCTCTTATAATTGCTGCAGCAGTTTCAACTATACGTAAACGTTCTTCTGCTGGTTTTAATTTCTTATTTTCGTACCAAGCATTGGTCAGTATAGCCGTTTGAGTATCGCGAAAACATATTATTGTCATTTTATTTGGCTTTACAGTAATAAAAATATTTTTACCATATTTTTCTATTAATTTTTTTTGGATCGTCATATTCGCAGGGGCATCTTCTCCAAGCAAATCTCGCAGCTCTGCTAACGTGAATTGGCAATCATCGTGATTTTCGATGTAATAAAATATTTTTTCAATTTTCTCGGCGATTTGTATGTCGATTGGTCAATAAAAACAGTATTTATCTAACATAGTAACGTCTAACTCGCTGTGCATCTAATAGTGACCGACTCACGCCCGTAGATTGCAGATTCAGAATGCCGATTTAGTTTTCCCATAGACGGATTGAATCGTCACTACCGCCGCTGATAAGTTATCGTTATATAATATATATTGCATAATAACAATGAGAGATATTACTTTTCTTGCGTTTAATTTTCAAAATTAACGTTTCAAGCTTGTTGCAACACTGCAGACGAATTAAAAGAATGCATTTTCACGTTTCCGCTTCGGAGTTTCGCGAAAGCGCAAAGCGGATACGGAGAATTGAGAAATTAAATAAGAAAAACACCTGATTATTGGATTAATGCTCGCCAAATAATTCGACAAACAAACACGCGCGTCGTGTAATTCGTTGATACATCGCTGAACACAAGGTGTAATCATCCCGATGTTGCCCCTCGGTAATTGCAACGTTTCCGCCCGGTTGTTCAACAATGATTTTCCCCGATCGGCCCCGGCGATTCGACCGGGCAATCGGCGTTCGGCATACGGAGAAGGTCGGAACGTAATGAGTGATAATGGAAATTGCGTCTTCTACGCGGCCACATTTTCAGCGAAAAGTCTTGACATTCTCACGTGAAATTCTTCGCAAACTATGACAGTATTTACTTCCTCAATCGTGAATATTTTCATGCTTGTTACGTGCGGGCTGATCGTCGCAATAGCAATAATCAATATATGTCGCGGAATATAATTATATAAGTAAAAGAAAATATAATCAATTCCCTTTGTAACAGAATCGTTCATTGTTGGCACAATACGTTGAAAATTATTCTCAGATTATCGAATATATGTTACTGATATAAATTTTGTTTATGTTTCAAATAATGTTTCTGTCTCAAATACCTAATGCGAATAATTATTTAAGATGTAAGTATATTTTCGCGTCGATCTCTCTATAATGATTCGATAAAATTTATCTTTTTGTCTTTTTGGGTACATTTCTATAATCTCACTACATTCGTTCAGGTCCATAATTTTACTTGAGGCTAAGGTTTCACTCTCCGTTACTATCACCGCTCGCTAAATCAAAATCTTTGGACGAATTTTCTACTCTCAGTGTTTGATAAAAAGCTTTGTATTTTGGATCGATAAATTGGATAAGCTGCATCAAATCGTTGTACTTTTGTTTCGTAATTGGTCTTCCATTGGGATACAAAAGCGAAAGATCCGCTTCTTTAAATTCCTCTTCTGTACATTTCTTCTTGCCAATGTCAACATCGCGCAGTATCTCGTCATCAAATGTCATAAATATATATGAAACGGCTGCTCTCGGTCGAGTTTGATCGTTCTAATTTTCATCCAATTTATTTTGTTGTGATCTACGTCTTGCTTTCGATTTACAATAAGCTTTTGTAAATCCTGTGATGAAAAGAAATCAGTCGATTGCATTTTTTTAACTTCAAAAAATTCAAGTCGTGTTCTTCTTGCATATTTTCGAATTTTACTCTTTCTTCGTTCGGCAGATCTTTGTTGTTTAAATTCACTTTTATCGTATCGCAGGTTTTACATGTGTCCGTGTGTCGTTTTTTAAAACTCAAATTAAATTCATAGTTGAAAATGTCTCGAAACATATGCTCGGATACAAAGTTTGCGTTCGTGACTTTTTACAGTCGTCTTTGTACATTCTGTACATTATTGCCAAATTTAAATTTGAATTTAAGTATTTCTTCTCGGAATCTGATCTACCATAATGTGATTCATACTTTGGAAATCGGTTGATAAAATTCCGAGCACTCTGTTTAAGTGTCTCGCTAGTCCGATTCGCTGAGGGACCTTTTCCTCTTTTTTCTGATGCGCTGGGATTCGACTGTGCCGATTTTACTGTGCAAAATCGAGTTAATTTTTCTGCGCAGGCAAAAACGACTCGAGTTTTGTACGCAGCCAAAAACGAGTCGAGTTTTCTGTGCGGGCAAAAATGACTTATGTATTTGAGTCGTTTTTGCTCGGAGCTATTCTGTGATTCGTTTTTGCCCGGAACCTCAAGCAATTCGTTTTTGCGCGGAAACATTTCTAACTCACTTTTGCTCGGACCTTGCAGATAGGTCATTTTTACTCTCAGTCAAATATAAGTTATTTCACATAATTATTTCAGAATTATAAAATCACGAAGTGCTTTAACGATATTCAATTTTATTTCCAAAGTTACCGTGCATTGCTTGTAGTTCTCCGAATCGATGAATATCCTTTGCGTAAACGTCATCGGGACGATTCCCCGGGTTTTACGTCAGCGATTAACGATAATGCAACACTCGAGTCAGTCGTCGTCACGAAGGAGCGACGCCGCACGTCACACGATCCCGTTAACGTCATAATAATTCACGTCGACAAAGAGTCGTTCGACGTTTTTACGCGACGTGAAAGAAATCCGAGAGATTCCTCGGTTGTCTCCGCGAGACGCGTCTTGTAAGCGATCATCGACTACGCGAGTCTATCTCTCGTCGATCGGGTACGGCGTGATAGATCGCTTCGTGAATCGCCGGGGCTCGTCCGCTCTCTACCGGTGCAACCTGCTTACGTGAGACGACATGTCCGATATTATTTTCCTATTTATAATGCCGGTCGCGCGCTGTGTCGCGATTAGTATCTTCGTTCCCCGATGTTTCTGCCCCGCGGAGAGCGAGATGATAAGCATCGAATATCTGCGACTAAAGATGTTTCACTTAACGATATTCCCGCATCCAAGTTCTTTTCGGTCAAATCCTGGGGAAGGTACATCTTATTAAAATGGAAATAATATAATTTTGTTTCGTATTTTTTAAATTACATGAAGTCCGCATTTTTTTGAAAAAATTGATTTAAAAAAAACAACCTTTGTTAACTCGAGTAAAATTAATAGGTCGAAAGTTACTTAGCGGTATATTTTGGTTTTCCGATTACTTTTTATCTTTCGGATAAAATGTTTTCGCGAAGGTATACAGGTTTAACTAGTGGTAAAAGCGTTATCGCTTAATTCCTTTTTAGCGTTTACTTTCGTTGGCTGAAAATCGCACAGTAAATTTGCAACAACGTATGACGAAGTCTACAACCTTTGACCTCTCTTCCTCGTGCATAAGCGTTAATACATTGTGCATTTCGCGTGGTCGTGTTGCGCGGTAATTGCGGATGTGTCCTGCGAGCCAGTGCCTCGGGGATGACACCCATACTTATGTCTTTCCTTTTATATATTTCAAGTTTATTTCAAGGAAGCCGTTCTATTTGAAAACTTCTTTCGCGTCCAATCAACGATTGGCTTCTCTGTTAAAATTGCGTGAAGAACTCTGTTCTTTCGCTCGTTATTATAATGGGGATAAAATTATCAATTAACTCTTGCAAGATTACTGAACTTCTATATTTTATTTCATTACATGCTTTGAAAATGCAGTGAAATCCAGAAGTAGAAGAAGCTCTCTAATAAAATGAAAAGAAATCTTTCCAAAAATATAAAACTAAAAAAAGATATTTCTTTTAAGATGGCGATAAATAGACGATTCTATTCTTCTCTTTTTTCAATTGGCGCAGCTTTTTAAAAAGAATAATTAAAAGTGTATTATCCAAATAATTTAAATGACACTTTCTTCCATTTATTTCGATCGCTTTATATTGGAATTCTTGTTAGGATGGATTCTATACGATCGTTAACGTAATCTCCGCTCCGCTACATCCTGACGGCAATGTTTCTTGCCGGAAATCTACGATCAACAAATGAATAACAAGCACAGGAGGAACATGAAAAATCGGCGCGGCGCGGCGAGAAAACGAGGCAGATTCTCGCGTACATAGGTATCGATGAAAGAGAGCGATCCCAGGAGCCGGCGATATAATCCCTCGCTGGTATCACCGGCCGGGACCATGCTTCGCGCCGGCGAAATAACGGTCAAGATCAACTTACTCTCCTTCTCCGGACTGGGATTCGAGGGTTCCGATTCCGCGATACTGACAAACCTATTCCGATTGCCTTATAGCGAGTAAAACAAATGGCAATATATTGCGGCGGTTAGGCGGAGGGATCTCTTCGTCAGGTTCCCATAGAAAACCGTGGGTGGGGGAGCGAGGGAACGGGACGGAGTTGTAGGATGCAGAGGAGGAAGAAGGAGCAGAGCGAGAGCAGAAGCGGAATCTCCGGACCAGGTTACAACACGCTCTCCCACGCGGTGGTGGCTTGTACGATCGCGGGCCCGCTACGGCTTCAACAGCGAATCGACATCTCCGGAGATGCCGATATGCCCGTGGTCGAGCACGGTGCTACAATTATCAGTTATCGGCATTCGAGCGATCTAACACGTCGGCGAACTGGCGATGCCGATGCGAAGCGCACTTAACGAGTCGCCCACGTTTGTCAGCTGAACCTTCCGCGGCCCAATCCGACCCTCAAACCGGAAGATTTACCTCTCGACGCGTTATAATTGATTTTTTCGTATTGTGAACGGAAACCGTCACGTCGCAAGTTTGAGTTCTATTAATCAAATCATTTATTTTGAAAGCGACTGTTAAAAATCTAACTATATTTTTAAAACGGGCAGGTCAGTCCGTCTTCTATTGCTGAAGATATTCATAAAAGGGAACAGGATGATCAGTATTAAATGATTCTATACATGGGGGACAAAGAATAAAAATTTTAATTAATTCAATATAATAAGAAAAGCATAGTCATTTATTTGCATGTCTGTTATTATTATTTTTTGTATACTTAAGATGTTATATTGGAAAAGATTTGTCTTCTATACAATTTAAGTCCATTTTCTTAGCCAAAGCTTCTTACAGACTTTTACGAAGACGCCGCGTAAAATCGAGACAGAGCGAGCCGCCGAATTAACTATTCACTCTATTCAATGGAACTCGCTCCAAATGCTATAATTTGAATCCTTGAAAAATAAACAAGTGCCACTGCGTCCATTAAGTCAGTAACAAAGGAAATCGTTTAGAAATTACTTTTGTCTTGTTATAACAAAAGGAGAGAAGCATAAAATAGCATGATAATTATTTGCGCCGAAATACAAAGTACGAATAAGTTATCAAGCTGTTATTCTAAAAATATACAATGCAGCTGGGCAATTTCACGTTTATAATTAAAACGTATCTTTAAATTCTGAAATTTGCACATATATATCGCTTGCAACCTATCATCGTACCATCTCCGTTTCTATAAGTATAGATTTTAGGAAACTGGCATTAAAAGAGCGAAAATTCGTATCGTTATACGTTTAAAAATATGATTACATATTTTTTTTACATTTTTCGGTATAATATAGTTTCGAATTCGTTTTCTGCCTTTTCTCGCCGCGAGCTTATAAATAAAAGAATACGATAATACATATCGTTCGCTGGTTGAAACGCGCGGAATACATTATCGAATCCGAAATGTAATCTCCTCCGTGAAATCTAAAAACCTGTAGTCAGCCGTTCGCCGAAATCAAAAAGCGCGGTTCCAGTTCGATACGAACGTCGGTTCGTGTCTGCGCGTATCGGCGCAGCATAGACGGCTAACGGGGATTTATGGTGCCCAGATGGTGCGGCTACTGAAGTAGCTGCGCTCGTAGGGAAGCCTCCGGGCGATCGGTCGCGAGCTCTGTGAGCGAAGGGTTGAGGAAGGCGCGCAGCGGCGCGGGCGGCGGAGATGCAGAGAAAGAGAGGAGAGAGAGACGGAGCGAGTGTATGCACGAAGATGTTATCTATTCGCTGGGGCGGAACATCGAGGGTGGTGGCTCGCAGCGCGGTAGTTTATACTTACTCGCACTTACTTTACTAGCTGCTAGCCCGTACGAGATACCGCGATAACATCTGACGTATGGGGGTCGGCCGCGTTATAAAGACGTGACGATGCGCGATAACGAGGCATAAGGAACGACGGATTATTAATTTCGCGTCGCCGGCTGTTCTACGCGTTCTTCGCGTTCGCGCTTGCGACGCGACGCGTCTGCTATCCGCTATTTTCCGTCGAGCGTACTTGTTGTCGTCGTGGCACGTTGCGTTTGTATCGTGACTTGTAAAAGCCGTCAGCCGTCGCCAACAGGAAAATCGCTCCTGTAAAAGAATTTTAGTATTGGAAATTGTGTGCGTGTATGATAACGGATAAGATTTAGTTTCTTACTTAAGTGATATAAAAAATTTTAAGTGATACATAATGTAAGAAATAATATGATAGATTTTTCCAACATGGACGGACATTAATTGAAAAATGCATTTATTATTAACGAGTCATTAAGAACTTCTGTGGTTTTTTCGGAATAAGTTAAATCAGTCAAATGTTTCATGTTCCACACGAAGCTGCGCGAATTGTTACGGCAAAATTTTCATCACCTCGCGTCACTTAATGCGACATTGACATTTACTAAACGTCCATAGCAAAAAGTCTCTATTATCCGTCTCTAAGGTAAATTATGAAACTGAGTATAAGAGCGCGCGCTGACGGCGTTAAAAGTGGAGCACGCGAATGAGAACAAGGTGTTGTCCGTGTGTCCGCGACATAGCGAATAAATCTCGCCCGGTTTCTGTCACCGTTGTGGCGCACAATAGCGAGGGAATAAAGTCGCACAAGCGCGGCTTTCCCATACAATCCCGGCTCATCGAGTGCCGTCACCCGCTAGTTACCCAACCATATTGCCACCATCGGTCCGCTCGCCATAAACATCGATTTCGATCGGTTGTCGTAACGCGCGGCACGTCCGACTCTGTGACAAATCGCAAAGTGCATCTAAACTACTTGCTGCAAATCGGTGCATATCCCCGTGTGTCATATGCCATTGCGGACGACGCGGACAGATTCTCGACCGTGCCGTTGACATACCGTTTGAAAAAACAGGTATTTGTGTCGTTTCGAGGTGTTTTGCATGCAAATGCAATTTAGAGCAGCGGACGCAGTAGATATTATTATCAAAAGAAGCGTTCAATGGCCTAACGTTTAGGAATAAATGAATGTTCCAGCCATCGCGCATTTCTAAAACTGTATACATCCAGAATTGTGAGTAAAAAGAATCAAGCAGAATTTATTACTAATAGTAACTGGTATAAATAGCAGTGGTAATAAATAGTAGATGATAAAAAGAGAGAGAGAGAGAAAGAGGAATAAGAGTCACTTCACGCTTTTACGCTAAATACTCTTCCTTCAAGCGCAAGCCTATAAAAAATACGCTGTAAACATTCGCGCTATGATAATATGAGACGGTAAAAATCGCACACGCGCCGTCCTTTCGATTTCCGCAAGCTCGCGGTGCTACGCGATTCCTGAGCACCGCACTAGAACGCAGTTTAGTCTTTCGGAGACAACAGAATACGCGAGGGTTGACAGCGCAAAAATAATGAATTATGCGCCGTTGGTCCCGCGATACGTTCGCCGGTGCCACACGTTGCACGCGCTGCACCTCGAGATTAATCCGTCGTGGCTTCCATTCTCTTTCTGTCGATTCTCAACCCACGGCGCGGACGCTTGATAGATCTACGTCGTGCCGGGTGACGTTTGAGTTATGCACTGATTCGGTCGCGGATGAAATAAGAACCGTCATGCCAGGCATTGGATAATGGCACGGAATTAGGAAGTATAAAGAATCGACGGAGTTTTGTTTGTATGACCGTTATTAACAAACTTAAATTATAAGTTATTAATGCAGTTATTTTAATTGTTACGATAATAATACAGGCTATTATTATTATTATAGTTGTTTCAAGTTACAGTTTCTTTAATAAATCTAAAACTTACTTAATACTAGATGTGATTTTGGCGCAAATTGACGCTCAAAAATGTTGGAAATGTCGTAAACGTCGTTTCATGTAATGCTGCATCAAAGGACGGACGTCGCATCGGACAAGAATTCTCGTCGAGATTGAAACACAAATCATACGTCATGCCCAGTCCGATTTCCGCGAACGTTCCCGACTTTCTCGGCACGCGGTGGGCTTGTGTGCTAGATAGGGGGAAGGAACGACGGAGGGAAAAAGCACGGAAAATGTAGGCGAGTCAATCACGAGATTGCATACCGGTGCGTCGCGCAGGCGGCGTCTACTTTTTCATCTTCTCGAGATCAGAGAGCGCTCCGGAGCACTCCGGCACTCCTGTTTACGAGAAGACGCGCGCGCGCGCGTCGGTCGTGCAGCGCGCGGTGTGTCGCGTTGCGCGTGTATTAGAAAAAAAAAATTAGAGCAAATTGTGCGCGCGGCGTACGTCGTACAATAACACGCCTCGTGACGATGAAACCCGTGGCGCGCTAAATGTTAATACGACCGCAGACTATCGAGCGCCGAGCCCTTACCAAGCATTCATAAATAAATGTCAATGAATCGCTTTCAATATACCCGATGCTTCGCCGTTATGTATCAAGTATTAATGGTGTTTCTTTTACAAATATGATGTCTGCTCCTCCTTCTAGGGGTAATGAAAGATTAACGTTGAAAATGACAGGTCTTTTCGCGAACTAGATTTCGGTCGATTTTTTTAAATGGACAGCACTTTGAATTTTAAATCTTATTTAATTTTTTAATCTTAAGTCTTTAAACTTTCTGTTTTGATATGAATACAAAATGTGTCGTTGGAATATCCTGATAATAATCTCAGACTAAACTTTCGCTGAAAGGAAACTACTTCCAAGTTAATCAAGAGAGACTATTAATACAACACGGTGAAAACACTCTGCTGCTATTGTAGCGGGATTACTTGCAAAAATCATTCGGGAAATCATGGTTAGATTGTTGCAAGTCAGTAGCGTAAAAACTTTCTTATTGTAGACACGGGAATTGTTAAAGATGATATCATAACAAGTGTAAGTTATAGATAACAATCGAATTGTAAGACATACATTCGGGAAGGAGTTGCATATATTTATGCAGAATACAGTGAAATACTTTATTACTCAACATGAAACTGGATCGAGTAATTTTTGTGTTAAATATAAAATAATTTCTTAACTTTTCGTTCAGCTCTACACAATACAAATACAAAACAATATATCGCGCGAAATTACTTAAAAATATTATTTAACATAATAACTGTCAATGTTCCATACTTTGCTATGTTTTTTGCCTTTTCGTGTCGAGCGTCGAGCTTCCAGTGGGCTCGATCCACCGCCTGTTCGATGACGTCATCGGAGATTCTTGAGCCTTGTATTGCGTTTTGCCTTTATTAAAATGGAGCCGATAACATCGGTGCATCGGCGTTTAATTCTCTTTTCTCCGCGGGGCTGCAGCGCGCGCGTGTTCGAGAATTATTTGAAAGGTACCGTTCGGGTAGGCAGGTATGCGCGGCGTACGCGCGCCCTTTCTTTCCCGCACGCGTGCATTCCGGTCGTGCCGCGATCGATTTATTAATTTATTTATTCTCAGCACGAACTCCGCCGCTGCGCTGGTGAGGCGAGCAACTTTTTTTTCTAGGCTTCCCGCGGATAGGCCGCGCGGATACGTAGGTACGACCGGGTAGAACAATTGCGAAAGAAAGGCGAATTCCTGAAAGGCGCCTTACGGAGCTGCATAATGTTGCGTGTCAATAAACAAGCACGAACGCGTCAGAAAAATATCCGAATAACACGAGACAGAAATGTATCATTTTTTATTTCTGCGTTTTGTGTCCTTACACGAGTGATACGATTTAACCAGAAATTAAGTAAATTTAATCAAATTGCTGGAAAGACACAGGAGACGTGGTTTCCAAATTATATATGTTTGTATTATTTCTAAGTTGGAATAGAATCAAACGTGTATTCTGGCAGAACGTGTTAATTCGTCAGAAACCTTGACTTGATCTTTGTATTTTATTCTGTAGAATGTTACTTAATATATTTAACCACGTGAGCAAAACGTAAAGTTGTAAATAAATTCCTGCAACAGGCAGGACCCGCAACGCATACACGACGTACAAACCCAGGGGACGTCAGGAAAGTCCGGCGAGAGGCGCGAGAAGAGAGCCTCTTTCGAAGTCGTCCCGCCGTCAAACGCGAAACGGGAAGATTAGTTTTCTTTCTGGTACCCGATGGCCCGTGGTGGTACTTAATCCACGCACGTGTGTAACCCGTAAACGAGCGTGACGCATTCACCTTGACCCCCGACGTAAGATATTATACCTACCTACCTATGGTCTCGGTCGCGAGGGGGGGAAATCGCGCGAAACGAAGCTTTGATTTATACGAAAGTCCTGGTGGTGGCTGGCGAGAGGATGCTGAGATTGCGAAGGTCCCGGCGAAGGTATACCGGCCGCGTCGCATCTGGCGAAGTTGGTCCCCCGTAAAAAAACGCTACGTCGACGGTGGTGGCGGCGTCGGTTTATATACGAGCGAGCAAGACTGACACGCGCGTGTGCGTGCGTGTACACGCGTGCACACGTAATCAGGCACCCGACGCGGGGTCTACCTGTTCCCTCGTCCTGAACGCCGCGGGCTCGTTGTTGGCGCGTCCGACGCGCGATGACGCGCCTATGTTTGTTCTATCCGAAGGCGCGCCCCGCGCGCATCTCGTTTCACTTCCGAGGAGGGAACGCGGCTGAAATCGTTCCATCCCGAGGGGTTTTTTTCCCCTCCAAGCGCGATTTTTCTTCCCTTTTTTCTTTTTTTCTCTCTCTCTCTCTCTCTTTCTTTTCCTTTCCTTTCTCCTTTTTTCTTTCGTCGTGCAGGACGTCTCGCGGCTGTGCGGCATTCGCGCTGACATGCAAATACGCCGCGGCGCGCAGCACCTGGAGTGGATAATGACGCGTGCATAGACGCTGTCAGTCCGGCTGCCCATCGTTTTCCGTTCGTTTAGTCACGGCTCGTCGGCGCGAAACTATTTTCAACTGTCGTCGCGCCGCGCCGCCGAGGTAGACGAGTCAGGTTGGTCGGTGTTAGAGGCCGGCACGATGAAAAAGAAAGAAAAAATCCGCGGTAATTTTGTCCTGACGCGCGTGAATCTCTCGGATGGACGCGCGTGTACCTCGCGCGAGAAAAGTACCCGGAATCTGCGATGAATTCGCTCGTACCTGCTTGATTATGCATGCGAAAGTGGGTCCCTAACTCCTTCGAGATGGGACAAGAGGGGAAATGAAGGGCGAAATCGAGAAAAAAAAGGCAGGGTGTGTCAGTAGCGATTGCGTTAAAGATTAATATATAATTGCTCGGGCGCGATTTGATCCCCATGCGTTTTCCGAGCGTTGCCATTTAGCGTCGTACATCAGCGCGCGCAATGTTTCTTCTATCCTCTCCTCAAGATTCATGTTTTATGAATCGTGTGTCGATGGGGCATCTCGTTCGTCGAAGCTATTCAATGTTACAGATACGGACAAGTTGTCAGGGCGACAATGTCGATCTGTCGACGTAGTGAATTCATCGAGGTGTCATTGAATGTCCTGTTAGTGGACGTGTTAGGAACGCGAAACATTTGTAGAATTAAATATTATGACCAATCTCATTTGCAAAAAGTTAACTTTATTTCTTAATTTACATTATGCACTTAACTAAATAGATTTTTACTAAACAACTAATATGCTGTTAGTACAAGAATCCGCAGGCACTTGACAAGTAGTGCAGTAAAAACCTAATTTAGTAAGATATATGTATTACCTATATAAGGATCTAGTAGGATATACCTATATAAGGATCTAAAAGTTCCATTTGATCGTATAAATGTTTAGCGATCGGAAACAAACTGCCGGTTTAATCACCGATTGACTACTTGGTATCCTTCGAAGTGCCCGGCGTGTGAGAGAATGTGAGAATTATACTAACTAGGAAGCTCCATGATTTGACGATAGAAAAATCAAACAACATAGTGTTTCGTAGAGAAAGCTTTAACGGTTATTTCCGTCTTTGAAGGAACGGTTTGATTGTAACTTTCAATCTATTTGCTGAACAATTCTTTGATAAATTAATTCGCTCCTTTAAACTTTAATGTCACTTGTTGCTGTATTAATTAATATAACGCGAGTAATGTAAAATAGCTTGCTGTGCTAACTGAAATTATTTACGAAAACTGCTATTGTCCCTCTTTTTGAATATTGAGAAAGAGAGGAAAAAGTTTTAGATTCTGCAGATCCATGTTTTTAGCACGAGCATGCATGTCCTTCATACGATGTCGGTGAAATATCCTTCTCGCAAGATCGTATCGTAAATCGCTTAGGACCGTGAGGCGATCAAGCAGAAAATTTACGCGGCTATAAAACGTCGGTACGAGGGCAAACATCTGGACTCTACCTTGGCTGTCCAAGATTTGATGCCGAAATTTCTCTCGATTCTGCTTCGAATACGCGTTATAAAAAATGCACAAATGTGCTCCGATCATTACACGTTCATTGAAAACGCTCGTGTGTATTTTTTAAATGGAGAAACTCACATATTTTTCTCTACACACTCATAAGCTCGTTATCTTCAAATTTTATTTAATAATAGCTTCAGGCATTTATTTAGTGACATGAGATTATTTTACAAAATTATTCCCCAAAAGATTTACAATCTTATATATATATATATATATATATATATATATATATATAATTTAGTACATTAAATTGATTTAGATTACGGCAGAAAAATTATATGTAATGTATACGTTTGTACAATCCCTTATTGTTTTGCAGCATCCGGCGGACACACAATCGTTATCGGTCGTTCGTAACAAACGGCCGAGTTTTATTTATCGGTGTTTCATAGACGGTATAACAACGCGACTGGTAGTGGCAGGACGAGCCACGATTCCTGCCTTCGTCCCTTTAGACGAGATACGAGCCTTAATGTGTCCCGAGTGTCCAGCGAGGCCCTTAAACGCGTTCGCGTTTTCTCGGTGTCTTGCCTCTGACCGATCGCGACCATGACTTGCTACGAGAATATAAAAGATACTTGGCTACGCGGTGGGTCGAACGATCTCACTCTCAAAGAAAGATCTCTCACGCTTCGTGTTATGCAACTTTTATTGAATTATATGAATAGTATTCTTTGAAATTATTCGTAAATAGTTGAAATTGTTAAACAATTTCAAATTCGAACATCTTCTTTTTATCTTTAATTTTCAATCCTTAACTGGATGTAGAGTCTCTGGGGCTTCTGCTATTTATTTTATAATTTTGGCCAATTACGTTTTTATTTCTAGAAAAGCAAATAAACTTGATTTTGTGCAAAATTAATAAAAATATAAGAAAATATAGCAGCAAGTACGTAAAGTAAAGAAGAATCATTTTTATTTCATGTCTGAAAGCAGAAGTTCTTTCATCTTTATTAATATATAACGTTCTTAAGGATTAAATGTTTAAGTTTATCGAAAACATACGTAATGATTTCAATTATCATTTCGCAATGTAGTAATATCTATTATACACAGACACGATATAATTTGCGGATGCATATGAAGATATTATGCACGGTGGAGCGCGTTCGATAATCGAACTGCAGCAAGATCGTCTTTGTCCCATCGTATCGCTTTATCCTATCGGGTAAGATTTACGGACGGTCGCGGTATCGCGGCTAATATGCCGGAAGAGATGTGGGGACCGTGCGCGATTGCGAGATTGCTTATCAACACGCATCGCGCGTAACCGGTAGCAGGTAGAATCGCCGATCCAGCCGTACCAATGCACACTCTCTTTTGTTGTTCGGCGATTGTCACGCAGGTAGATCTGTATCTTCGCGCCAACGTGCGGCTGTGCGATCGTGATCTCCAGCCTCCAGCGCGTCTAACGAAGCTCGAGACTCCCGATATGTGTTGTCCAGTTAACTCCAGGCGGTTACATGCTGCACATAGCCGAATAAACGTTCCCGGTTATGATGTTCTTATACAAGATCGTAAAACCTTGTAAAAGATATTGACTTGTTGCGCGAATTGCATAAGAAGTTGAACAGTCGGTCCATAAAATGGATTTTATCTATTTTACGGTAAAATATCGAGATCGTACTTGATCTTTTTGTGTCATTTTGCCTGTGAGATCTCCTAATTAATCGTTTATTTCAGTGCCGTTAAATGTAATGTATGTGACATTTGATACATCGCGATCGGACTGGAAAGTACGAATGTAAGCAATCATGCGTTCGCGCTTCGCTGTAATTGCGTATTGTGCGGCGATTGACACGAACATATACGCGACGTTTTAATATCGCGGCCTACGTCATAGCACAGTAAATACGGGCCTGATCTACCATAGCATTTCCTTATCGGCAAATCGGCGGCTAATCATCATCAATCACCCTATCGGCAGTGTGTGCGTGGTCCATATTGACGGACACGTATGTATAGCGTCGAGTTAAATGGGAGCCAACACCGTTTACGATCTTGCCGTTTACGCGAAATCGTTATTGTGCTCATTTCAATAGAATTAATTGGCCATTATCATGCGAATATTTATTTCGAATAGAATTAATTATCACTCGAAGTCCACGCTCACTCGTATTTATCGAGTGTCAGAAAACTAATAAACATTACTTCACCGTCGTATGAAATAACTAAGAATATTTTGTATGATAAAAATACGCACAGTCTTGCTAAAATTATTATTTGATGTTGATTTCGTTCATAAGTCGATTAAATTACTTTCGAAGGGTTTGACTTTAGTATTCCATAATGCAATCAGAGTGCATCAAGTACTCTATTCCATTAGATATTATGATTCGTAATACGGCTTTGTCTTTACGACGATCTCGACGACGTGAGTTTTCTCCGACACAATGCACTAACGATTTCTCGAGGCGTAGATTCGCTCGGCCGTATGAATATTCCTTTCGGCGACAAGTTTCTTTCGAGCGGGCGCGTCCAGCTGCACCGTTCGTCTTCGTCATCGGACCTCGAAGACCTGCTGCCGTAGTAGTGTATCCTGATGACCGTTGCTGCGCGCCCCGTCATTAGCCGTACGTGCTACCGGCATACCGGTTTTTCCGCGCGACCTTCCATGCCTTCGCCCCTGCCTCCTCCATCACCTGGATCCCCTTAGCGTATCCCTTGTCGAGCTGTCACCGGTAAGAAAGGATTTTGTCCCTCTCTATGCATAGGAGACATACCGTCGTCGACTTGTCCAGCTTCGCCAGACAGATGGACGTTGCTTGTAAATTAGAAACACGGACTTCACGACGACTCGACTGCATAGACGTAGGCTGGAGAATTAGAAGGACGACGCGTGACGATCTCGATTGACATTAGGTATTCAGATTCAGAACGATGAAACACAAGTTGATAATGAGTGGAAAGCGCGTGAAATCTTTATACAGGTTTATAGACATTTTACTTCTTAATATCTGAATTATTTACGACGGACAAAAATGCGAACATGTATGTTAGATTTTATAGCCATGTACATATTCGCCGTCTGTCGGGGAAATCGAGGATTCTTGGACATTTCGTATCGCAAACTAGACAACTTGTGATACTATTTATGGTTAGAGAGTTTTCTTATCCCGGTAAATTTTGATTAATACGCAATTGTATGAGTTATCGCGTCGACAGATAGAGCGATATCAGCTGGCATCGCCGTTGAGAATCGATGGAGCTGCGCAGGTGCGATAAGGATCCTCTCGCACGGCAGCTCCCATCGGTGGCCTCTAATTGCTGCGAGACCCGTGAATTAGCATCGGCAATAAACTCAGCCAGTCATGCTGCGTCGACAGTCGGACGTAAAGGTGACTGTAAAGGTTCATTAGTCACTGAGCACTGTGTAACTCAGGTATATATTGCTGCTCCCCGGGTACTACCAGCTAGCCCATTCGTTCCCGTGTCACGTGAAGGATATACACGCCTCCCCGTTCGGGAGGCGCACTACCGATTCGTTCGTTCTCTTCGCGAGCATCGCGATCCTCCGGGGGATAATCAAGAGCAGACTCTCCTTTATGCCCCTTGCCGATTGCTTCACGCCTTAACTTTTTTCTTGAAGAAATTCAATTCAGCGCAGCAATCACCCCCCCCCCCCCCCTATTTCAATTCGCTGGATATGAACGAATTTTAAGGATTGATTCTATTTTGCTAAAATCTTATTGATTATGGCATTTATTCGACGTAATTACGAGAATTCTTGTTATTTCGATTATTTCTAGATTTTTAAATTTATTTTTAATTGCATTGCTATCTCGGCACGCAATTTTTTCACATAATTTCAGTTATTTTCTTTCTTATCCAATGGCTATGGCATTGCCATCAGGTATAATTCACGGTTGTAATACCGCACATTTATTTTAATACATACAGATTTAACTCGATATCTTGATATAGATCTTGCTTTCTGCAATTTTCAACGCGTAGCATAGGGAGTATGCTCGAGCGAGCGCATAGAAGTGGTTCCGCGCAATCGTCGGATTGTCTACTTTGTCAGACCGCTGCCATCGCCGTCGTCTCGTTCGTTACGGTTACTACCGGGAGATCTATCGCGCTCATCACGGCCTGGACATTATTGCGTCCGGCGTTACTCCTCAGATGCACGCATCTTCAGCGCCTTACAGCTCGACGTACACGCCTTCGCGCAAAAAGATGCTCCGCTTGTCGCCGACGCGATTCGTTAGCGAGCGAATCCTCGTTAAGCTGCTAATTCGATTCCGTTTATTTTTCGTAACGAGATTAAGCCGCGGTAATCTGTATCATCCTCTTTATTCTTCGAAGCCGTCATTAAAATGACAATCATATGTCTTATACAATAAAGAAAATGTACAAAAATGAAAAAAATAATTTACACAATTGCACGTAAATGTGTGTCGTAAAACAACCGAAATTTTAAATAAATCCGAATGTCCGGTGTTTTATAAACTGATCGGTGATTCTAAGAATGACATAGCGAAGCGAGCTGCGCCGGTCGGGCAACGATGGGAAATATTCGAATGGCACTCGGCGGTTTCGCCACGTTGGAAAACTCGATCGCGATTTCTCCCGTTTGACCACGCGTGCTCACAGCGCTCATGCACGGGAACGCACGCACGCACGTACGCACGCATGTACGCGCGCACGCATGATTCCGCGAGAGTCGCGAGGTAACGTGCGCAATCGCAATTTGTCACGTTAAGATATATAAAGGGCCTCATTACGGTCATACTTCATGTGTCACCGCGGTCGTGCTAATAAGACGTTATTAGTAGCGAAAGAGACCTTTTTCGTCGTCGTGGTCGATCGTGGGACGGTTATTATCGATGGCGCACAATTCCTCCTCGACATTCCACGACCTGATGCCGAAGACGACGTTGATGGATGCCGAAGCTCGCGTGAGCCCAAAGCGAGGCGAGCTTCACCGCTTTCCGTGTAATTACGAAAGATTCATTTTGCGAAAATCCTCTGGCTTGTCTACAAAACGCCGATTGCGCGCGATAAGTGCAATAACTCTGTCCAATAAAGAACCATTTAGAAAACGGAACGATACTCGAGCCGTCTATCCGCGTCGTGTAACGCACAGTGCAATACTTTCTTGAAGTATGGATGTTCGCCCGATATATCGACACTGACATCTTAAGAAAATCTTGTTTGGCACAGTTAATTTCCAAAGTTGAAACTTAATAAGACAAGAATTTGATATGCGGTTTATTTCTCATGTTAGCATATATTATTATGTGAAATACTTTTGGCATGGAGAGCTATTAAAATAAAATTTAAAGATAAAATTGATTACATTCACTAATATCATATGAAAGGTAATATTATTTTTTTATAGCAACATTGTAAAAGGAGTGGTAATAACAAGACAATAATTCGCTCGAACAGGCTTTAACGCAACGCGCTTCGGCTAGTCTCAGCCGCGGCGATAAATCCAGGCGCGATAAAAGATTAGCGCCACAATGAAGAGCGCGATAATAAATCCCGGCTTTAATTATCGGCGCGGCGAACTTTTCCGCGTGTTTCAGCGCGACGCCGGTGATAAATATCTGTCCGGTGCACTTTGTCGCAATCGCATCTCGCATCCGCGGCTCGTTAAGATCGTTCGCTCGCGCGCGCAAGCGCGGATAAGATTATCGAAAAAGAGACGTCGCAGCGCGCCTTGTATCTTGATAATCTAATAGTCGATTTACCCTAATGACTTACCACCGCATATTAAGTACCAAGGCCATAAGTCTTTGCGCGCACTGCACACATGGCCGAGCCTCGCGCGTTTCAGCCGAGATTCTGTGTGAAATCTCGTCAAGGAAACTCTTGCCGCCTGCCGATCACTTTAAATTTTCACATGCTTTACCTAGTACTTTATCCTTATAAGTATACACGAGACAATGTTGGCAAGGTAAACATACTAGACAAATGACTCTCACTATATACGTATTTCATTCCTTACGTACTGATTACGACGTTTTTCAAGTAGATGGTAGATTTTATCACATAATAAAGTTATATATACACGCGTATAAATTACGATAGATTTTAAATATTTCTAGCCAGATATGTATTTAATTACTTATAAAAATTTTTAAATTTTATTTTTGTTATTTTATTAAAAGACAACTGTTTATGACAGAATTTTGTGTCGTGCAACACAAGGTGAAAATATAATTATCAAGCTTGTGTGATATATAATTAAGCTAACTTTTTACATACTAAAAGTTCCTAAAAATTCTGCCTTCGCCTCCGAGTCTTAATTAAGACAGTTTGTGACCAAAAAGACGATTACGACAGAATTATTATAAAGTTACACGAAGCGCGGAAATACGACGGGTGACGCGCATACTTCGTTGTAATAACCGTCATTATCGGTCATCACGCCGTAGCCGAATGTATTGGGCACGAAAATTGATATTGCGAGGCGCGCAATTTGCGCTCGGGTGCGATGGAAGCAGAATGTGCAGAGACAGTATACGAGGAAGAAAAAGGATAAAAACGTCCGCGAGGGGAACAGGTGAAAAGCTACGCGCGGCTCATAAATTACATTGTATTTGTTATTCTCGTTGTTTTTGAAATTAGCATTTATAGCATGAATATACATGTGTATACATTTACATGTGAGTTGATTTCTTCGAAAATTTTTAAGAGTTTCAAATCGTGTGCGTAAAAGTTTGAAAACTTTTACAATATATCTGTTTATTTACGATATGTACATATTGAAGTAAATTGATGCAGAGAAAATCTTACAAGTTTCTTTAAGTTTTTATTTAATAATGCTACTATGTTTGCAAAATGCAAAGGAAACTTTTGCGATGGTTTGGCGAGCCTCCTTCATTTTACTTCATCGGTCTATTTTTATTTATTTTAAAAGCACGCTAAATTTAATTATAAACGCGATTATAAACGCAATTTTTCGGTTCGCGGTCCACTGTAACGCGCGTAGTTGCTTTCCATTAAATCGACACGTACAGAATGTGTAGCTCGTTCCGACCAACCCGCGCCGTGGTAAATGGGACGCAATTACCGATTTCTCGCTACCGTTAATACATCATAAAATATGTAATATCGAGGCGAGTCGCGATCGAGTCTTCGGAATATTACATTGCCCCATCACCGGGAATTCTGGTGGATGCCGTGTTTGTGCATAATATAACGCGCATCTCGCGGCTTGCGTAATAGTGCAAACTTGCGTATTCGTACAAGTTGGAATACTAACGTATTATTGCATTATAAAACATCACCTGAATATATATCTTATATAATGCTGAAATGTGTATCAATAAAGATTGCACTGAGATACTTGTTGCGCAAGGTTCTTTCGCAAGGATCACAATATATCTCGCTAGTTACAGTTAATAACGATTCTCATAAATCGGCGGTTGTGTGCACGCGAGCTATCGAATTCCAATAAACTACGATTGATAAACGACGGCGCTACCGAAGCCGCGTGGGTCTACTAATTACTAATCCCGGCACGACAAAATGATTCAAATTACTCGCGGCCGGAGTGGCCGCCATTAGCGACTAATTATCCTTCGATCACGGTGGTGCCTCGCGGCAGGATATACGGGAAAATTTACGTTGCGAGTTACCCCTGTTCTCCCGATAATTGCAGAGCGGCCGCGTCCTGCAGCTGCTCTCATTGTACCGGTGTACGAGCTGCACCGCCGCGGCGCCGCTCGTATAAACGCGAAAGAAAAATATATACCTAAAGGTAAATGTACCAATGTCGAGACACTTAAGATCTATGTCTGGACACCTTTATCATTTTACTTTTTAAATAAGTATAACGCGAATTAAAATCAATGATAAAAATATAATACAAGAAAAATATTTTTATCTTTGATTCTTTGATTTTAATTCGCGTTATAACTTATTTAAGGGCTAAAATGATAAAAATGTCCAAACATAGGTACGTGTCCAGGTACATTTACCTTACTGTATCCTCGTGAGTCTGCGATACATTATCGTTGATATCGCAACGAAACTCTTTAGCTTGTAGATCAATATAACGACGCGCCGATTTACTCTTATTTATCACGTTGAGCTATTATTTAGAAATCACCTCTACCTAAGAATTATTTGAATCTATTCAGTTTATTCAGCGATTGCTGGGGACTTAGGAAAATAGATTACATCACACGTGGATGTCGATTTACAAAAGAAGGTGCGAGCACATTGCCGAAGATTCGTAGATGCGATGGGTGGTCTACATTCGGTCCGTAATGTCCTGACGCAATATCGAACTGCCGTGAGCTAAACGCGCGCAAGAAGCTATATACGATTATATTTTAGCCATTTCAATTGAGAAGCGCGCATTATGCAAGGCATCAAGAAGAAGGATGGCCTTCGCCATAACGCGAGTAAGATTGGCTTGAGCAAGATTCATAGAAGATTAATCCTCTACCGCCGTGCTTCTTTTTATCCCGCGCATCCAGTGAGGCTACAGAGAGAGGTAGCAAAAGAAAACAATACACAGAACCGGTTCGCTTTCTTCGGCATGACTAAAGTATGGGTATACTCGTACGCTACTAAACATCATATGCATCACATGCTACTTGGTTACCCATTTTCTCATTTATGCGAGACGCTTCATCACCTGTTATCATTTCTGTGCTGCTAATATATTCTCCGAGTTTATAAGCCTCGCAGTTTTCCCACGACGGAAATTCGATAAAGAATTTAACTGGCAGAGGACACATTGAAAGTAATTAACAAATTATGCATCGCGAGTGTGAACAACCCGTTATTTTATTAATAATTATAAGAATTTACAAGAATTTAATTTGAGACATAATTGCCAATACGTTGAACGTCAGAAATTAAAACTTGCGATGAACGAGTTACAGTTATTTTTGACAAGTTGGAGGAAGGGAAAGAATTGGGTATCACTTTTGTAAAGCGCTGATGAAAAAAAGAGACAGGATTGAGGAAGAAATGTCATCGCGCGAACAAGTGGATGACCAGCGTATAAGGCGGTGGCGTACGCTGTAAATGTAAATGAACGCGATCGCCGCTCTCTGTAAGACCACGCGGCTGTCATCGAGAGAGCGCTCATTTACTGTCTCTGCGCCCTGCACCCTTCTCTCAGTCTTCCTTACCCAAATCTTTCAAGAGAAAGCCCTAACTGTCACTCATCGCGACCGATCTCTTTCTACTTCGAAGCAAAGTGATTATTTTTCATTGACCTTATGTAACGTCAATCAAAAACGACATTTTTATTCGGACAACATTTTCCGAGATTGTGCAAGTTTTGAACAAGTCCGATTCTTTATTCGAAGCGAACCCGATCGTTCCGGATCCCATTTCGAATAGCGCTCTATATTTTCATAGTAATATCTGTTTATCTTCTTTGTTAGGCTTTCAATTCGTAAAATTTGCTATCGGATCGGTGATCATAAAAAATATATTTTTAAAAGTAATATTTTTTTACGTAAAATTTTCATGAGAGGCCCATCTGTTTTTTCTTGCTGTAAGTATATTCGATTTTATATTCCGTAATTAAATGCAGCTTCACATCTGGAAGGAATTCCTTCGAATTGTTAATGTCATCCAAACATATGTATGTCGTAACTACTCGAGGTTCAAAAGACTCTTGTTGATGGGTCAATTAATTAGGCGTTTATGGGAGTGGCTATTTGAATAAGTTGAACGATTAAGCCTTAATACATCGGAGGAGAAAGTCTACCTGTCTAGAGGATTATTACGATCAAGACGTTGCGCATTCTCGATTAAATAAGGTGGAGCAATCCGCAGGAATCGTTAACAATGAGACGCGAGGGGATCTAAGCTGTCGAGCTCGTAATTAATCCGACGTTCAGCGTACGAGTTTGCGCGTCGTAATTGCGGCGTGGAACACACGAGCTATCGTGCCCGCAAAGTTGCAATTTACTTATCATAATTGGAGAGTATTCGCGAGCGTATAATAAAATGTGCAACCGCGTAGCGTGAGAGATCGTTAGCGTAAGTGCGAGGCGCAAGTGTCTAACGCACGGCTTCGTGAACGTTTATAAACCGTATTGCGTTGCAATCAGACTATCGGTGCATTTTGACGAGTCGCCTTTTTGGACGTAAAAATAGTCGCGAGACAATACCTTAAATGCTTTTTGTAACAAATTTTATCTCATAATCCATGGAAAAAACAAAAGTTCTTCATAAATTTATATATATATATAGTTGAATGATCAAAATTATCAAATGTCCTGTCCATATGCTTTAAATTATAATTATAATAATAAAATGCATTTTATTAGAAGATGTTATGACCTTTTTTTAGTCTCGTGCATTTAATAGAATCGATTGATTCTATAAGAATATCTGCACAGTTTTGACACAATGGTACACGGCAGGTTCCAAATTATTGTACGGGGAATGTGACCGATCGATGCGCGAATCTGTGCGCGTATATATAGCGTCCAAATCGCGCGCGTACACGCGCGCGGCCGAAGGTATCGAAAGATTTCAGCCGAGAAGTTATGAGAGAAAACGCGACGTGAAACGAAACCGCCGATACACACGCGTACCACCATGTCTCCGTTGTACACAACGCCGGTAAGAGGTTCTGAAAACGTCCGATCACGATGCACGATAGCCCGATGCGTGCGGAACATTAAAAGCCGGTTTTACGGTTATTGCCCGACGCCGCGGACATTCTTTTTTTTCCTTTTTCTCTCTCTCTTTCTCCCTCTCTCCCCCTCTTCCCTGTCTCTCCGCACAGCGGAGACGCGACCGCGGGGGTCAGAGTGTCACACGGTAGCGGGGGCTGTACCCCCGCGAAACTATTAATTTATTGATTAAAGCTTCACTTAATGCACCGTGACCTCCCTAAGACCGTATCTTTATAGTTATCTCACCTAGGCACGCATAGGTGCGAGATGTATAATATATAATACGCGCGTCAGGAAACCGTGATCATAACAGTCTCGCAACTTTTCAGAATTAAAATTGTGAAACGTCTCGTCGAGCTTTTAAGTATCTCGATTTCACAGCGCCTCGTCCAGGAGAAGGATCATAATTATCTCCAGTTATTATCGCGCGTGCGCGTGTGTGTGTGTTATTATCCGCTTGGTTTTGGCTTATGTCCGATTCGTCGTGCAAGTATGCGCACTTCGGGATAGTGAGAGATGCACTCTTTATCGCATCTGTCTTTGCCGTCGTCGTTGTCCGACTTATTCACCAGCCCAATTGTCCGCGATACTTCCTCGTGCATTTTCCACCGCGGGAAACTGCATATTTTTCACCGTTCGCTCGCGCGTACCGTTAACGAGGCAGGGGAGTACTCGGGGACTTAATTTTACGATCGTTCTTGAAAGCGCGTTCTTGGTCATTGATTTTATCCGCAATTCGATGCGAAACTCGATACTCTCGGACGCGCCTTCTTAGATTACTCCTAGATTACGTCTTTAAGCGGAGACACGATAATACGGGATAACTCAGGACACCTTTCCTGCGCCTTTCTCGCAAAGATTCAAAGATTCCAGAAAAGAGGACATACTCTTAACGTGATTGTGGAAAAGAGAACAAGCTTATTCAATCATCTCCTCTTTATGATTGTTATACAAATCATAATATACTTCTGCATCATATTTTTACATTAGCGACCGAGATTGCCAATTAGAGCACGTGTCGGTAGTAATTTTAGCGCGATTCAGCGTTATGTAGCGGCAGTAAACGTGTGTGCCCGCGCCGAGAGGGAAGGAACGTGTCGAGGTAGAGAAGGCGCGTTTATAAAACGACGTTTTTCCGCGGCACTCACAGCTCCATATGGCGGGATCTAGTTTTTGCCCGATATACTCGCGAGGTGAGCTCGAATATGGCAGAGACCCACATTTTTGCCCGCTGTTCTGGGCAATTTCATTTGTGTACACGCCGGCGAACATTGTAAAAGGGATCGTGCGCACGGCACGGCGTGGCGTGGCGCGCGATGCCGATCCAAATTGGTACAAGGCTGCGTGAGCATTTTACTCACTCTCGGCCATGGTAAAAGTATCGAAGTCAAGTATCGTTCCGTGCTGTACGTACATGCATGTAGCTTATTATTCGATTATTTTTCAAATCGGAGCGAGAACTTCTCGCCATCGGCCATCGTTTTTTCACTGGGATGATTTTAAGCCAAACTAGTTCTGGTATCGCGTTGAGTGACAAGGAATTGTACGAGCGATTTATTCCTATTTGCGAATCAAATTAAAGACTAATTTTAAGATGAATATGTGAATGAGAGTTTCTATGTTCAATTTTAATTTTTCATTCAGATTACTAATTGTATAAGAATAGATACTTCACCGTGAATCACAAACCGGAATTTCGAGCGCATACGCGAGTCTATTGTCCATTTCTAGCAACGCAGGTTAATTTTAATCTTGGTTTAACTTACCTGTCATCTCTTCCTAGTTCTAAAAGTTAGAAAAAGATAGAACGTAAGTTAAACCGAGATTAAAGGTAATCTACATTGATGGAAATGGACATATGTCTGTTTTCCGTGTTTTTCTGTAAAGCGCATCCGTATTACGCTCGATGTCTATGCGGCCGGTACGCGTATCGCGCAACGTATAATCACGCGTGTTACCGGACGCGTTGCCAGCATTAGCATAATTATGTCGCGGTAGTGCAGCATGATTATGCGTGTCATTGTAACGAGCTGGAAACTGGAGTGGCTTTTTCAAAGAGCGCCGTATAGCCGCGAAATGTTGCGAGACACCGTCATTACAAGTGTCTTTTGCGTCGCGCGCGATTATGCCATTACGCATGGTTTTGGTAATGATGATGTCATCTCGAGTATGACACGCGGGCCGTGTTGAAACATTTTAGCCTTAATAGATTTAAATACGTTGATATTCATTGCGATATTGCTGCGGATTGCGTTTCCGATGTCATTTCTACATCGTCCATTACTTATTTTCGAAGAGGTCGAATACTGACGCAACGCGGCTAAATTAGATTTCAATTAGATTTCGTAAATTTCTTCGACATTCTTAAAAAAAAAAAAAATTGCCTATAAAATTGACAGTCAAATTAATATAATGAATAAATGAGTAGAATTCGTTAAATATTATTGTAACAAAATAAATATTTATATAATAGCGTTACTCACATGTAAAATATAAAAACAATTCTAAATGAAAACTTTTCTTAGAAATACGCGTGTAAATTAAGGATTTTTCGATCCTCGTAAAAAGTGTTAAAAAGCACACGAAAAATTAAGACGAGCTGCAATAAATCTCCGAATCCTTTTTAACGCCCTTATAAAGAGCTTTCTCAACATGACGGCCCGTATCTCGATGATACACGGAGCCGCAATCCCGGCGCGGGATACAAGACGACGGGTTAACGTTAATCTAATTAATCTTTACGAGTGTAATTAGCGCGCGACCATCCTGCTTGTGAGATCGACGTGAAACTTGCGTCGGTGAAGTAAATGACGGTCCCTTTATCTTCACGAGTAGCAAGTACACGAGTATCCCATCGCGCGAGGCAATTTGGCGGCAGTCACTGATCGCCCCTGCCTTATTCATCTTCCCGGATTTTCTACCGTTGAACACATTAGCGGTCGCAATTTTGGGTGCTTCATGACCGAGAGTAAGTACTTAAATAAGTCTTCTCTTCTCTGATACGTAAGTTTTATCCCCCCTTTTTGTGTTTTTAATTTGAAAAAGTTATCTTGCTCGAAAAAAGACAGGGATTAAATACTGTTTAATGACCATTTCAAATTACAAATTAATAATTGCTCTCATTAACTGATAAATATTTCTTACTGAAATCGAAACGATAAATCATGCGATGCGTTTTAACTATTTCTCTTTTTTATTCTTATTATATGCAATATGTAATAATATTATATTATATCGGAAAAAGACAAGGATTAAATTATACTGTTTATCGATCACTTCAACTTACAAATTAATAATTGCTCTTATTAACAGATAAATATTTTTTATTGAAATCGAAACGAGATAAATCATGTGATACGTTTTAACTATTTCTCTTTTATATCCTTATTATATGCAATATATAATAACTATCGTTTATAGAAAAAAATAGCTAAATAGCTAGCATTTTAAGGAAAGATGAAAAACTTAGTATCATATATATTAAATCATGCAAATAAAGAGATAAAATTAAATTTCTCGCGTCAGTGCGATTAGTATAATCCGCGAATGCCATGCGACAGAAATAATGCTTTAAATTACTATAAGTCACTAAGTTTAGTCAAGTGAAATTATCGGGAATTGATGAGTTCTGTCGCAACCGCGGGAAGGTAATTTCCAGGAGCGAGCAAAAACGACTTGATGTCACCGCGGGATTTCTGGTTTTATTGGGTCTTCGATCGTTCGATGTGAGAAAAGACGGCGATAAACTCTCGCCGCGCGCGCACTTTCGTCGCCGTTCGGCGTTAATGCGAGTATCCTTGATTTTTTAATGCATTCCGATTATTCTTCCTTCTTTTTTTTCCAAGGTGTCTCCTTCGTTTCGCGCATCAGCGAACGGAATTGTGTAAAGAAAAAGAGTGACACCGGAATTTGCGTCCATTGAATTACCTTTATTGCCATTCAGCACACGCGAGTTCGGAATGATAATTTGAACGAAAGCAGATTTCAAGAAACGTTCGTTTCTCCATCGGGAAAAAAGGGAGAGACGATTTCGAGAAATGTATACATATGTATGAATTTAACACCTGCGTAAAATATCGTGAAACGATATAATTAATATTAATGTAATTTGAATCATTTAATGGTAATTTAATTTTCGCGAACGTTGCTTTAAAAAAGCAACAAGTTGTACTTGTAAGGGAAATAATCCTCTTACTCATAGTTTACAATTTATGTCTGTAAGAGCTACATCAATGTTAATTAACACTATGAAATATTGATGAGTATTGTTTATACGTTATCTGTTTCTGCTGTCGACCGCAGTATTGACATTTTTGAGAAGGCGCTCATCCGAAGTTTCAACATTAGTAACGCTCGGAGGGAAACTACATCGTCCGAGAATACCTCATGGTTATTGCGACGCCATTGTTTGCACGAAAATAAACGAGCAGCAAATCTCAGGAGCGGGAAGGAACACGCGGTGTATCGGCATTCGCGCCTCGGCATCGGCGAGCGGTAGCGCGGCGGCGCGGGCGCAGCGGCGCGACGACGATCGGTTTTCTCACGGTGTCCGGCGCGCCACCGACGAGGACGAGGACGGAGGACGCGGAGAGGACGTCCGTGGTCGGTAGAGGGTGATTTCACCGAGATGGATTGGATGCCTCTCGCGCGACTCGCGAGATCGCCTTCGCCACGGCACGAGGGTTGACTGATTTGTGTGCGCATGGTTCCCCGTCGCCTTGACTTTACTTAAACGGGAATAAACGACACCGCTCCGCGGTTATTCGCTCGTACGACCGTCTCCCTCGCCTTCCATACTTATCTTTCTATTCCTCCTTCTCTCGTGGATACTGAGAAACGGAAGGCCGAGGGAGATAGAGAGAAGAACCGAGATAGCGCGGCGGTGGTGCAGGTGTAGAAAGGCGTCGTCGCGGCTCGCCGATTGCGGAATAATCGGACGGTGTGGGAGCCGATACGTGCGACGATACGATAGAGCCGCGGCAATGGGAAACCCCGTAGTTGGTAAAGAGAGAGACAAAAAGAGATATCGAATTTTTCGTCGGGGCGTAAATCCAGTTTTAAGGTCGCGCGCATGACTGTGATGTTCGCGATCGTGAAAGGGTTGAAAGGGTCCGAGAGAGAACGGTTTCGACGAACCGGGTGAGATATAACTTATATAACCGGGAACGCGCACGAATGCGAAATAGAAAGAAGAAAAGCACGTTACATAAAAGCTTGACGCTACGTTCTGCGTTACGTACGATACGTTTCAGAATGTGGTTTTGAAATGCACCGACGAGGGTAATTCCGCGCCGCAGTAATGAAAATCGCGGGGAAAAGGGTGATATAATGAAACGAGGTGTAAAATGAAAGAATTGTAAATTTCTCATTTAACGTTGCGCATTGGGTGAGAAACCAGCTTGGAACTTTGGGTGAAAACCATTTGTGATAATATTAATATTGAAAGCAAGAAAGCGATTGCGTAAATAATAATGTTAATAATGTACGAAATTCGAGATGGAAATGACTAATTTCAGATTAGATCGTCGCACGACATACAGTAACGGTGAACGGTTGAGTAGTAGCGAGACCAACTTGCGCGTTCTTTAATTATTGTACGAAGGTGTTTGTTCGGTTAGCTTTGTCCGCTGACTTCATCGTTACGGCGTTATACCTTTATCCGTTTCCCCGCGAATGCCACGCTTCGGAATTAATGACTCAACCCACGCGAGTCAAGGAACAATTATTATAAACGTAAAAGGAAACCGTTCTGCGCAGGTGTAACGATGTCGTGTGACTCATCCCAAAGGGACGTTTCTATTTGATTGAGTTTCATTGTTCCAACGATTACCGCACACAGAGACCTCGCAGTTAATCCTATTGTGTGTAAACTATACTATTGATTATTCCACGGAGAAATATTTCCGCCTAATTTTAATCAGAATTCACACTTAAATAATTTTAACTTGTATGAAAGCTTTTATCGCATTTTCACATTAAGCTTATTTAAAGAAAGAAGAATCTTTTCTCGTGCAGCTAAAGGTAATAGAAAACTATCCCTTTCGATCGAGTTTTAATCCTACCGACACAAACTTAACGATCGCTCGCAGCCAATTAATACTACTTGAATAAAGATGGGTGATTCAATGGTGGTGTCCGGTTTCATTCGGATCTTCCTTGACCGTAAACGGCAATTCCACTGTCGGCCCTTTGCTCTTCCGTCCTCCGTGGGACACGCGAGCCACGGGTGGATCGTAAAAATCGCGGAACGTGGGCGCCCCGGCCTCGAGACCGGGGCTGATCATTCCTCGGCTGATTTTTTCCGGATAGCTAAATGGAAGAACGGTGTTGACCGACCGACCGCGCGGCGCGGTGTAGCCTCGCGTGTGTACGCGGCGGTGCAACGTCGGATGCAACATCGCTGCAACGACAAAGGAACGACGGCTTCCGCCGTGGTTCTTATCGCTCTTACGTATTCCAAGCCGATCCGTTAGATCTCTTTCACGGATGTACTGCTCCTTTGGCCTTTGGCTTCTACGTCCGTCTCCTCCTCCTCTTCCTCCTCCTCCTGCTCCTCCTCTTTACCTGTTCTGCCTTCGTTCTTCCTCTACTCGATCGGGACTGAATACCTCCTTAGGTTTGTCCCACCCACGAGACACCCACCTCGGAATATAACTTTTAAGCCCCCCGGCCGATGACCAGTTATTGTTCGTTGTTCGTTAGAAAGCGAGAGATATGTGTAAGGTGAATTAAAATTTCCTCTGTGAACTCGGGGATATTTTTGGCATAGCAGCGCGGTAAGTTCCTGGGAAAGTAGTTTCAATTACGTCACAAAATCGATAGAACGCGATCTTTACATCTAATTCATCGGAACATTACAATGAAGCTATTATCTGAAAGAAACCTGTAAACATTATTCCTTCTTGTATATTTTTGACGAATATTTGTTTTAATATTTTTGTCACCAAAAATGAATTTGGTAGAAATCAATCTTTGGAAACACAGTAAAATTTCTTAAAACTTTTCCTAAATGACGATTACACACTAGAGACTCGAATGTTGCTATATTTTTTTATTGAAATGCCATATCGTAGTACATTACGATGACTGGAAATCCGTAATTTACATTCAGGTACAAGAAATTGCTTCGCGAGTCATCGAATTGGCTATCTATGCTAAACGGCAGCACGCGCACCAAATAGGAAAACATACGCGAGAGTCGCGCGAACGCACTCGTAAGTACGTGCCTCTATCCATCAGTTCGATTATCTCGGAAAGCGAGACGGCCGCGTTGGAGGTATACGCGCGGAAAACTCGTTCCTAATTGCGTCCGTCCGATCGTGGCTAATAGCTCGCGGTGCGGTTCTCGCGCGAAGGAAGGTAATGCGCGAAGGGGTCCTCGACAATAGGCAATAAGTAACGCACGCGGCGGTTCGATCGCATCTCGCTACGCCTTCCACGGCCACGCGCTAACGAGACCATTTCCAACGTCGCGATGTTTTCTGACCGCAACCGCCGTTGTCATGCCGTCCTCCCCCGTGTTGCATCCCCCTGCCCCCGTGAAATTCACGTTACGTCCCGACGCACGTCGCCGTACGTCATCATCGTGCGTACGCTTCGGTGAGGAGCAAGCAGGATATGCCTTTAAACACACCTGCGTTTCTCAGCGATTTCATCTTTTGTTAACGCGAGCTCGCGGCAGAGCGCACGCGATCGGTATCGCGCCTGGGAAAACGAGATGATGGTTTGACGGTGGTGTTGGTGGTGTAAAGGAAAGACAAAAAAGGGAAAAGGAGATGATCGTTTGTTGACAAGGGAGACGACAGTGATTAATGGTTCTTTCTTCCTGTTATGCCTTTAATACACGATGGCGCAAACACTTGAACTCTTAGGGCCATTCTACAGTACGTCATAAACGATGGCGACTGCTAGTTGAAAAGTGTTATTTCCGATTGCGCTTGTCAGTGGCGGTTGTCAAAAGAGAGTTAGTGAACTTTTAACTTTTTTGGTGACAGCAACTGGCAATCGGCAATCAGAAATAACACTTTTCAACTAGCAGTTGCCATCGTTTGCGACGTATTGTAGAATGGCCCTTATACTTACTCTGGGAGACAGTATGTCTTTGCGTTTTTTAAATAATATGATGAGGTAAACTTAACTTATATATGTGTACATGTAATAATAAAATCATAAAACGCATCCTTGTTTGATAAATTCTTTCTATAACGAATTTTATCATAGAATAAAAATAGAATTAGGTTTTTTAAAGTTCTAGGTTTCATTATAAAGAAAAGTATAAACGCAGCATAAACGAGAAAAAATTTTCTAGATTTGATAGGGAGAATGAAAAACTGTTTCTGACGTGGTGGATATTAATTTGATGTAATTGATCCTCTAAGTTTCGCAAGAAGAGTATGAAATATGGTCGCATTGTAAAATATTTTATGCATAGAGAAATCGTCTTAAAACGCAATTACGAGTGAGGAAACCGGACGCCTACGGAGGTACGAAGCGATACTACAAAGAGATCGGAGGATTTCTTCTTCGGGGTAGGAGGTTTCGTAGGAGAGGGGCTTGAAAATCGTAATTTAATATAGCCATTAATTGCTGCGGCTACGTTACGCTTCGCCGCGCGCAGATGCGGTATCATTTTCCCAGTCGATTCGTCGCCGTCGCCGTCGCCGTCGCCGTCGTTGTCCGGGTCCGCTGCAATGCCTGCAATAGCGATAATGCGCCTTTCTACCACCGCGCAGCACCGATACGGATCTTAAGGAGACCGTAATTATGAAAACAGCTGCCTGACGTACACGTCACAATCCGATTGCAAACGCTGACTCTACTCCCTCGATCTCGTGATTTTCCGTCTCCATCTTTTTTGCGTGCTCTCTCTCTCTCTCTCTCTCTCTCTCTCTCTCTCTTTCTCCATCTATCTATTTATCTCTATTTCTCTGTCTTTTCTTTCTCTTCGTCCCAGCTTGCCTCCTCCCTTTTCCCGCTGCACATACCTTGGACCGACGTACATTTATCCCGTTGTTCTCTCTCTCTTTCTCTTCCTCGCTCCTCCCTGGCTTATGATTAACGGCGCTGATGCACCTGCTTCGCGCTGCGCCTACTGGATTCAATCCTCGCGGCGAATTATTTTCGTTTTGCAAAGTTCTTCTGCGGCTCGTTTAAGAAAGGAACAATTAAATCGGCCCGCGAAATTATTATAAGAGGTGATCTTGCAAAAAATATGCAGTTCTCAAATTTGTTTATGTTCCCATCCGCGCTTTATTGTTATTTTTATTTATATATGTGCCGGAACATTCTCTCTGTCTATTAAAATCAATTCTTTCAAAAGGGCCATACGTTTCTGCAGAATAAAATTGATGCACATAATATCACGTATAGAATTGATAATAATAATAATTGATAATAATTCACTGCAATCTTATTGTTATTTATTTCCTGCTTCAGCCGTTTGCTTTTCCCGTTGAAGATTTATTATTTCACCTGTCATTAATCAGAAGTGCATTAATATCTGAATTTTAAAACATCTCGAGACGTGCTTGATTATTATTCGCGACGGAGGATTAGGATGGCCGTTCATTTCGTGTAATTAAATCTTACCGCGCGCGCATTATACACACGCATGTGGTACCAAGGGTGCGCTTCTGGAATTTAAATGGAAATAACGGAATCTTAGGATTCTTCGTTAACAAGATTTTGCCATTGCGCTTAGCCCCGGCTAAATCGCGGACTCACGGAGACGTATGCGTAAGCATGCATGTAATGAAGATGTTTTCCCGGCGACCGGATAAGATTGTGTGGTATATTAATATTAATGGCGTCGGAGTTAACGAACTGTGTAATCGACATTCCGAGCAATATCCACGCTCATAGAATGTTAATATTCCGCGACCTGGTGACCAATGTTACCGAAGATGATCAGCGTTTATCCACGCCTGCATTCATACCTCGTACCTCGGATGCGTCTACGACAATTTGTTTGCACGTCGCAAATTTAAACTACAACAGTAACGCAAACATATCATTATTCTCAATAATATAATATAATCAATAACATAATCTCGGTAATATAATATAATCATATATTCTCTTAAAATACCATTTTTATTTTAAGATATTCTTTTTTCGTAACATAAAAAGCTCGTTTAAACTTTTGATTGAATTAACAATTATATTGATATACGTAACTGATGTACATTTTCTTCGTCATCGATTAATTTTAATTTTGTAGTTTGTGATACCTTTTTAAACTGAATGATAGATATGTGCCAAGGTTTGATTCACGACTTAGCTAATTTATTCACATACTCTATCAATTCGCAAGTAAAGTGAAGATATCTTACTCACAGGTACATGTTCTCAATATATTTTTCCACGTCCGATACAATTTTGCAGTTAAACTCGAGAAATTCGATATGTGTCCGTACGATCGGATTCTAACGTGAGTAAAGTCCTCGGGGTAAACTTATCGGTTTCAATGATATGTAATCCTTGTACGTATCGTTTTCAATTACAGAGAGATATATATTTTTTTCCTTCCGTCTTCCATTTTTCTTCGGGCGTCACTACATCTTTACTAGGACGAACGATTTAAACGAAAGAGAAAGACAATCACGCGATTAGAAATTGATTTGATTTCTTACAATCTCATCACGTTCCTAAAAGTGAGTTTCTCAATTGATTAAAGCGCCAAACAGGCAGGAACCGTCGCGTCGTCCAGCTGTAATTATTGCTTCCTCGTTTTCCTTTTCGTAACGAGACTCGCGGCTGTCCAGGTAGAGTTTGAACGAGTAAGACGAACCCGCGCGCGCGGAGAGAGAAATCCCCGTGAAATCCCACACGGTGTTTTGCATGCGGCCTATCTCCATCAACGGCGTCTTGCATTTCGTGCTTGGCAGTGCTGGCACGCGCGACGTATAGTGCCCAGGGTGTATAAATACGATCTCGCATGCGACCTCCTTCATTATGCCTGGTCTCGCGCTGCAAATCGTTCCGGTTTACATTTCAAAACTCGCGTGGATACATCCAATCGAGTGTTTAACAAGCGTTAAGCCCTCCCACGACGCGGCTGTTATCGTGGACCATTAAACCGCGTTTTCGCTTATTATTCCTATTGCGCCCTACTCATTGTCAGTACGCGTCGTTCCATGGTGCCAGCTCAAGAATATCGACCGTGAGAAGCAGTTACCATAACGTATCTTAATAAATTAACTATTAATATCTTTTCCGAAATTTAGCCAGCTGCGATTTTATTTAATGATCCATTTTTTTCTTAATACGCACACCTGATCGAATAGAAAATCTCTCGATGACGATAAGCGATACTTTTAGCAAGAATCGATACGAGTTTGTTGTCGCCTATTTGTGCTGCCGTTTATAGGTACTTCACGTTGGTTTATGCAGAAATAAATACGGACGATATATGAGGCAAAATACATCGCAAAAACTATTGTCGATCAAGGGCTCGCAAGTGTTCCGTAGACTGATTAAGTAATCTGCAATTGCAACAAATAACACGCGATGCGCTTGGATGGCCGCGCTAACCGCAACAAGAAGGCTTAAGGAGCGAGTCGCGTGATCCTGACATGAGCCGCGGCACGCGGAGAGGAAGCTCATGCAGCGTTCGGATGTGCCCGGGTGTAAATGGCCTTTACGCCAATCGTCCCGTCGAAAATTATTCTAGATCGCGTATTAAGATTACGCGATGCACGGTATAATTTCGATGAGCTTATAAATCAAGCAATTCCGCCTCGTCCTGGAATTATAGGCCGCCGAATCATCGACTTCGTTCGCCGCAATCATCTCGGAAATGTATGATCCTCCGGTCCGGTAATAGCCGCATTTTTCTTCGCCGCGTGGATAAATGCACGTGACGCGGGCGTGCATTATTTTACGGGCGTGAGCACACGGGAAAACGAGGGAGAGAGAAAAAGAGAGAGAGAGAGAGAGAGAGAGAGAGAAGGAGAGAATTACTTGAGGCACAAACAGACTGATGATGATTGGACAATTTCATACGCGGTGGCTGGCGTGGTACCGTCCTTCGTCGGTAATCACTCTATTTATCATTTGCCACGTTTCTCGCCTTATTTAATGGCAGCGGTAGCCCACCTGGCACGGAATGTGGATCCTGGCAAAATATTGCCGCGCCGCTGCCTCGATAGATCAGCAGCCGCCCTCTCCCTGCCCTTCCCCTCTCTCTCTCTCTCTCTCTCTCTCTCTCTCTCTCTCTCTTTCTCTTTCAAATAATCCGCGCAGATATTCGCGCTCCTATCAATCGCACCACGGAGTTTATGCGCGCGATATGCAACGTACAACTGCGGGAATACCCGCGGGTGGAATGCGAGTTACGAAGGCGCCGGTGCTTTTACGATCGGTCTTCGTAAAGTGAAAGCGTTAAACGGCAATCTCCGTCCGGCGAATTCGGCAACTGATCCGACATGAACAAGGACGACGAAGGAATAAATAATTTGTTTACTCGCTTTTACGTCTCTTAATTCGGTTAATTGTTAGTTCGCAATTTTCATCGAAATTTCTCCTTTACCGATCTCCTTCGAAGCGTTCGAAAAAATCATAAGTGCGCCTGGTGCGCTCCTCCCGTCGAACCCGGCAGTTCCTCGCGCGGGCGGAGATCCCAAGCGAGATTCGCATTCGTTGTTTCGCGCGCAGATGGAATTTTTCCATCTGCTTCTCGCGAGGCCACTATAGCTTCGTGGAAACGTTGGCGAGGGGCGAGCCCGAGAGGCACATCCTCCGAGCGGTAAGCAGCTACGCCCCCCAATAATCATAAAGTACACGAGTACGCATCTACACGGGAGTTATGTAAAAATCGCGCCGAAGGTACGCTTCGCCATTCATAACCAGTTGCGCGGCATTCATTATCGGACGGTTACACTGGAATTAAAATTTCTTGCGATTCCTGCCTGTGTGCCCCCCCCCCCCCCCCCCTCGTAAGTGTAATGCGAGTTTCTTGCTACGCGCACGGTACACATCGTGGGCCTCCGGGTAGCCCCTTCGATTTCAAAGCGCTGCTGGCCGCATCACACCAGCTCAACCCTTTGACCTCGACCGCGGCGGCCGGCTTCCCTCCTGCCCTTAGGGTTCCCTCTCCCGAGAGATATACTCGCGTGGGATTCACGAGCCGAGGCCCCGCCACGCGGCTGATGTAAGCGATTTCTGCAATCTCGAATTTCCTGCCGCGCCGGGGAATATATCGACTGTTCGTTAATTAAATTATCGGCAAGCGGAAGTCTTCTTCGGTAAATACGTATAACGTACAGGCCAGGCGGCAAGGCGTTATCGCGCTGCTCGCGATGTTGAGAATGGACTTCGAGGAATTCAGCGTAAATCATTCGTTCGCGTTTATTCAACGTCTTTTACGTTTTCGCTGTTATTTCTGAGATTTTGGACAAGCAAATGAATGACTAATTGAGCTTTTTATCTGCATCTAAATCTTTCTTCTTCGATGTCTTTGAAAACTCGCGAGACGTTTTTCGTGTGATCCAACGCGGGAAAATCTTACGGTTTGTATAATCACGGGAAACCTCGGATACAACGGATGATGTACGTTACAATGATTCGCAATTTGTTCAGCGAGCGGCTTGCCTCGTGTTCGCTATCAAACCGTTTGCGGATCTCGACGTCGTACATCGGCGACGCACGCGGCTTTTCACGGCGCCGCGCCGGCAAAGAAGAAGCGCGCGCGCGCGCACGGACGCCGATCAGCATCGAGATGGCAAACGATAATTTCTCAGTGTCGTCGCATCTTATTTACGACGTGCCGGTAATGGAAGAAACGTGCGACGACTGGCGAATATCGACGCGATCGAATCAAACGGGAGGGGGGGGGGGGAGAGAAAGAAAGTACACGGGGGACACGCGGGACTGCTGACAGAAAGAAGAGAACCGTTTTCACGCACCTCCTCGACCGATCACGCGAATCGGACGCGGCGAACTTTTCGCTCGGTCGGAGCGTTTTTTCGAAACGTTTCTCTCATTCCGCGGTTAACCCGATGACCGTTGGCTGCTGCTTCCTTTCGTGACGTTACGCTTGACGAGACTTTCGCCGAGCTAAATTGCAATCAATTGATGTCGGTGGCCCAGATTAACGTTAAAGACTAGGTTGCACCGACATGGGTTGACTAATTCTTTTGCTTTTATTACAGTAACATACAGCGTCATCTTTATGAAACGATTAATTAACAGATTAATGGATGCAACTTGATTTGAAACATTTCTTAATTTAAACATTCAAATTTATTTTATGTAAATAAAAAATCAGTACCAAAATTACATTTTTATTAAATAATTTTTCGTAGTTTATCTTTTGATATTTATAAGTAAAATGAGAACAGGTAGTCCTACGACACGTTACGTACATTTTCTCTAACATTTTGTTCATTCAGGCTGCGGAGACATAACATTCGTTGCTCCCATGGCGACTTATATCGTAATGCATCTAGCTATACAAAACTCATCGGTGCCGACGCGTTTTCGCTCGTGGGATCGCTTTAAATCTCGCGTCTCGCCGCCGCGCGGATGTGCGAAAGAAGAGCGCGGCGGCTTTTCTGCGCCTTTATCAAGGAAGGCGAGCACAAATTTACAAGCTCGACGCGCTGTTCAACGAGAGATAGTCAAGGGGCGGCGGCGGCGGTGGCGGCGGCGGCGGATCGGGGGCGGGTCGAGAAGCGCAAGACGGTAGCTTAAGTCCAAGCAGGTCTTACAACGCGGAATAAGAACGTGGCGGCGGATCCGCTATCAGATCGGTTCTGCTCTCTCTCTCTCTCTCTCTCTCTCTCCCCCCATCGCGTCGTGGCCGATCTCGCGGACACGGACAACCCTCGTTCGCTCGCTCCCCGGCTTCTCGGCTTGCGCTCGCCTCGCAACCAGTAGCGGCAGCAGTAAGCGGCAGCCAAGGCGCTTGTTATCAGTGACGCTACATCTTATTTTACGCGCGCTTCACCGCGCTCGACATTTCTATGCGGCAGCTATGACGTCGGCTCGGCAGAAGAGAACGAAGGGCACCCCGTGACTGCTGCTGTTAGACGCAAATTGACCGCGGCCGCCGCAACCCCATATGGATGCGGCAGTTGATGCATACGGGCGGCCCCGGCCGGGGCCCGGGGCCCGGGGCGCTTCGCCGCCTGTGGGAATCTCGCAGGCGGCGCGAGCTTTTAACGATCGATCGTAGGAGAGGATCTGGCCGCGGTTGCCGCGCTTCGCACGGCCGCATCTCGCGCATTTCCGACGCGTTGCCGCGCATGTATACATCGCACGTGAAAATCCCTGGGCGAAGGACACGCGATCGTAGGGAATCGATGTTAACGGCGATGTTAACGATGGTGTCGTTGCACCTATTAAAACTCCCACTGTCACTCTATTTTATGACGCTGATTAACGCTCGAGTTCATATTACGTGGGATCCCACTATTTTTACTTGATTTTTGTAATCCTTTTTTAGAAGTATAATAAGCGGTAAAAGAGAGAGGTGAAACAGAATTCTGTTTAATATGCGTTGTATATTATTATTGTATTATTATAAAATATGTAAATTATTAATTGTACCATTTTTAAGATGAGTATAAGTGGTCCCAGTTCTTGAGATATTAGGGAGTTTTTGCAATACCATCTTTCAGATACCGTACCGTACGATTCACTATGTATCTGAACAATGAGATACGATTACCGTATCTGAAAGACGGTATTGCAAAAACTCCCTATTAAACGAAACGAAAACAACTTGAAACAGTATTCTTTTCAATATGCACTGCAGTATATTACTGTATTATTATAAAATATGTAAATTATTGTACTATTTTTAAGATGAGTATAAGTGGTCCAATTTTCGAGATATTAAACAGAATGAAAACAGCTTGATAATTATTGCGAAAGGTGCAAGATATAATGAGAAAGATATTATAAAATTCACATATGCGCTAATAATAATGCAACAATTAACAAATAATGAATATAATTCTAAAACACTAGGTGTATTTTATCGAATTATATTGTTAATTTTATTATATAAAAATTGTTAACGTTGCATAATAATGAATATTTCCGCGCTCTTTCCGCATCGTCTTCGTTTCTCGGAAAAGCGATAAAATCCATCAAGTCCGACAGCTCTTTTATTAGCGATTTGTTAGCGGCCACCTGCGAATTAATAACGGATGAAGATGTGCTGAGTGTCTAAGCGTGTACCCGTTGACAGCCATTACTCGCATCATTTACCACAGATTACGCGCCGCTCGTTGGACCACCTAGAATGGATCGCCGACATTATCGATTATCTCTATGCGATCGATTAACCGGATTACCACTCTACCGTCGACTTGCCATTTCGTTTTATCGCTAAACGGGATCTCGCGCGTCGTGCAGATCGCGCGTCTCTCGTTGGCTTTTACCGTGCTATCTTTCGAAACGCCTGACTTTTGAAAAATGAGAGATGACGTCTATGAGATAACGCGCTTTGCATGGAAGCGCGAGGTATAATTGCTATTGAAGCTAAAACAAACATTGTGTCTTTACAAATATATATTGATTGATAAAATATTTATTATACATTGAATATGTATAATTAATAATCAATCTAATTTTAATTAGTAAGTTTGTAAGGAAAAAATCTTTTAAGTTTGATTTGTTATAACTCGAAGAAGAGGCTAAAATAATACATTAAATTTTCATTTTTTATTTTGGGTATTTTCAAATATTATAGTCAATATTATTATTCCAATTTTGACATAATGAGATACATGCTAATTAATTCTGTACAAATTTATAACTTATTTTGAAAATAATGTCAACAATATAAATACTTCCATGTTTATATGTATCAATAATCTTTTCTAATAACGTCTGTATCATATATCGCCTTTTCCAAAGACAGTTTTATATGCAGTTTGAGTTCTCAATTAATTTTTAAAACATTGTTAGCATTTCCATTTAACCTATGGATAGAGGACAGGAATCTAAAGAGAAACAGTTTGTAAGTATCTGAAACTATCCCGTGTTCTTATGCAAATGACTACACGGAAAAAGACTTGTCAGGTAGAAGCGAGCGAGGCTCTCATAGGATACTCAGCGCGTTTGAAGCTTACAACGCGAGCAATGCGGCGGTAACGTTTGATCGATTAGGATCAGTTATTCATTTATGTAGTTTTACTCTCAATTAGCGCCTTCGCAACAAATCCGAGATTCGAATCGGAACCCAACGCTCATTCTCGGAAAATACATTCCACCGTCGCTCGTTATGATCCGCCACCGACGTTAATTCATTTCTCGGATATGTATAATTGGACCAACAGGCCGCTTTTTGCCGCGCCGGCGCCGATGCGATGCCGCGAAAAGGAATTGAATTTGCATTATTACGAAGATTCTGCACATATCGCGTATAACGTAACATAATATAAGTATAACGACAATTAACTCATACTAACTCATGTGATTTTTTTTCGCGGAGTTTTTTTGCAAGTTTAATGTTTTGCGAAGGAAATATACAATTTGAAAAAATATATTCCTCCTTTCGGTTGCGTCACTCTTCCGGAACACATCTTTAATTAGATCCTCGATGGATGGATACACTCGTTATTATAGAACGTATACTATTTCCAGCTCTCTCACATCATCGTTTGCGTCATAGCTTTCGCACGATCTCTTATCGCGAATTTTACCCCGTTTCTGACGTGCGCGCTATTTGCGACGCTCGTTAATGAGATAGCAATTTTACGACATTACGTTGTGTGTTTACCGACTATCTCGATCGCCGATGAATATTATTAAATGCGCTTAAATTATTAAGGCAGGCTCGCTCCTTAAAGTGACGCTTGGACTTCATTATGACGCGGAGAGAGTGTATAATTTGAACAACAAAATAATTGCGTCATACTTTCACGTACTACCCGACATTTAATGCATTGAATCGCGGAGTTTATACGTTTCGCAAACGTGACTCGCGCTCCGCAACGTGAACGTTTCTTGTAAAAAAAATTCCTTACGACTCTTTTTCGTTAAATTATAATTATCTGTTTATCTTTCGCGGCGAATTCTCGGATTCTCTCTTCCGGCTCCGATTATTATCGCGATCGTTCGCCTCATACGAACGGAACGTTGCGAGCGGAATTTCTGCTTTAATTGATAATTGCGTGATTACCAAAAATACACAATTTATGAATATGCACTAAGAACTCGCCGAATATCGCGTCGTCAACATATTTACATCGAATATTAGCCGGTAGCACGCCTACCTGATCTTCGCGGATCTCGATCAGTTTTCAGGGTCCGGTTTTCTGGACACTTTGAACGCATTTTGCTCATGACACGAAGGCGAATTTATCGCAAACGGCCGTTCGTGAAATTTGTACGTTCCCATTCCGAGAGCGGTTATGGTAAAATAATTTGTTTGCAGCAAAGTAATACACGTTGAATTTTGCGGCCGAACTCCGCGTAAAGCGTATCCGTGCTGACCGCAAATTACGACGATTTCGGGCGTTTACGCCCATTTATAGCACCCGAAGAGGTCGCTCACGAAATGTCTGAGAATGAGGAACGGTAATTCTTTTTTATATTTTATGCGACACTCACAACCGACGAAAATTATTCTCACAATTCTAATAAAATGAAAGCTGGATTTTAACTGAACATTGTAGCTGAAGGTGTTGAACTTTCATTTTTCGATTTTGTTAAGATTTCAACGCTTAGATAAACATAAAAGAGTATATTTTGTAACATCGCTTTATTAAAATACCTATCCACTTGTTTTTTTGTTTATTAAAGATATTTGACAATGAGATAAGATGAGATAAGACGAGACAAATAATTGAAAAATACACAATTGGTATTTCTTCGATAATTTAAGAAGTGCATCTTAAGATTTATCGGCCCTCGCAATAATACGTCCCAGTACGCGGAATGGTGATTCATCGTCGCGACATCGACGATTTATTCGCGGCACGTTATGCGATCGCCGTCGCCGCGACTTCGCAACAACGTTGGATATCCGAAGGTTTCGTCGCGACACGATTGATAGTTAACATTTCAGACGGATTAGGATTAGAAGGGAGGCGTCCGTGTTTGGTGTTCGGTTCGCTGCTCATTATTTAACGCCAACGGCGCGGCGGCGAGGCGCAATTAATAACGGCGATGCGCGCCGCAGCGTCGTCGCCTCGCCTCGCCTCGCCTCGCCTCGCCTCGCCTCGCCTCGCCACGCCTGATTTACGGAATATCCCTTGCGCATTCCTAGCGACGCCTGGCCTAATAATCGCCGCGTGATTAACGGCCGTACGGTCGTTTCTGATAGCGCCCGGGACCGGGACGCGCCGAGATTCGAGGGGATCGCGCGGATGTTCGCGCTCGCGGCATGTGCGCCGGACAAATTTACAGCGCCACGAGTTATCGGATGCGAGCATTCCTGCGGGCGTTACGCGGTAGAAAGGCGAAATCCCGCGAGGAATTCGTCCTCTCCTCTTTCTCTCTTTCTCATCGAAAAAAATGCAGTCGTCGAATTTCGATGTTATCCGTTTCCCGAGAAAGCGTGCCCGGCAGAGTTGAAATTATTCTCGATATAATAATGATCACTTCGCGCAGCCGTAACGAGCAACGGTGCACGCTGAAATATTATTACGCGCATTTTCTGAAAGTCTTTCTCTCTCTCTCTCTCTCTTTCTCGAAGCGAAAAATAAAATGCGACGACGAGTGGAATGGATCGTTACGCTTGTTATGATCGTTATGATCATTGGTAGCCCTCGGGATATCCTTTTTTACGTCAATTCGATGAATTGCGGGGCATTCTGTTCAATTAACTCGATTCAAGCGACTAATGAATGTGGAATATGAAAAATGTAATAAATGCATATTATGACACATTGAAAGAGTTAGAGCGGTAACGAAGGTGAGCCGAACAACAGGATTCTCCGGTTTCTCGGGAGGCGTGCGTTCCTCGCGAGAAAGTAGCGCGTCGCGTCGAGTTCGCGCCGATAAGCGGGCGTTGTTTATCGCGCTCCGGTATCCTCGCCGCGTCCCCGCACTTCCGCCTCGGCGAGAGAAGTATAACACTCGCGGCTCTCGCGTGCCGCCCCGTTATTAGCATGCATCATCATAACATTAATTGAATCAGCGCCGGAAATCGCGCCGCGCGGTCGATACGAGAGATAAACGTCTGTTTAGCTCTTCTCGGCCAAACCGTGCGCGCGCGATCATCTTTCTCGCATATGGCTCGCGCTAATGCATAATTCGGCGCATAGCGTGCGTGAATTGAAACATCCGCGCGGCGATAATCAACAGCGACGCCTTAATGAGGCGCGTATTTCGCTATAAATTGCCCGGCGCAGCAGCGTCGTGAATCATCAGAATGCATTTCGAGAAACACCTCGCGCGTTTGACGTGATTCGGGATAAAATTGATGCACCTCGCGTGCTTCCGCGCGTATTAAAATTCATATCGCCGCGATTCACGCGCGTATCGCGTTATACATCGTGAGAGTGTGAAACCGCCGTAATGTGCTGATTTTTATCGCTGGCGTTACGTGAATGTATTACGATTCACCGATGGATGCGATTTAGATTGAAGAATCGTAAGCGGGTCGCCGAAAAAAAATAGATTGTTTTAATTATATTTTACTTTTAATTTACTCTTAACTCTTAATCAAAGCCACTCTTCTCCTATCATCGATTCTTGCGTGAACGCGACAATTTTTGTTTGTTATTTATGAAATGCGACCGATTTGGAACCTTCTGATAAATGACAATGAAATAAGAACGTCTTCGAAGCAAAATAGCTTGGAAGAGATGCAAATGTATGGCACAATTATGCATTGAAGGTATATTAGGTCGCATAGTGTACCGAACAATTGCAACGGGATTATGCTATCGTGCAAAATCTGCCAATATTATCGTCTCGCGTTAGCTCGCATTTTGCCGGCAAACGATTAACGCCCACGCTATAACGGAGATCTATCAAGCACAAAATTGATTTGCAACGCCGGCCGTAAAAACTCAATGATGAAGATGATGTATGATCGTTTTGAACAAGTTATCGCATCATCATGGTCCATTTACTATCTTTATATTCGAATAATATTTCGACTTAGCGTATGGTTGACTGATTGTCGAAGTCAAAGAGAGATCAAAATTTTTCGATAAGTGCTCCCACGTGAAATTTACGCCGTATGTGTCTGCTGGTTCTGTGCTCTTGCAAAACCGGCTATTGCGATAAAAATAATTTAGTATACGCATCTAGGAAGGATCTTTTAACGTCTAATATTTTAATTAATTATTAATATTTTAATTTATTATTTTATTATCATTAATTTAATTGATTATTAATCCTGCCTGGCTGAGAATGCAAATGGATGGCCATATATGTATGAGATATCGTTATTTAAAGCTAAAAGCGACTTTTGATATGAAATTTGTGACAAAACAAAAGTAACTGTATTCTCAAACTCGAGAAACTGGCTATGGGACGGAATTACGTGTCTGCGGAAATTCCGCAAACGCTTGCGGCTCGCGTCAGAAAACGACTTACGCCCACGCGAGGATGCAGATCCATTAACCTGAGAGGGAGAACGATCGGGTCTCTATACTATTAAGTACCGTTATATCCGCGGTGTCTTCGAACCCGCGAAAAATCTAGTTGAATTAACCACGCGGAGAGCCGCGGTGAATTTTAAAGGCTATGATTACTACGAGCCGGTTCAAACACGAATGGATTTTTCAATTCGCCTTTCTTGATCCGGGCATAAACATGTACAGCTGAGACGCACGCGACGAAACGCGATATAGAGCTTAGAGTATTATAATTATTGTCGAGAGGTTCGATCGCGCGAGTGTTTATTAAAAAGCAAAGGCCAGATATTACCAATTTCGTTAAGATCGCTTCGTACGGTTGGTAATTAGTTAAATATTTTTGTTATTTATATTTTTATACGCCATAGCTCTATGAAAGCTTATATATTTTTTGGCGACGGTTCGAAGATCGAAGTGCCGCGTGCTTAGATCTGTCACGAGATTATCCGATTTAATTTACCGACGTGATGTCGTTTGCTAATTGCGCGCGGTGCTCGTAACCATTGCCGGCGATTTTACATACGAGCCTTGAAAGCAACTGTAAAAGCGACGATATTCATCCAATCTGACCCCAACCTCGTCCAGCTTGCGTAGATGCGTGCATGCCGACTGGGTTAACTCTCTGACCCTTGCAAACCATCTGCGTCCGGCGACGTTACTCGAAACATTTGCTAACCAGCCTCGTGTACCTCCGATTTCCTCTTTCACCTTATCTCGTCCTGTCTCGTGACTGTTTCGGTCAGCAATTTTCTAGTTAATCATAATGAATCATTTTGGTAATGCCACTCAACTGCTTGCTATGAATCTTTTATATATAAATCTAGTTTTTGATAGGTTAAATTTCCTATTTCTTCTTTCTCTTTCTCTATTTCTGTCTTTCATTTTTTTCTTTCCTTATTAAATATTACCATAAATAATACTATTTTATGTATTAGAAATGTTATACTTTAAATTTTGATTGCTTTTTAATTGCCATGTTTGCTTAGTACAATATTATCCTTGTATGTCTAATAAAAAGTTAATGTATATATCTATTAAAATCCATCTAATTAATTGATGTTGATAATAATAGCATCTAAGCAATTAAAGTCAATCTGTTACGCGCACAATGTTCGATTTTTATTTTATAACCTACGCGAATTCTGTAGTGGCATTTCGCTGCTCGTGGTTTTTTCCCCGAGGTCCATCCGTTTCCTAAGTAATTAAGAAATAATCGGTCTTCTCCCGAAGATATCCGGGCGAGCGTGTACACTCACTAATACGCGCGTGCATTTCGTAATTATATTCCGCGACTTTTCAACGCCGCGGCAAATTGCGATTGGCCGTTCATCAACGTTCCCCTGGACGGGGCCTGGCAGCACGACGGAGCTAACTACGGATACTTTTCCACCTTTATCCTCGATAAGCGTGCTCCGTGCTCGCGCCTTGGCCGCGGAGCGATTATGGTTTTCAACGTTCAGCGCCGCGGCCCGTAACGTTTCTCACGTTTGCGTAAGACGATGAATCTTTCAACGCTCGTCGAAGAAGACGTGAAAAAGGCATCCCGCCGTGCCACGGCGAAGCCGCGTGTGTAATGAAACAAGAGGAGATACGGATTAATTCAAGGATATAAAATTATGCATCGAAGACATGGCTTTCGATTTATAATAACGGCGGCAAACAATAGTAGCGGGATAAAATGAAAAAGAAGACACGTAAGGTTAAAATCCTCTTTTAAAATAAATGCATTAAAAGATTGCGTTTTATTTTACGAGAGACTTTCAGATGTCTACTGTCTCATTAATCACACAATGATTACTCCTGCAGTTGTTAAAGTCGCGATTGGTGAGAGACTTTAGAAAGAGCGTTTGTTCTGAAAGAGATGCACTTAAAGTTTTTATTTCATTCTGATATACTTGGAGCGTAATTACGACTTCATTAACGTTAATAGTCTTTAAATAGGTTTACGCGGCCTTTTTCTAGCGACCGCCTCAATTAATATAAGGAATGCAAGCGGAGAACTGACAGGCGGTAGGAAATTATCATGGATACAATTGTGAAGAAACGTTCCGTTGCGTTAAAGAATGCGAAAGGATGGTAGATGGAAAGGAGATAAAACGGCTGGTAGCCGCAACACAGGCTACACGGTATCGACACCCCGATACTTTATGGGACATAACTTGTTTATCAAACATCACATCGAAAAATGGACAATCAGTACTTGAGCTAAAAATGGTCCGTATTCTTTCGGCATGTTAACGTTAAGAATAATCGTCTGATCTCGAGCCTTTGTTTACATTGCAAAATATTTATATCGACTCGATAGAGATTCCACTCCATATAGAATACTATATTTTAGCTAGATTCAGACATCTGTCGAGAAAATCTAGTTACGATTCAACGTGACACTAAATTAAGAAGCGAATTATAAGAGTCGAAGAAACAATGAAGTCGTCCTTATTTTCGAAAGAAGGTGGCGCGATTATTAGAAGCGACGTCTCGTTTTCATTTCGAGTCTCACGTTCAATTCACGAGCGCAGCTGGATTTTCCTCAAAAAGATCCGAGCGTTTGTATAACCACGATATCGATATCGATATCGATATCGATATCGTCGACGCGCGGCCACCGGGAGTCCCGCTGCTCCCCTGTCGTTGCACTTCGCTCCCTCGGCTTGCGTAATCCACCTCGAGAGACCCACGGTGTACCCAACGTACCGGCTATCTTACGGCATTAGTGCTTCACTTATCTTACGTTACGTATCACGGCGAGAGGAGGCCGGGGCACGAGGTCGCGCGCTAAACAACTCGCGCGTACTCGCGACGATTAATATGCAGTACGGTACGTGATATCTTCCACACGTTCGTCCTAACACGTGTCCCGTCCCGTTGAAAAGAAAAAGCTAGCCGCTTTTTACGTTCGGACGAAATTTATCAGCGTCGCGAGCACGTCCGCAATCGATCATCGCGCTTACATGTTCGGCGCGACGGTGGATATCATCGTGATGCAAATACACTTTCTCTAAGTAGATACAGATGTAATCCTGACAATTACGAAAGTTATAACTAAACGCGAGGGAATTGAATTAATCACGTACTTTATTTTATGTATCGTCTCGCGAGGTGAAACACTCTTGAAATTTTATCATTACAGGAAAAAGATTAACACGGTCAAAATAGGAAAATTTCGGACGTATTTATTCTCGTTAAATTATTAAAGGTATTTTGAAATATGCATGAATGTTCAGATTTCATTATTACTTATTGTTAGAGTACTTGTACAGATAAGTATGTAGATACTTGTAATTTGAAGCGATTTTATAATTTTTAAGTTAAACCGAGTCGATTTTCTTCTATTTTTTTGAATAAGCGGAAATAAATTATTTCTCTTTTCTATATTTAGACTTGAAAATATATATTTCGCGTCAAGATACACCAACTGCGGGTGTTATATAGCATTCCTCTCCACGTATCCTTTCGAACATTGGCAAAATACACGACACCATCCGATATCGTTATCCCCGATCGTCGTGCTGCTCATAGCTTTTTTTTCTCGTATTTTTCGAGGCACGCACGCCTCTTGACTTACGAGCCGACCCGGTTTCTCGGACTTTTCCAAAGTTATGCCCCCGCCTTCAGAAGGACACTCCCATGCGATATTCGGCAGGGTTTCCTTGAATTGTACGTCACTTTGGGCGATCATAAATCATAACACGCGCAGTTCGTATAAATACCGTGTATTAATTCAGCATTAAAGCTTAAATTATTGGACCGCATGGCAGCGGCACGACGCCTACGGTGGTGATGGGCTGATTTAAAAGAAGTCCGAGGAACTTCGCGGCGATAGAAAGCGACGACGTAAACCATCTCTGAAGTTTGGGAGATTTACCTTAAGGGGATGGGAAGTATCGTGAAGATTTTAAGCTTTCATTATTCTTCACAAGTAAAATTTATGCTTATACGTTAGCGATTTTTGTTAGACGCAGAATATATTTATCCATTATCCGCTATAAGGCGGCCGTTTGACTTCCTTGTTCCGATTTGGCGATTGAGAATGGTTCGTTAATTGAGCGAATCACGTTCTCTATCACGGAGGAACGTTAGAAGGGAGATAAATCCGTGGAAATGGACTTTTCGACGAAGAAACGGCCTTAATTGACGCGGCTTTCTACGGAATCCGCGGGATAGACGCTGTCTGCGGGACGCGCTAATTGATTGAAACAATTGCCGAGACGTAATTGATGTCTTATCAGTGACACATTGTCGTTACCGCAGCGGAGAATTATCTCGACCAGCGCGTCGGGAAATAAACGCTTGATAAAATATTTTTGCGAAACGTGGCATTTGAACCTAATGGACTGACAGAAGTCATCTCGTCGCATTGTTTTTGCGACTCTCATTTCGCTCGTAGCATTATTGGAAATATTTCACCGAATGTATCTCTCTCAAGTTCTATTTTTCAAATCATTCTGTTAAAAATGATTCTTTCCTTCTCTCTTTCGTAAGGATAACAAGCTAGACAGCTTTAAATAATATTCGCATTATATGCATTTCAATTGTAATCCACTGCAAATGTCAAATTCTTGAAATTGATATCATATCCAAAGCTGAGAATACGATATCTATGTATATTGCCGACACTTCTCGTTTACATTAAAAAAGTCAAGCTAAATCTAAATTTTATCTTGGCGCCGAGGATTATTTAGATTCCATGCAAATGGACATATAGCGGTGTGACTTCATTAGTACATTTCAGTATGGTAAAAAAATATTTCCATCTCACTTGCGTCAGCCAATGATAAATATTATACCGAAATGTACGTCAAAATGTCACGTTTGCCATCTATTACTGCGGATATTGCCCGTTCCGGAGTGCCGCAAACGTCCAAAACCGAGAAGAGAATGTGTACAATGGTCTGTTTTACTGTGGACTTTTTTTTTTACCGACACACTTTTTAAAAACCTATAATCTGATTTTGCCATTAACTGTAATGCCAGTATTGTCAGTATTGATTATCCTTGGACCCGAGAAATACCTCGAGTCCAAAGATAATCGATACTGACAATACTGGTATTACAGTTAACATCCAGGCAGGTAAAGACGCTCTTACGATACTCACAGCTGGCATGCGCGAATGAAATTTCGCGTTCATTTGCATACGCGTGTAATCGCGATTGAATGTCGCGTCTGGCGTGCGATTCTCTCTTTAATTGGGTGTGTGACGTGTGCCCCGCAGTTACGGGAACGACGAGGGGGCAACGTATATCTTTGTCTGGGCGTGGACCGCGATGGGTCTCTCGCGTGTATTTCATTGTCCACTCGGTGTGGGTGTCAACGCCCCCGTCAAACGTTTCGCCCTCGCATGCGCCCCGCGAGAAGAACGGACAGGAGTTTACTTTCAGTTCGAACGTTATAATTAGATGCGATTCGAGGCTCGTAAATATATATAATCTCGCGTTGCGCCTTATTTACGACTGCGGCGGTGAAGAGACCTGCTTTGGGAATGAAGCGAGAGCGTGACTGAAATTCCTCGCTCGCGCGGTAATTTTGCAAAATTTTGCTTTTGTGGATGTTTTTGGTCAATTTCGGGTGTACGAGATAATTGAAGAGTTCACCGTAATCACATCAGCCTTCAAATGTTATTTTTAAGTATTAGCTTAAAACGATTTAATTTTTTTATTATATGTTGTGTATTTTATATATTTTTTTATATTCTTTTTTAGGCACACTACCGTTCAAAAGTTTAAAAGCACTGTTTTTTTTAAGAAAAACAAAACAGCGGTGCTAAGTTTTTGTTTGAGTAAAATATATATATATGAAATAATAAAATAAATGTAAAAATAACAATTATTATATTTTACTCAAACTATGAAAACTTGTTCTTTCTTCATAACAGAACAGTAGCATAGCATGTTCACTTGATAAAATTCTTTAAATGAAATACTTCCTTGGAAAATGATTTGAAACAAATAATACTATTGAATAGTTAAAATAGACAGTAAAGTTTCTCATATGACATTTTTCTTTGGAAATATTAGCACTACTGTTTGTTTTTCTTAAAAAAAGTAGTGCTTCCTTTATAAAATTCTTTACGTTATGGTACACAATTCTTTTACACCCAAGTTTAATATAGCCGCAAACAAGCCTCTGCGCATTCACATTTCTATTCGAGTTTGTCCTCGCGGCTAACAGATGATCGATCGTGAATTTTACAGCCTCACATATTTACATATGCAAATACGTCTATATCTGTTGTTCTCCACCCGCTCTCTCTCTATACATATACATATATCTCTTTCCGCGTACAAATCCCACGCCGTATCTGCAAAGGCCACTCTCGCGCTGATGAATAATAATGGCTAATAACTTAACGTCCGATCGATCAACGCCTTCCCCTGCGGCGTGACACATGCACCTGCGGCAAACGTTTGCAGCCAGCCGAGTCGGCCGCGGTCGGTGCGATTGCGATCGATTCCTTTTGGAATTCCGCGGTAAAGGATGATCTCTCTTTCTCTCTCCTTCTGCGGTGGCATACTTCTTTATGATCGCCGCGACATCACGATCGATCGACGTAAAAAAGGATGACGAGGTACCGCGATCGTTTGTTATTATTATGGGGTATTGTATTGCCTGCAACTTCACCACCGGCAGTTTTGTCCGCAGTTTCGTCAGCGAAATGTAGTGTTCGTCGTTCGTCACGGAGCGTTTCGCATTATCTTGTAAATCTCGTGAAAGCGATATTGAGCAGTATTATATCTGAAAATGTTAATATAAAGTTTAACAATAGTTATATTTAGTTTAAGAAATATTCAAGAAAATCATACTGAATATTTTTTGCAAATAATATTACTTATCATGTAATCATCTAGAGAACTAAATTATATTTTATTTTATACAAAAGCCGTTAAATAAATAAATATTTCTTTTCTTTTGGAATAAACGGATATACTGCTAACGCTAAAAGGATACACGATGTATTAATGCTAATAGTAGGAACAATGACACAATGGTAAAATGATTACATATTTTTTCCCATAATAATCAGAAGGACGATAGTAATAACGTCAGATGTTGACATTAGGATACGATAATGAGTGTCGATAAGTTTTAATTATCGTGTTAACGTCCGTGTATAATGTATCAAATAATTCTCGGAGCCGGGAGAAACGGAGACTCACGTGGAAATAATTTGCATGATGCCTGCGTGTAATATATCCGTAAGATGCCACGTTAAACTTCATGATTTTTCCGTGAGGTATGCGCGTCGCTGTATCGCACGATAATTAAGTTAATTACCTTCGTACTGACTTAGCGCGTCGTACGAGCTAGTCGGTCGAACGAAGCATAAACTGCACGCATCGACGCGATTCATGTACTTCGCGACTTTCTTGGAGAGTACAGGCTGCGAAACGACAGCCGATGATGGATGCCGTCATGTTCCCTAATCGAAGCTCTTAGCCGTTAAAACGTGCTGCAATTAATGAAGAACCGTTCGGGAACCGTTCAGCCAACTTGGACAACGCGCTACCGCCGTCCACCTCTCTTTCACCGTTTTCCTTTCCGCGTAGACGAGAGGATATAAAGCGTATTTTATGGGCCGTGCTCCCTCGGCTGAACATCGGGTATTAATTATTAATTCGCGATCGCGTTAAATAAACATTAACTTCTAATTCTACAGCTCTCGGCCAACGGCGCAGTAAAAGTGCGATTAAACTCTCTGCGTTACGTTACATCGTAACTGGCGCTTTCGTCATTTTCCTTTTTTTTACAGTTTCCTCCGTAACCAATCATCCGGCAGATCTCTCGCAAAATCGGTCACGATTTTAGCGTTAAGCGACGTAATCCCGTCGGGCGTTCGCGGGGCTCAGCCGAGATTCGCCGGGGAGAAAACATTCTCACGGGAACCCGCCGTTTCCGCGAATATCTCCGAGTTTCGTATCCTGACAGGCCTCATAAAACACGGTATGATAAATAGTAGCGGGTTATCAAACCGCGTGCACGCCGGGGGAATTTGCTAAACACATCACCTGAGAGTTTTTCTCCCGCGACGAACTAAACGATGATAAGCTGCGCGAGTTAGGTGTACTTAAATCATCTTAAACGCGTTATGATGAAACCTCGTGCGGCGATTTCAAGCGTGTTTCGAGTTACCCCTCTCGTTACCCGAAACGAAACGAAAATCACCGTTATTCCGAGATCGTTTATCTTATTAAATAGTTTCGGATATTCGTATATATAATTTATTTTCGGGATTCGAGTGCTTCGCGCAAAATAATTTACAGGTAAGTTTCGATTACGAACCGTTTTTTCCCATAAAATAATCACGTTAAAATGTCCACAAACTAGTTCAGTATATCTTCCCGTAGCTGCCACGCACGTTTGAACACCAAACTTCTACAGATATAATGGCGAACGTCTGGTAATTGCGATCAATCGTGTCAGTGGGTTCAGCAATGCGAAAACAGGAACTCTCGTGCCAGCTAATAACGCCTCCACACGAAAGCTCGCTAAATAAGGCGGCTAGTTCATGGGAGATGGTTCTCGTTCGATGCAATGAATTTCATCGGAAATGGAGATAAATGTAAAGAACTATAATTTAAACTCTCTTCTATGTTATGAGGCTATTAGAACTTCTTGTAGAGCTTAATCTCAGAACTATAAATTGCTTAGAACAATTTTTCATTATTATATGTTATTTATGTGTGATTTTGTGTCTATTATTCCTGCGTTACCTGTCATGCTTATTTTAAGCACGCGCATAATTTATAATTAGCGTTATTTACAACTCCGACAAGTTATGTTCACAGAATTAATTTAAATACGATAATTGCTTGAGATAAACACACATCGGAGCCGAACGCAATATATTGACACCGCACTTCTCTGATCATCGATGTTTTATTAAATCATAGGGTGACTCACCGATACGTATCGCATCCTCGCGTGAGTGATATATTCCGCCTGTGTGAATACACTTACCTGCAACATAAAGAACACATATCTCAATCTATATTCTCTTCATAATTCAGTTAAACATACAAATCTCGAATACATCTACATAATTCATAATTGCCCCGCAATCATTATCGGTAAATAAAGGCCAGATAAAGGAGTTTACAATGCTTCATCCAGCGGGGTTCCACGAACTAATGATTTCGACAATTAATGCCCGCTTTCATTAAGGGAACTAACGACGTGAATCATAATCACTTTCGCGATCGTAATCGCTTTTGGCTCGTTCGTATTGCGGGCCTTAATTGACTGTTAAACTCTGTAAAATGCATTGTCGGATTCATCCGCGATTATTGCCCGGTGGTTATATCTATATCGATGATTGCAATCATATCTGCATCACGCTCCCCTCGGCTCGTTAGGCTCGAGCGTATCGTTTCAACCGGCGAGGTGTTTCCTTACTGCCTACCATCGCAGATAGAGAATCTTCTTGTTCGGTCACTTGTTCTTTGGCGATTACATCGCTATGTAAATTTATCGTTGGTACGTGTACGCGCGCACGGACGTGTACCCTTTTTCTTTCCTCCCTTCGAACGTACGTGTGTGGCGTTGCAACGGCGCGTTATGCAATTATGCGTCGGACAGTGCGGTAAAGTACGGGCAATTATTCACCCGATTCACGAAAGAAAAGAGCACAAGGTAATCGAAGTTAATACGCTACCACCTGACTTGCAAATGCCACTGTACTAATGCTCGGCTAAATTACGATGGCTATGACGTCACCACGTTATCGATGTTCGCATATTGCATAAACAGGTTCTATTTAAAAAGAACCCGAGCAACCGCTATTTCATCCCCTCTTCCCACGCTTTCCTTTCATTTCTCATTTATTTTAATACATTTTGCAAAAAAAAATCTCATATGTATCGACTTTATAAATATTAATTTGTTTAATATCACGCTGCCGAAAAACTTTCGGCGCGCGATTAAAAGAAGCGATATTCTCAAAGGGGAAACGATTTCATTAAACGTTCTCAGAGGATAAAAATGTAAATTCATAATTCAATCTTCTTTTTCATCGGAAAGATTGGCTTAAACGTGACGGTACGACCACTTAAGCCTCATTAAGAAGACTTACTCTACAATCTGCAACGATTTAATCCAATCCATCGGCAGGAGAGAGATTATTCTCTCGAAAATCGCCCATGGAATTCTTCATTATCAGTGCCAGGGCAGAGCGCCGGCATAATTGCACTTTACGGCGCGGCGGCGGCTACGGCAACGTACTCGTACCGATTAATACCGGATCGATTAATTAAGCCAGAGCCAATAGTCCGGCGTCCGGAACGATCAATAGAGATTTGTTATTCGCCAGCCGGAGGATGGTGAACGGCCCCGGTTCTTGTAAGAGCCCCGCGACTGCGCGCCAGCTTTATAATCCGGCTATTAATTATGATAATTGATTCGCGCGCCCCGCCGCATAAATTGCCGACTCGACGAAATATTCCGACCTGCAGACGAACGTGGGCAATACGAGTGTATCGGCAGAGAGAGACTTAATCGCGACATCTTTTTTTTTTACTAGGAGATATTTACGACAGGAGACGCAGCTCCCCGTTGATTTATGGAGTTCTCTGATAACTTCATCATCGTCCGCGGTCGAAGGGGAAGCCCCGACGAGAAACTTGGTCGCGCGCCCGCACGATTTTCGCGCAGCTTTTGTTACGTGCGCATGGGGCGCAATTGAATTCAACGTTCGCAGCTGACCACAAAGAAATGTCTTGCGATATATCACAACGAAACGCGACACGTTGGCCGACGAGCGGTAAATTAAAGTCGGACACGACAACGTAAATGTCACGCACTCGTCCCAGGTGCTAGTGATTTATATTGATTTTGCGTATTATTTAGCCCGCGCTTCACACATTATAGGCAAGAACTGCAGGCAAGAATGGCTGTCGCATTCCTGGAAGCGATTTACGTGTCGTAAAAGCGACGACGGCGCTGTCCGGAAGTTTACTTAGTCTGCATCGTGTTTCTTTTTCGTATAGCTTGTATAATTTTGAGGTACTTATATTATGGAGAAATTGGATCGTTTTTATTAATTCTAAAACAGCATCAGCTTGATACGTTTTATCTCTAAAAATACTTTCACGTTTTAATAAAGCCTCGGCCGCAAAGATAAATGTGTTTACGACGTAGGGTACGGTGAAACTGGCACGTTTATCAAAGCGAGCACGTGGATCTCGCGAGGGGGAACACCGCGTTTCGAACGCAGAGTCGTGGATTCGACCACTCATTAGTGCTAACGCTCGACGAATGACCGTTCCACCTGTCCACTTCGCATGCAATTAGCCTTCCATTTAGGTAGACACGGTCCTCGAAACAACGACCACGGCTATTTCAGTACGGCGGCGTATGTCGAGACAGATGGAAAGGCCTCTCGATCAGGCGGCACTCAATTTGGAGCACTCCATGCGCTCCAACGGCGAACCTTTCCGCGGTTCTCTATAAATGATCATTGCGGCATTTGAATGCGGCCCGCGATCGTTATGCATAGAAAGCGCACGCGATTACGGCCCGTTTAATTGCCGAAGGAGCGGATGACGTTGAACCGCGCGATCGGAGAATGGCGTAATTCAAGAGGGGACCCATGACTAATATAGCAATCGTTAACTTCACGTTGTGTGTGACTGGACACGCTCAATATTTACTTTTATCGCTGATAGGCGATTTAATTACAGTTAATCCTTATTTCGCGACGTTCCCTGTTTTCTCGCACGAATCCTCGGCTTTAAACGTGTTATTCGAATTTTTATCTTAGAATCTTCGATTTTTATGCCAAGTCGTAGCGATGAAGGAATCGATGCGATTATCTCCCGGAGGATTATAGATAACGTTTAACGATACGCGCGATGTATATACAAGCACGAACTTGCTGGTCGCTGGTGAAATCACCTTCCAACATTATTTAAGGTCTCAATGATGTAGCAATTAAAATTACACGATTCAAAGTATCTCTGACGATCGGAGTCTACCGTCGTTATCGAGCAGGTGTAACTAAGATCGGCGCGCGGCGCGGCGGCGAGTAGCGCGGGCTCTCCCGAGTCTTATGAAGCCGTTGTAAGCTCGCCGCGGGGGTTCCATCGGCGAGGCGTGTTACTTGCCAGCGTGAATTACGCGCGGTTTTGCATTTACACTGAAAACCGAAGGAGATCGGGGCCGGGAAACTGATATTTATCGCGCGCGCGCGCGCGCGGGCTCCGCACGCGCAACCGCAAACGGAGATTCGTCGGCGATGCATGCCGCAACGTCGTGCATCCCGAACGACGTCTCAATCGAACACACCCCGACGTACACCGCGCCCGGCATTTGCACGCCTAAAGTTTTTCTTTTCGTTGCCTCCGCGCGCACGCCTTACGACGGGATTGTATAATAAATACGACCACGATGGCGCCATCGCCCCGGCTTATGAAATATGCCCGAGCGCGGCCGCGCGGACTCTGTGTCTGTGCGGGTCTTGAGAAAATCCCACCCGGCGAGATCGCTTTTTTCTTTCGTGGCACACGGTGCAAATAAAATTTAAATGGCGAAGGTAGCGAGAGGAGTAATTACATAGAGTTAATGTAAATGACAGATTTACAAGCATCCGCGATATCGTGTTGGCGTACACCGGGAAATTGCGTGTCTGCTCTCGGCTAAATTGATGGCAAATACGTTCGTAATCCATTTAAGCGAATAACAAACATGCGCTTAATTCTCAGTAATTCTATCGCTAATTATCGTTCTTGTGTGTTTTGCATTAAATCGGAACGTGTAATAAGATGTTAAGTGAATCTTAAAGTGAAAGTGGATTAGAAGTTATTTTCTTTCGCAATCTTTTAGCGTATTATTTTTAATGTTTTCATTAAAGACTTTGTCATATCAGCAATTTTCTCGAAGTTCTGGTAAAATGAACTTTACATCCCGGGGCGACCCCGTCTCTCTATCCGCTTGCTCTTTCTAATAATTATACTACCCCGCGCGCGCGCGCCATATATGTGCTACATATTTCATGCAGTCTGTCCGTGCCTTGAAATAGCGCATTTCCTGGTCTGCATATCGACGCTCGTCCATCAGGCCCGAGCGCGATTTGATCAACAAATTGGTACAAATCTCCGTCAGGGCCGCGCTACGGCTGACCCCGACTCGATCATCGATCGATGCCAGTTTGAGATGCCGGGCCGTGTATAGGCCCGGTATCGCGGCGTAATTAATGCCCGCGCATCAATTCACTCTAAGAGGGTCCATGAATCCGTTGCGATCCTGGAGGCTCATCAGGGTGCGATCGCTAGGTTCAAGACTCCGGTGCTGCACGGTGCGGAAAAAGCTGTCTAAATCACGTAGGGGAGGTGGGGGGAGTCTTTTCCAACCGCGCGCGGGCCTGTTTGCTCGGCCGACTCAACGTTTGTCCGAGGTGGTTCTCGCACGTGCGTTCACGCGCGCACCATATCGGCGACGGTGTGTTTGTGCGGGTGTATGCGCGCGAACCACGGCGCGGCGGCGAGATCGGGATCTCCCGTCCGTAAGCGGGGAGAAATTAATAGCTCGGTATTAATTCTCACTGATTCTACCACGAAATGACTGGTTGCTTGATTCCATCAATCTGCGCGAGTAATAACAGGCGTGCCTCCACCTCGCCTCTCTGTGCGTCCGTGATGGTAACGCGCGCGCGGGACGGAGTACCGGTACGTCCGTCTTACGAGCTACGAGTAATACCTAACTCGGTATCCTTGGTAAATATGGACTGGAAGTACGCGAGTGGAAGGTTCTGTTGCGAAGTCTATAGGAATACTGTAAGTCTGGCGAAAAGAATGCCGCAAATTTTCAATAAATTCTATAGAGTGTGGCGCGAAGACACGCGTAAACGTCTAAAAATGACACATTTGACTGAAGCTTGTTTTACATGTTTTGTTGCGTGTTAAATTAACACGTTTAATCGTTTTAAATTAAAAGTTAATACGCTGAACCGTATAAAATGACGTGATTTAAAACGGCAAGAAATGTGTAAGAAGAGCTTCAGTTAAAATAACACACTTGGATTTGGAGTGATCGCAGGTAACTTTATCGCTTCCGTTTGACAATGGCAAAATTAATATATATAATATAGATTTAAACGTCTCAATGCTTAATACAAAAGGACCGAGACGCGAATCCTAGCTTCTCTAAAATGAGAAAGTCGACATCCAACGTTTCAAGTTTAAATCAACGACGCATGATCGCGTTGACATCACGATTGTTGAAGCGACAGCCCTCAACATCTGCGGGTCGACCGACCTGTCGAAGATTTGACTTATCCGCGCTTCCTCTCGTTCGCGAAACGCGGAGAGAATGTCGGGAGTAATGTTCGAGCAAGCGAGCCGGGAAGATCTATGCCCAGGATGCCTCGGTAGGGTTTCAAGCGAAATCTCCGGCTCGCGATTGTCGTTAAGCCGCCTCTGCAGCGTCTGTCGGCGGCAACCGGTACGATGCGCTCTCGTACAGGTAGGCGCGCCGCTAAGCGCACAAAGCAACGTCGTTGCGAGCGGCCGTGTTACTCCCGGAGCATGCTGCTTTTATAATGGAATAGTTCGTGGCGAGAGCGATTTATCGCGACTATTTCCATGTCGCCCGCTCGCCCGGATACCGCCTCGGTCCCCCGCTCGGTTCACCCACCGCGCGCGGTCAGCGTTGCCGGTATTCTTCTCGGCGAGGTCGCCGCCGTTTTCCCTCCACCGCTGACAAAGAGCAGCGTGCAACCCTAGACTACGTTTTAAAGTTCACCGCTAACAGACTTGCGGGTTGAACGGTTATTGAACGAGCTGTTTATTTTGAGAATGAATAGTACGACGAATTTAGAAAACTTTAATCTACGATATCGATCTGCAAAATTATTGAAAATTCTCTCTTTTTTTATTATGTCATTGTTGAATGTTTTCTTTTTGTCAGCACTTGTTTAGTTTCGAATTAAGAGATACGCTCTTCGATAATATTTCGATCTTGAGATGAGTTCGTCGTGCTGTTTAATTTGCGATTTCAATATTCGACAGGCGATCATTCACGAATCCTTGTCGATTCCTCGTAGCAAAGGTCGAGCTGTATCCTCTCTCTGTCGAGAAGATCGAGAGCGCGGCGTGTATATCGGTGAAGGTGTACTTGAGGAGAGTGGGTCGAGGCATGGATGAGGAGTCGTTGAAGGAAAGGTGAGCCTAAGCGAGCTCACCGAGGTCGCGGCCGTGCATATTCCGATCCTAACGACGACGCCTCCTCCGCTCCGCTCGTCCGCGCGGCAGATCTCTCGGGGAGGCTCGCTTATTGCTCGTAAATTGCGCGCGGCTACCGACCCGCTTTCTCGTTTACTCCCGATGCGGCCCCGCGCGCGATGTGTATGTAGATTGCCGGCCGATTTTTCCGGCCGGGGTCGCGCGATCGCGCGCCGTTAAATCGATAAGCGACTCGGCCGCGCGTGTCGTAAGATCGCGGAAAACGTGTCTCGAGATCCCGACGGACGAGCAGCTCGTCGAGACTCCGCGGCGCCGTGGTATTCCGATAATTATTTGTTCGTTCCACATTTGCGGACTTAACTCGCGATCGTTAGCGGCGAAAATTCTAATGCTCCTAATATGAGATTTATCGAATGCCGCATCGCTAATGAACACACACATCCACATTCGCTCCTCTTACATAATTTTTTAAAGAGGAAATAAAAAAGATACTTATATATTTTAGAAGCATAGCATATCTAATTTTCTATTTTAATATGCTACTAATTATTTTTAGAATCATACATTCAATTTATCACATTACATTTATTACAATAATCGAGTGAGAACAATTAACCCTCCCAGGTCACACTTATTTTTTACATACGCGTAAGCCACACACTGAGGTCTGGAGGACTCCAGTCATTTTTTGCTCATAAGTTTTTAAAAAATCATTATATTTTAATTGCCTCTTTTTTCAGATCATAAATTTTCTGAGAATTACGACGGTAATCTCAGAATTTATAAAAAACAATTATTACTAAAAAATATGCATTAAAAAATATAAATAATAGTTCCAAACGTAGTCCCAAAATATCGTTGGGGTCCCTGAGACCCCAGTGCAATGTGACTTTCGAGGGTTAATAACGGTTAGTAACTTTTTTGTAGATGTAAAAACAGGCAATAGAATATTATTAAATTTTAAAAACTTATTTATGCAATAAATTTTGTTATATACGTGGACGAATAATTTATTTCCACAATTTGCACAAGCATAATCAAGTGACCGCATACAGTACTCAGCCATGTGTGAAGGTATTAATAATACCCGGCTTATTTTCCGCAGCGGATATAACAAATGTAACCGCGATAACGCGATGGCACGAGCATCGGTATTCACGCGCGGTATTAAACGGCCCTTAATTAGTCGAAATTGACCGCCGCGATTACCGGCACGCATTTTAATGATAAAATCGTCTTGTTTGCGGTCTTTATCGGGCAGTGGAGACGGTCCGCAGATAAACGAATGTTTCTCCGATAAATTGGCATTTACATGCGTCGTTGATAAGGTAACTCGACCGGTCGGCGGCGACCACTTTGATAATACTCCTTACGCGATCGCTTACGCGACGTCGAAACTGTTCGCAAATTCTCGTTAAAAACAATTTGACATTATTACCGGCATGATCGTGTTATTTTCACAATCAGTATCGGACAATAACTCGTGAAAAAGCCCGCTAGGATTATTAATATATCTAATATATCCATATACAGATTTATGAAATTACTTATTTATTAACAGATAACGATGTGTTATTTGAAGGTAAAAATATCATGAAATCTTGTTATTCAAAATTATACATTTTTATACCATATTATTATATATTTAAAAAATTGAAGAACTTACACAATTTGCGCTAAATAAGACGATTAGTATGAAAAACAAGACCTGTTTGCCGTTTCCTTCTCACTCATTTCACACAATTTCTATCATGTATTTTGTAGAATCGAAAAATCTGGCGAGCCTAACTGCTGTGCCGTAACCGTAGTACGTACACACACTACGCGCGTGTGTTTCTCTGCGGTGAGCACGCGGGGGATGTCTGTTTGATTTTAATTAACATTAATTTGCATAATAGCTGAGGTTAGAGCCCCGCAGCAAGACGCAGCGAACGGGCCTTCTCCTCGACGCGGCGCGGCGCGGCGCGGCGCGGCGTTGCGTCACCGGCTTCTCCTCTCTCGCGAGTCCTTTTGCCGCTAATACGATACGACCAGACTGCTGCTCACAGATCCGTGATCCCAATCGCGAACACGCACTGCCTTGCCTTGCATCGAGACCTACTGACTCGTATTGCTTTGCGTGGCTTATTATATCAGCTCCAGACGTGCGATCACCTGCCGAATATTGTTCGAATACAATTATTCTAATTTAATAGATATAATGATGTGCTATTCGAGAGAAAAATATTATGAAATCTTGTTATTTATCCAACATATTACAATATTTTTATACAATGTTATTATATAAAATTTATATTTATACTCATTAGAGCACATTGTTATGTTATTAATCTGAAGAATATAGAACAATAATTACATCCCAATTACATTCCTGGTGAGGAAATGTGTCTCGAATGCTGTCGAATTGACACGTTCAAGAAACATATCTTCAATGTCATTGAATTAACAGGTTCTTTCCTTCGCGACGTGGAAGAAGCTGGTTCTGAAGTATTTTTGACTAAACCTCAAGGCTTTAGGTATTTGAATATCGATGCGCTAGAATCCCGTCGACCCGCCGTTTATTTTCTAATTTGCAAACTGACTGCACACGACGCGACGGCCACACGTGCGTGTGCTCCGTCGTGCACCTTGCGTCTGCATCCACCGCTGCTCCTCGATAATCACGGGCGACTCGATTTCGCAAGCGCGAAGACTACTTTTACCATCGATCGTCTCGTTACACGCCGGTACTTTACTTTCAAATCGAACGGCTCTCACGTGAGAATTCGCATAATACATCGCGCCGGACACCTCGCGCGATCGTCGTTCGCGTCGGATTCGGTCGATCGACGCCCGTTCGACCTGACAGACACTCTTCTCTCTGAATATGCATGAGAGGCGGACGCACGCGGGTCGTGCGCGAGTTCGTGTCGTCGTTTCGCAATTTCTAATTGGTCCGCCGGGAGATACGCATTAACCGCTTGTCTTAAAAGTCGGCACGGAATAACGTCTCCGCGAGGTGAAGCTTATCGCCTGCCAACGCACGTGCACACGTTTCGCATATTCCGCAACAGCTTGAAAACACTCGACGCTGAAAGATACATTTTACGTATTCTGGAATAAGATAGAGACGCATGTGACAGGCGATTGTAATTCCAATTTTTATGTTTATTTATTCGTGAAAGATGTAGAAAATAATTTATACGAATTAATTTAACTATTTATATGCGAATCACACAATTCCTTATTCCGAAAACTCAATGTATTTCACTCATCGCGCTGTTAAATATTAAGGGTGAAATTTAAGCCGATACCTTGAGTTAAATAACAATTTGTTATTTTTAATGTGTATCAAAATTTATTATTTTAACTTTATTGGTTTAGCAAATTAACATCGTTTTAAATTAATGACAGGATGATATTGAGCAGGAGAGCAGTGGCGACCTATAGAATTGGTTAAATAAGACTCAAATTGAGTATTATTTGACACTATGAATTTAACAGTGTGTAAATCGCGTAACTGTTACGTATATGTACTTGAATACAGTCCATGCCGATTAAACTCAAAGCAATCGAGCAGTTAAGTTCTTGCCACGTCAAAATCTTCACACAGTCGATAGCATCCGCTCCAGTTTTCGTACAACTTATTCTAATTGGCGTGTCACGTCGCGGTCGCGTCGTATCGGGCGCATCACGTGTGTCCGACTGTAATCGTCCGTATATTCACTGGGCAGCGCTCGTTCGCGCGCGTGGGCTCGCGCGGCTGATTAAAACGCAATTAGTAGCGGGGCTCTGTATAAAGTCGGGCTCCGAGCGCGCAGCGCTTCGTGTTACGCGATGGAGATTTTTTCGCGGCCGTTGCAGTTCGCGCGGCTAATTGCGCCTCTCGCGATTCTCGCTATATGGCGTGACGGGACCTATTATCCGTTTCCCTTATCTGCGATCGTCTAACTCTCTTTATGTATTAGGCCCCCCCTTATCCGCGCGACTTTATCGCTCGCATCATCATCGTGTAGTAATGAGGATAAGTAATCGCTCTCCGACGTAGTCGGCAGGATGTAACGTTGTAACGTATTAATAACGGTAATTGCCTGCCCTTAATAACCGTAATTGCATCTCTTATGCTGATGACACCCAGTTGTGTGATCCTATCTTAATCCGGGGCGATACGGAAAACTTAGTCTTTAAGCATAATGTCGTGATACGCTCTCGCCGCTCGTCCTCGTTTATTAAAGGCTAGATGCGCGTTATACAGAAAGATTGCTTAATTGAAAACAGATTATATCGTAAGAGATTGCACCTATAAGTACGCCTTATTTTATTACAAATAGGAATTGTGATTTGTCAAAGATAAATTGAGATTCAATTAGAATATTCCTTCAAATTTAATTGTATAGTCGAGCATTAAAGCTCGCTTTGTTCTTTCTCGACGTTCACCGTAATAAAAGTCAATCGGCAGCGAAAGGTGCTCGTTCTCGACGATCTCGCGCTTTTATCGCGCCTTTACGCGAATGACCACAATGTGCAATTCAGGAAGGTACGTTTCGTATTTCCATATATCATTCTACGACAGCGGGCGATGCACGTTCGCCCGTTTTGAAACGGCTCTCAGGGCCGCGCGGCGACGGCGGCGATGGCGTTACGATGGGCTTTCTGCATATCAACGAGCTATTGGCAAATCGCAACCGAAGGAACGAGAGAGAGATATATATAGATGGAGTGGGAGAGGGAAGTGGACCGATTCGATCCGATCCAGAGCGTTTGCCGATCGCTGCCGTTGTTTCAGATAAAAATGTAGCCGGCGGCGGCGGAGCCTCTCGCGTTCCCTTTCTTGCGAGATTACCTTTCACGAGGTGTCTGCTCGGAACTCGCAAATATTGAAAAGAGACGTATCGAAGGGAACTCCAGCACGGGCTCGTCATTATATTCCTGCGTTTTACGTAACGCATTAGATATTACGTAAAAATATACTACAAGACGATATTGCGTAAGGTAGAGCGAGATATTGTAATCTGTTGCGTTAAAAGGATTTCCTACGGTTACCGAGTATACTCTTGAAGCGAATCTTTCATCAGGACCGTCTTTCATTGAGATGTATGTTTTATCGACTGTTATAAGGTTTTTAATTTAGATTTTCTTAGCATTTCGTAAAATTGATATCAATCGGTTTCAAGATCATCGCGCGTGAGAGTGTTCCGATTGAGAATCACTACTGAGAATACTCCACTTTCCGTCTCTTTTTAGCAGTCTTCAAGTAGACAGGGTTTGAATATAATCACGCACATACGAGTGTAGGGATGGGATAATACCCAACCATTTTTAACTCTTTCGTACGCCGTTGTAAATCCCGGTATAATGATTTTTTTTTGTACTTACGTCGGACAGGCTAATGTAGGATGAAAAAGAGAAACATGAAAGAAAGATCACGGAAAAATGAAAGGAGTGAGGATTAAGTTATCAGCGTATTCACGAACGATGCTTTCGCTTTGCGTAACGATGTAGCGTCTCGATTTAGCCGCGCCGCGCTAGAAACTCTTTCTTGCGATTCTATACGCGGACTTCTTCCAATCATACTTCTTCGATACAATCGCATTTGTCACGATTGTAAACTGTCTTCTTCGGTTGATGGATTGAAAGCGCGCTTGACTAGAAAATGGAAGGCTACTTTGCCGGTGTAAGTACCGGCATATATAATTGTGAAAGGATTACAACCTATTAAATTTTTATAACAGATTACGTAGATTCCATGTGCAACGTGTATTAACGATATCTCATGTCGTTAATGAGCGTTAAAATAGATTCCGATGTTAGTTGTGTGTAGTAAAAAATAAGACTGCTATATTTCTTCTCTCTACTATTTATTTTAATTCGTTACGAATTCTGTTATCGGGCCGTTTCCGTACGAAATCGTTTTCGTTCGTCACGATCGCGCAAATTGTCTTCTCCGGTAGAGATCTAACGGATGCGGGACTGACGAATCCTATTTGAAGAGCCGCTCGTTCTACATCGAGCGTGCTCGAGCCTCGTCGAGAAGTAATAAAACGACGCGAATGCGAGCGCGCGGAGTGAACGCCCATTTCGGCAAAGCGAATTGTAAATTGCATTATACCATCCACAATCGAGCGATTTTGCTCGTAACGAGGGAAGGAGATAACGCCACTGTTTGACGACCGCTATTCGAAGAGATACTTTTATATAATTTTTCGTTACACTGCGACTGGTATACACCGAGGATATAACGTCATATGCACAGTTAAATGCGTAAGCGGGCTTAATTGCGTGTTACACGCTGTAAATAATATCAGCCGCGAATTTCTTCGATCAATCTTCCTGTCCCGGGCTGGCCCACCGCTCGGCGGGCGCGCAAATTTATCGCCGCGAAAAAGAAGCCGGCCGTCCCCGTCCGTCGTATTGCCGCGGCGATTAAACTGCGAGCGTGGATTAATTCGCCACTTTGCGGCGCGCGGGCATAAAAGTGACGATCGCGATAACGGGGATAATAAACGGCGCGCGATATTATATCCGCGGGAGCATCGCGCGCGCAGCATCGCGCATCGCGCGCGTTCGACGCCTGAAACGTGAAATTTAACGAACGGTTCGCGTCATTTACGCCTGAAGAAACGCGCGCGACGTGATTTATTGCATTTCGTGGCGGGCCCCTTATATATCGCGTGGGCCCCGCGTGCGCGCTCTCCTTAGATATGAGAGTTTTGCTTACAATGAAATATCTGCCGGTAATGACGCGCCGCGCGATTTTTTCCTCCGTGATTATTCCCTCCGCGCGACGCGCGGAGGCGATTTAATAAATTCTCATACGTGCGGTAAGTGCAGGAGCTTTGAAATTACCATTAATTATGATAATTTTATAGCCGCTTACGTGAGGTACATTTTTCTTTCGCTTGTCAGGCAGAAGTCAGGGGAAAGTCTTTCTCATTTACAACGGGAACGAAATTTCTCATTCTGGACGTAAGATAATTACCTAAAGATCACCCACGTTCTAAATTGCTCTATTAGTTTAGTAATGTTATATATTTTTTTAGTCACGTACATAGGTATATAAATCCTTGATGAATACTTGAAGTATCTTCTTTATAAACTTTAGAATCCACTTTCTTTCTTAGCAATAGGAAAATATCAGCTTATTAAAGAGATCGTTGCAATTTATGATCAAAATAATATAATAAGTATCGTTATTCGAGATGATAGTATTACTTATTGTAAAATATATTTAATATTGTGACACGGCAGACTTTTGGATAAATTTTTTCACAGTAATGTCTTATCGTTGAATAAATGAGCACTGTTTTAACGGAATCCTTCGGAGTGCAAGATCTCGGCGCCGTCTAATCTAATTAATTAATTTAATGAGATCGCAGTCGTAGCAGACAGGAGGATTCAGTTGTTACGAAACATGTAGACGTTTATGCATGTTTCGTGGAGCTGTGCAATGATGATCGAACGGCGATATATCTAGAGAGACAAGATAAATTATAAGATTTAGAGAATAAAAACTATTATGCATTCTCTCTCTCTCTCCCTCTCTCTCCCTCTCTCTCTCTCTCTCTCTCTCTCTCCCTCTTTCTCTTTCTCTTCTAAAACATTCAGAATTAAATTCATTAGCATGGTATGGGTTTCTCATCGTAATCGATTTAACTCGATCTTAAGTTTGTCCGCAAAATTCGCCATACGGAAAGTTTGTGACTTTTCTTCCTCGCAATTTCTGTTAGTTCCTAACGCGCGATCTCTCAGACTTTCGGCCGGGGCGATGTAAATCAACGAAGCGAATTACGCAACGCGTGCGTGTACGTGTACGTTAGTATGCACCGGTCTCTCTCTCTCTCTCTCTCTCTCTCTCTCGTTCGCCGGATGGAATAAAAGAAACTGGGCTGATTTGTAGATCGTTCGCGTGCGGTGCGTTGTAAAGCGCGCGCAGATTGAAATCAGAGATGCGACCGAGATTACGTGGCGTAAGCACGGCGCGTAACGTGGAGGATGCAATGAAAGGGATACTGTTGTGGAGCAATGCCGTGAGCCTGGAAAGAATCGCCGGATCTTTTTTTTACCCCTTCGCCGTCGGGCTGGTCGCGGATTTATGCGCGGACTCCTTGTGCCGGACCCCCCCTCGATTTAAAGCCGACTTCATTCGCCACCGCGCTCTCGAGACAGATCGGTTAATTTACGGTATTATTTTGCGGTATCTCGCGCGCGCGGACGTCTTATGAGATAATTAATGATTGGTGACTGTAATTCATGGGAACGAGGAAATGAACGGAGAAACGCGGCGTCAAATGATGTAGTAACTGCGAAAGGTTTTATCAAAGCGAACAAATCTTCCTGTTACATTCTATGAATGGCTTTCTGTTACTGGAAGAAAAAAAACTTTTCTCCAAAATGATAGAATTAGAAAAAATATCTAGCCTTTTTGTATATTGTATTATATTCGTCGAATGTGTGTTTTCCTAAACGATATATTATTTTACAATGATCTGTATCGTACTTATTTAGTTATTTTCAATCTATACAAAAAGCAATTTATTAATACTTCTATTTATCTAACAAGGGAACGTTTGGAACTGTTCCTCACAAAATAACACATATATTTTTTCTATCAGCTTTGAAGCATGTTTAGAGATTGAAATAACCACTCGATAGAAATTCCATATATTTGATTACGAGTGAATAGCTCTGAAACCGTGAGGTAGGTAAATGAAAAAATATTTTAGACAAAAAGGTTACGGTATTAATTAAGTGATATCTGTGATCGTGTACTTAGATTTTTTAAAAATATCATATTTTTTAACGTACCGCTACCCTTCAATGTTATTTTTTCAAAAATATAACATTTAACAAAATCTCGGTTTCAGAGATATTCACTCCGTAATCAAATATATGGAATTTCTTTCGAGTGATTGTTTCAACCCCTAAATATTCGAAATCGATAAAAAAATACGTGTCAGTTATTTTTCGCTACGCTGCAACATATCGAAAGCCCATCAAAATCGGTGAGGGGCAGTTTCAAATGTTCCCTTGTAAGTTAACTCTTTTTCCAGTTATATTTAACCTTTTTCGATGTAAATACAGATTGTTTTAGCTACAAATTAAAATCTGGAGAGTTTACAAAAATATTATTAAGATTCAAATTTGTTCTTTTTATGTAAGCAATACCTACATTTAATGACATTAACATCGACTTTTACTTGTAATTAAATGATAGGTACCGTTCACAAAACCTTTAACATATCCTTTATCAGTTTTCGCTTATTAGACATGAAATGCAAATCAGTTGCTATGCGCCACATGGCGACAAACTCGTTTAGTTTATCACGCGGCACTACGTATCCAGCAACTTTGTATGACCATTAAAACTTCCGTCCGTTAACAGGTTTGTGAGCACAATCTGGTATTCTGGTACCCGCAGAAAAAAGCAGTTAGGAGTAAAAAGTCCTGCTGAAGGCTTCACAAACACATGAATTTTACATAATTATTAAAATCTCTCGAGGATGCGGGAAAAAGTATAGCTTGAGCGAGAACTTTGACAATTTATTAACGGAACCTTATGTAACTCGTTTCGTGAATTACGCGACGTGCGCGGCGCCAAGTACGCGCCTTATGAAACACGCGAGCGGGCACAATTGTAATTTAGGGGTTCGCAGAAAGCGATACCCTTCGCGCGACGCCGTTAACTGGAACATTTTCTCAAAGGCGATACGGCCGTAATTTGCATTATGAAAGCCGGAGCAACCGCGAAAGCGGTTGGTTGCTCGGCCAGCGCTGTCGATTTCGCAATCGGCTCGACCCGTGACAAATTAACACAACGTAACGTCGTTCATCCGGTCGTTTTTTCCCATCCCGCGCAGGGTAGTAAAACGAAGCGAGAGAGAGGAAAGAGAGGGAATCCCCCCCCCCAGTCACGATCAGCGGACGAGAAACACCTGCAAATATCTCGCGGGCGGGTAACACACAAAGTTGCGCGATGCTGTGTTTACGGCCCCGGCCGAATAATAATTATTAGCCGCCGAATCGCTCGAATCTCTCTCCGTGCGCTCGCGCGCGAATTATTGACGGCATTAATCAGATACTCAACGCGGGACACTCCGCCGCGGTTTCCGCGGGCGGAGGCGCGTCTCACGAGCGTGTTTCACCGCGCGCAATTATTATTATGAATAACGTGTCATAAAGTCGCCGCCAGAGCCCGGGTACTTACAATTATCATAAAGTCCCTAGGTGTTAAAAGGCACTGAAAACCGACGAGCATACGGTATCCCGCTGATTTTTATTAGCTTCGAGTGTGTCGTAAAGTTGCTCAAATTAAGGGGACTTGTATTTTTATATTTCTCTTTTGCATTTTTATATTTAACGAAGTCCAAGAAAATTATTTATTCCGGCGGAGCTCCTAAAATTTTGTAATAATAGGTACTCGGTTTCAAAAGAAATCGCATAAACCGGCTCGACCCGTGACAAATTAATACAACGTAACGTCGTTCATCCGGTCGTTTCTTCCCATCCCGCGCAGGATAGTAAAACAAAGCGAGAGAGGGAATTTCCCGCCCCCCCCAGTCACGATCAGTGGACGAGGAACACCTGAAAATATCTCACGGGCCCACTTACCACCGGGATTCCCAAATCCCAATTCCCAAATCCCAATTCCCAAATCCCAATTCTCAATTCCCAAATCCCAAATTTCAATTCCCAAATCCCAAATTCCAAATCCCAATTTCCAAATCCCAATTCTCAATTCCCAAATCCCAATTCTCAATTCCCAAATCCCAATTCCCAATTCCCAATTCCCAAATCCCAAATCCCAATTCTCAAATCCCAATTTCCAAATCCCAATTCTCAATTCTAAATTCTAAATTCTAAATTCTAAATCCTAAATTCTAAATTCTAAATCCTAAATTCTAAATTCTAAATCCTAAATTCTAAATTCTCCCTCGGGGCACGCGCTCCTCCTAACCGAGTAAGTAAGGAAACGATGAAAGTAGTGGTATTTCACCGGCGATGTTGCCATCTCCCACTTATGCTACACCTCTCATGTCTCCTTACAGTGCCAGACTAGAGTCAAGCTCAACAGGGTCTTCTTTCCCCTCTAATTTTTCCAAGCCCGTGAAGCATACCCGCCGTTGGACGCCTTTAATTAATTTTTATTAGAATAGAGTTGTTTTCTAAATAATAAAAATTATATCGACACTTTATCCAAATGATTCTGGAGCGATTGGATTAAACAAAAATATTTTTTAGACACTTTCTGCTAATTATACGCTTAATTGATTTTAATTAATTGTGATTATTGTATGGTTTTCCAAACTCTGAAAAGTTTTTTCCAAATATCTCCAAATGATTTCCAAACGATTGGATAAGATAATTTTCAATAATTTTTAATTTGTTTGCTAACTATACGTCGGTCCGGAGAACCGAGTTCAAATCCGACCAAGACGATTTTGTCAGATTTCGATCGCCACCTCTCGGATGTCAGATGGGGATGGCAACCCACCGAGAGTATATTGTTTTGCCTAGCTCTCTATATTTAGAGAGGATCCCCAGGTTGGGGCAATGAAAAACACGTGCGGTTTTTAATTGTGCTATACTATTGTAAAAATTGTTGCCCCGGACACGCGATATTGTAAGCATGAAGTCAGTCCACCTGCGACTCATGGTAAAAAAAAAACGACGCGGGAACATCGCGTTAACAAATCACAATTACTTTGCTCCGAAACGTATTTAAAAATTAAACTATGATTCTTGCCATAGGCTCTAGCCAAGTCGACTCTTGCCCACTTGCCAAATAGCAAGGATCCTAATTTAATTTTTAAGTATGTTTCTTCCGAGCAAAGTAATTGTAATTTGTTAACGCGATGTTTCCGCGTCGTTTCTTTTTACCAGGAGTCGCAGGTGGACTGACTTCTTACAATATCGCGTGTCCGGGGCACGCAACAATTTATACAAGGCTTGAACGCCTTTTTGCGCCGAACGGAGGAGAATGCCGTTCTCAGAAAGCGCCGTCTTCCTCGGATCCGAGTCGCGCGTTTCGGCAAAGTGCAACAGAGTGTCGCGTGCGGCTCTAATTTATCGTGATTGCTATTGATTCGGATAAGTTTTTGCGGACGCGATATTCCCGGAAACCATCTGGCGCTCTCTCTCGCAATCAGCCGCGGGCTTGACGCCGCGGTGGTGCGCCGTTGAACTTGCACGTTCCACCTGCCACACGTGCAATGGAAACGGCACACATATATACGTCAGGGAATAGAAGCAGCGACGTCTACGACCGTCCGTGTTCCTCGGGCGCCCGCCGTCAATCCCCGGCTCGTTATCGACGTTCGCTCGGCCGTGAATTATGCCCGATCGCGAGCACGCGACCTCGCCTACGAGATGAGGTGGCCTCGAGACATCGCTTCCTCGATTATCTCGCGATTAAATCCATTAACTTCTCGACGCGTCGTGAGCGCGCGGATCTTCATGCGGCTCCTCGTTAAAGTGTCGTGACGTCCGTGATGGAGGGATCGAGCGAGCATCCGTGAACCGTGACGCGGTAAGCTCTAAACGCGAGCAAATTGTGCCAATTAAGACTTCCAGTTAATTAGGAGTCTTTCGTCAAAAGCTGGCAGTTATGCGGCTTGAGGCGAATATTCGTGAAAACGTTTTTCCACTTTTCGTCAACGAGAAGAAATCAAATCTACGATTAAAAGAGCTGATTCAAGTTGAATACTGTTGTGCGCATTTTTTCATTTTATTTTTCTGAGATCGAGTAGCTTTAGATTGGATAATGATAACATTTGACAAAGTTGTATTTGCTACGATGACATATGATAATACAAAGAGACTGACTAATTAAAACAATTATTCAGAGTACGTCGACGGGGAGGGAAAGTTCCCGCTACGGGGACAAAAGGAAGACCGCGAGAAGTTTGTTAATGCTGCCGTCGTGAATATATCTTTCCCGTTCGCGCGTCCGCAAATCACCTCCGCGTTTAGAAATGCGTCAGGTGTTCTCGAAAGAGGATCATCCGCATCGGCGATCCGCTTAACGTACGGCATTATTGTACGGCCGCCAGCGAGGATTTACTGGCGGCGCACCGCGGTGAGGAAGCGCCCCGGGCGCCGCATGCGGCCGTCAGTAACGGCGCTTTGTGTTATTTATGAATAGTTGTTTAACTTGCACTCCAGCAACGTTTGCGCCGCGTCGCGAACGTTGTACGTATTATACGTGGGCACGCACAGCGGTCCACTCCCGCTCGTCGTACTTGAATAAAGCGAGAGGCGCGCTGGGCCTGATCGTCGTCCGTGTACGTACCAGCGAGCGAAAGATGCTCGGCGATGCACCTGTACGCGTAAATCCAACGTCGTACTCCCACGCCAACGTTGAGAATGATGTCGTACTAAACTGTACAGCTGTCACGCGGAAGGGAAGGCAGGGAAGGCAGGACGAGGAGAGAATGCCGAAGCACATTACGATTTCATCCCGCTTTTCGTTCTCTTCATTAGTTCGGAAGTGACTCGCATAACCCGGAAGTACCTGAAACTAATTTGAAGTAAAATTGGAAATGAATTCGCGACTTAAAATTAAATTCTTGGAAACTGCGCGCAGAATAGTCACTTTAAACAGTTTGAAATTTATTTAAATTGGGAATGAATTCGCGATTTCAGATTAATTTCGGGGAATAGTATGCAGAATAGTCACTTTCAGTAAATTAAACTAAATTCACCTGGAACGAGTTAATGAGTGTAATTTAGGTAGTGATGCCTTCGGCTACAATCGTCACACGTTGCTCCAAACGGAACTTCGGAGACCTGACTTCAAGGTAAACTCACCGAGTTCCGCGTGGTGCGCATTTCACCGAGAATTAGAAGCACAAATCTGACGCCTACTCGCGCGTAACCTCGTGTTTTTATCGGGCGGATCGCCGCACTCGTGCCGCGCTCACATGGACCTCCGCTCGCGGCTCGCTGTAACATGCCTTTTCTCGTATCGTTCGCACACTAATCTTCGGGATAATGTATTCCGCGGCTCGAAGATACCGGCGGCCTTACCATACGGCTGCCCGCTCGCGCCGCAACATGCAGCGATGCGCAGGTTGCGGATGAAGGTCGGGTCGGATTATCGGTTAGCGTGATTTGTTGATGCATCATGTGTAATGAGATCTCTTATTCGTAAACGGGATTTACAAGACCGATGAATACGCTTTCGTAAATCAAACGGGACCGTCAATTCTTTTAATGCCAATGTCGAGGAGAGAGAAATAATACTAAAAATATACTTTCTCTCTCTCTCTTTCTTTCTCTCTCCGGCTTATATCAGATTTCAAAAAGCTTCTTTAGTTTAGCTTGTATCATTATTCCTCATCGTTTTATTCGCTCGCTCGATGTTTCTCTGATTGCGGTGATGTGTCAGCCAGACTTTTACTTAACTAAACATTACTTCCACGAGAGCGTCCAGAGAAAGGCGTATCGCGATGGTTCTTAAGAAAGTCCTGTCGACGGAGCGCGTCTGAACGTGGTCGACAGTATTGCCGGCTCCACGTCAAGCCACGTCGAACGTTAATTAATTATCCCTCACCCATATCGCACGCCTCGTTAGCTCGCGACGTGACAGAATATCTCGCGGGTACTTTCTGCACCGTTGCGCAATCTTGCTTCTCCTCCGAAGCCATAAATGGCAACAGGCGGGCGGAAAAGCACCGCGAGATGTATGTTTGTTGACATTGCGTTTAATATCGCCGTCGCCGTGGCTGCGATTATGGAGACAGAAAGGTCGAGACTTCGGATCGGTCACGATAGGCCCATTAAGATAGGCCGCGTGAGTCGCGGAAGTTTTCGCCCCCCTTTATTCTAAACTTGTATATTACACGAGCGAAAATAAGGAAGGCTTGGACGGAAAATTGCGCCAAATGTCAATCGCAAAACAATTTTATAGAAATTAATAATTAATATATCTTCTTATATTTTCTTTTTTTTCTTTTTTTGAATTTAAAATTGATTGCGTTAACTGATAACGTTAACCGAACGCTAACTGCGACATCGATCGATATTTCAAAACGTCTAATGAAACACGGAAACAGAACAGAGTACGATTGCGCTATGTGGGGCTTATATTCTATTTTTGGACATTATGACCGCGGTAAAATCCATTGCGGGACTTATTTCCCAGTCGAATTGCTATTTACGTACATCGATAACGCTCGTTTTCTGCTACACGACTGCAGGGAATTGCATTTATTTCGTTGCATCAACCACAGTCCAATTTCTCGCGCGTAAAAGATCGACCTGATAATTTCGCTGAGTGAAGGAGAATGTTACGATCCGGATTTGTATCTTTCTCAGAATATATTATTTTAGCTATGTATGTGTGTATTTAAAACACAATAATTTTTAATAATTGTTACAGAAATATTTCATTCTATATCTTCTTCATTTTCTCGCTTCGTTGTCTTAATAATTGAAAGATCAAGGAGAGTACATTTACTAGTTAATTTATGTATTTACAAGTATCCGCGCTATACGACGATTTTTTTTCTGAAAATTGTTTTTTTTTGCAGTTACTAATCTTTAATTCGGCATTATTAATTACACAGCACCGTTTGTATCTTTTCAAGTTTCGTTTCTATCGACATTATTTCTAAGCACCCGTCTAGTTTGAAGTTAAGACGTCGTTTCTTGATTGATGGGGTATTACGTGTATCTTCGGACACTCGCCGTTCGTGGCACACGGAAAGATAATAGATTAATAGAAGAAAGCGGTATTAACGTCGCGAGTCAGGGGGTTAATATCATTACAGCGTACTCTTTGTGAAAAGTCATTACCTCTGACAGAAGGGTATACTCGCAAGTAGACCGGGGAAATACATCGTTCCTCTAACGATGCGCGTCTTCGGCCTAACGAGCGTTTACCTTGTCCCGGGCTCAGCCTCCTTCCGTGCTCCGAACTTTCACATCGCCCCGGCCGTACCGTATTACAGGTGCAAGGGGTCGGGTGCCATTAGAGTTTTACGCGCTTAATGTGCAAAACCGCCATATCGGGGGCCCCGGCGCCGGCGGGCGCGCGGCGGCGCAAAATACGAGTACGCCGCGCGCGTTGCGAAGTCAGGTCGCGCGCGCACGTAACCCTCGTGATGAATTATACGCCTCGATAAGGTCGTGCGCGTTAATTTATTATCCGTGTAATCGTGGCCCGCCGTCCCTTTTCCCGGGTCGCGCGGCAGTCTCTCGCGCCGTGCATGCATCTCGCCTAGGAGAGAGAGAGAGAGAGAGAGAGAGAGAGAGAGAGAGAGAGAGAGAGATAGAGAGAGAGAGAGAGAGAGAGAGAGAGAGAGAGAGAGAGAGAGAGAGAGAGAGAGAGAGAAAAAAATTTAACATATTCTTAAAGGTGTGTACTTTCATGTAGAAAAAATACCAATACCATAATTCATATAGGTTTCCTTAAAAAAATTCACAAAAATTGCCTTTTTTTCGCGCTTCTAATTGGGTATTCCCCCTTAATCATGGATTTCTTACAAGACACACATCTAAAACGCAGAATCGTGCTCTGCAAAGAGGACAGGTACATTTGGAGGACAACCACGTTTCTGGTGCGTAAAGGATTATTTAATTTAATTTAATTTATCAATACAGTTTAATTATCAATACAGTGATACACATTTTTCATCTATAAGATACGCGGGCTTAACGCACGCGGACTTCGCGATTTAAGCCTGCCTTGCGTCTAATGGAGACACATTTACTAACATTAAAATTTTTGAATTTTTGCCTCCTAAATATGGCATTAGCAAGTGCGTTAGTTTTGATTCCCGATACGGGATATATGCCTGTTTTTTTGAAATTGCTGAAATAACTCTTCCGAGTGTTGTTAAGGATCCGTTGATAGATTTTGTTTCCAACAGTCTTGGGCTCTTAGATCCTTCGGTTTTCAAACGTTCAGTCAGTGTACCAGTGAAGCATATTCTTGTTATTAAATGAGATCTGGATGATCTGAAATGCAAATTATTATTTATTTTAAATTAAATTCTATGTAAATATTTAATCTTATAATACATTTCAAAATAAAATTACTGTTCATTTGACTGAGTAGCTGTAACTTCTCGTTTGCGTTGTGCAGTTCGTAGGTGTTCGGGAGGCGATCTCGACGAGATCGTCCCGATTGAGTTGCCGGGATTCGCTCAGAGATGAGCGCGAAGACAATCGGTGGCGCGAGCTTAGAGTCTCGCTTAAGGATATGGAGCGGGAAGAAACTTAGACTCGCACTTCACACAGAACAAAAAAAAACGTTTATTCCGTCCACGAAATAGAGCGGAATGACGCTCGACGCACCACGCGTACAAATATCCGTCCGTCTGACACGGCTGTGTCGGAGTAAACCGATTATCGGAGATCTTGTCGTCGGAACTCTTGATCGCGGGTAGATCGAAGGCCCGCGACCGCGGACGATAGGGATGCGGGCGTCTGCGTCCAAGTTACAGCCTACCATGGACACGTTAACACAATTCGTTTAATAGCGGTGTACTAAGTTTCTCGGCTACGAGTGGTTTTGATTCTCGTGGGCTTTGGTACGAACGAGCCGACGATTCGACAGATTCTGGTTGCTTCGCACTCGATTCGGCGGTCGCATCGTGCAAACGGGGATAGGCATTCCGCCCCTCGCGGAGAAAGTGACTTTATTTTCTTACTTTCTTTGTCCTTACGTCTAACAAGGGAACCTCGCGAAGTGGAAAATTCTGATTTTAATATAACTTTCCACACGTATAGGGGGAGTAAAAAGATGAATTTAGATATTTTTTATAGCTGCCCAAAAACGGTTTTAAGGGGTGAAACCATTGCTCATAGTAGAGCGGTTTTTTGCTTTTCTCGATATATCTCGAAAAATATTTGAGATATCAAAAAATGTTTCTTATAAAAGTTTTACAGTAAAATCTCTTCTATTCGACAACATTAATAATATTTTTTAAAAATAATTTTTTAAACAAAATTTTGATTAAAAATTAAAAAAAAATTTTTTTAAAACCGTTTTTGGGCAGCTATAAAAAATATCTAAATTCATCTTTTTACTCCCCCTACATGTGTGGAAAGTTATATTAAAATCAGAATTTTCCACTTCGCGAGGTTCCCTTGTAAGGTAAACTCGTGGAACACGCGATCTTGTCGCTAAGCACGGTGCCTCGACGAATAAGCGTGCGAGCCGCTTTTCGAGGCACGTGATTACGGCTCACGACGTTCGTGGCTGGGCTGCGCATTTCGAGCGCTGAATAACGCGGAATTTCGGTTTGACTTTCAAACAGTAGGCATTCGTGAAATTCTTCTGAAAGCCTAGATAAGTTGAATGAAACGTTTGCGAAAGACGCGCTACATCTAAAATCAGAAGAATATCGCATGAAAATTAAATTGAAGAAAGACTTCATCTTACTGAGTGTGCGGGTAAATCTATCTAGATGAGATTGCTGGCGCACGTCGATTATTCAATGACATTTTGACTTTATTGAACGATGTAATGATGTAATTGTGAGATCAAGCCAGATCCCCGTAAAGTCCTAACTATTTTTTTCTCGTAGAAAAAAAAAGGAACGTGCGATAGTCGAAAGGTTAATCAGCGCTGAAATCAGTTCGTTACCGCGGATGATATTTATGATAACCAATGATATATATATATATGTATATACTTTGTATGTAGATTCCCGTGACGTAACAATTGAATCTTCAGCGTACGTTATTCCGATACGTCGTTGTCCGTGCAACCTTTTCGCATGAATGGTACACCATCTGGGTATCGACGGTGAAGCGCGAGCGCGATCATAAACATTATTTGACGTGCAATGAGAGATGCGGACTTCTTTAGCTAAAGATTAACTATCTCGGAGAAATACTTAATGCTTGTGCAATCGTTATATCTTGTGGCTGAAGTGTACAAAGTGCCTTCGAATAATCATCATTTTCCTGATTTACGGATATCTCGGGCTGTTCGATAGCAACCTCTTTTTTTCTAAATGACTTTAAAATCACGCAAGCTAAGAATCAATAACAAAATAAACATATTTTGTGTATGCGATTTTCTTCCTTCTCTCTTTACCAAGATTTTAATTTTAAGGCTTGTTTATGAAAATATTTAATACGCCGAAAATTTTAAAAATTACGAAAAAATTATGATTAAAAATTATAATTCTATTAAGAAAAATTAATTCCAATATACCTAATCTAAAACACGTGAAGTAATAAAAATTCATCTTTCTTATTATTACATTAATTGATTGCATTTGAGTCAACCGCGCGAAGAATTCTCTCAGACCAACATTCTCCCATTCTTTCCTTTCTAATCAGCTGTCACCTGTCTCACCTGTCTCACCTGACTTCCTAGTTCGGGTGATGGCAGGCAAGGGGTTATCGCGATGCAGTGAACTACGACCGAGACAGACCGAGCCAACGAAGCCGTGAATAAACCGCGCCTAATAGTCATCGATACGCGTAATCGAGCCTCGGGATTGACCTACGGGGTTCCCGCAATCGCCAGTGCCGCGTACAAGGATAGTCAACGTGGCGCGGAAGGAGGAGCGAACCGAGGGGATTTCGCTGTCGTCCGGCGTGTCTCACCTGAAGACGACGATTACGACGGTGAAGGTGCAGGCGTGCGCAGCAGAGGGACGATGCAGCATGCGCTGCTGTAACCTATCGCTAGGATGTGCACACGACTCGCTGGTCACAGGCCGACCCGCGCCGCCTCGGCTCGTCTATCACCTGCCGATAGATTTATCAAGTATCGGCACCTCCACGTCCATAATTTATACGCCTTCCCCACGACTCAAGTCGAACGTTACGACAGATCCACGACGTACGTCCGTAATCGCTGACGTCGGCGGTATTCGCAACAGAGCACTGAGCTTCGTCCCAATGCGGATTTAAAGGCTTTCAAACCGCGCTTTTAGTCCGGGAAACTCGACAGATCTCTCAGAGTTCCTCCGTTTTATCCGGATTGCCCGTGAGAAAACGAGACTCAACTATTTTATTGCTTTAGACTACAACAAAACGTGGAAATAACCCATTGTCTTGGGATTTGTTTCATTTTATATGTCAGAAAGTATCTATTTCTACATCTATAACTGCAGTAGGAAGCACGTTTTTGAAATAGTTCGATGCTGAATTTAATCAATGCGAGGTCATGTTACTGCAGGGTGACCTGGGGTTCATGCCAGATAGTCAAACTAGCTATTCAAGCTGAATTATTGGTGAACTTCGATCGAGTTGAGCACGGCTAACCTGTACGAAAATATTTGCCGTGTTAAAGATTTAAGTATGCTTGTCTGTCTGCCAAACGTTCTGCGATCTCTGTGTGATTGTTTCGAAAGCTTCGATTGCGAGTGCATGCACGACACAATGACATATAAGCAAAATTGCTGTATTAGCTAATTGTAAACGCTTAAGGAAATATATCGCTTCATTCGTCTACAATTGTAATATATCTTAGGAGGGAGAAAATGATTAATATAAATTATTATAAATATAATACTTATTTCATTAAACGTACATGATCTGGCAACCGCCCGGTGAGTTTCACTCCCGGTACTCACCGAGCCTGATCACAAGGGAGAATCGGCGCATTGAGTGAGACGTTATCATAACTCTCGAGCTGCGCCATCACTTGCATAATTCATTTTTAGCCCGGAAGGTATCAGAGCGGTAGGCTCGTCCTCGTAAAGCACGTGTGCACTGATTACGAGCGGGCCGGTTCCCGAAATTCGCAGGCCTTAATTACAGAGGATCCGTTGTTACAGATTACAGAGGATTATTAAAATTACAGAGAATCACGTTTTCCTTTTTTTCGCACTCTCTCTTTACGTCACGACCGCGTTTCTTTTATCCCATTATCGACATTATAATTATATATCCCTGTCTTTCGTGACTTGAGATAAAATAAAACTATATATAGAGAAAGAGGAATCGGAAAAACGCTGCCGTAAGTTAATAGCACTGATACAATATATAAACATCAAACTGGAAATATTATATATAAATAATTATTTTTTATTCTAAATTACTGCGATATACAATAATAATTCGATATTTAAAAAAATATCCAAATAAGTATCTAATAATATAGTCAATTCTCAAACTGTAAAGCGCTGATTAACAACCGTTCTACTCGCAATGATAATGGCCTGCGGATTTATAATGAGCATAAGTTATAGCGTCCAAAGTTCACGAAGTTCGACGTTCGGGATTTCGACCTTTCGTGACCATATCCGTTTTGATACCATTATTCGTGACTGGTTCTGGGTCCGAGTCAAGACCCGCGACCACGTGGCCGCGGTAACATTTTACGTGTGCGGCGGTGCATTCCGATGTGGCGGTTTTCTCGGGGGCTCGATTAATCACGGGCGTCGCGTCGGCCCGAACCGTATTTGTTAATGCTCATAATGTACCTTGATCGCCATTCACCTAATCTTTCCGTCTCGCTAGTTCATGCATCAACCGCGGCGATCCCTCTCCGCGTTATACAGCACACCGCGTATGCCAGATATAAGATATCCATCCATCTTAGCGGATTCCCAATTAACTGGTGTTTGTCTTGTCCCGTTTCTTCGATCTTACGAGTCTTACGAATCGAGCCGGCTCATCCATCTGCCGCATCGTTGCTCCGCGCGATGGAAGCATCTCCCGGCTCGCTTCCTACGGTCCATGCGCGACCGGCGTGGGTGGGACAATTCGAACGGTGCCCGCGAGGGACTTAAAAACGGTTAACTCCCGCGCTTTCACCTAGACCATGTACTTCTTGGTCGTTCATTCAGTTGCCCTTTGCCGTTCTGACGCGCGAGTAACAGCATTGTCCCATGAACTATCTTTGTGTGGCCCTAATTGCATGAATCCTTCTGTACCGCCATCACGCGTTTAATACTAAGTGCGTGTCCTGTCCGATTTTATGAGTTTGTGATTCATCGTATATAAAGATACGTGTAAAAAAAATATATGAGTTATATAAATATGAAATTATGCACTTTTTAAAGATTTTTATTTTTAGAGGCGCACGAAAATATATATGACAAAGTGTTTAATATTTATCGTTCTTCATAAAGAAAGTAAAGTTAAATAAAGTTGAAAATTGACCGCGCGATGATAATATATCGCGTTTGCTGTGATTTTTATTAATGTTACGCGATACTTTTACATCCCGCGAGAGTCGCGCGCGGATAAAAAAGTATTACATTAACGATTGCAAAAACTCATTCGCATGCATATGCATTACTTTTGATGGCGCGATATTTACGACACGTATGAAAAAAAAGGAACGGGACGCATTCGAGGGACATGATAACGAAGTTGCAATTTATCGCGGAGCAGTAGCGGGCACTGTCGTAAAAGTTCTGAGATTAATGCAACGCGCATATAAATCGATTATCTTCCGCATATCTTAATCTGAATACCATCGCACTTTCATATTTTACGAGCGGTCGATTCTCACTGCTCTTTCGATACCTTCTGGGTTATTAATGAATTATGTACTTTTCATGACACGTACATACGTCGTTTGTCCCGCATTAATCGAAATCGGCAATACATTGTTGAGGTCCGAATAATTTTTTACGAAGAATTTTTTCTTTTCATTTGAATGTTGAGATTCTAAACATTATTGTGAATGAATAACGAATCACATTGTCGCTTGCCGCGCGTAATATACGTGCATGTTAGTGAGATTCATAAGAACCGTGAAATTCCACGAAATTGGCATATGTAACTACATTTCCACATTTACTTTCGCCATACTGGCGCAATTACGCCTTTGTCAATTAGCGTGCACGCGGCTGCGCTTAATTATGATAAAGACACGTCAACGTGTTGCTCAAAGAGATAATCCTTCATTCTGCGTTTGCGTCACGCGAGTCGCGCGACACGGTCTGAAGCCGTAAATACGACGAAAGATTAATTTTAATTATTTCTGGAATGGTACTATCTCTGTTGTGCAAGCTGAGCGTATTTTGTCGCGCGTGAAATTGGATTCCGTTTTGTAGAAACATTACATCACACACATTGCGTAGCATAATGTGATCTTCCTTCTCTCTGTACAATTTTTAAATTTAACTAGAATTTTTATCTCCCAAATATTTTAGAAGAGTTTACTGTCTCATTAAGATAATCCTCTGAATCTTTCTATTTCTTTATTCTTACTTATTTTAATGGGCCATGCGGAATAAAAAATTGTTATGTATGTCATTAAAACACACAGTATATAAATACGTTATATAAAATGTTATATGTTTGATATATAATATAAAAATACCAGAAGCTGAATGCTTTTTCCTTAATGTGTTCTTTATAAGACAGCTGTGATAGAATATAACTCACTTTGTTATGCACATTGTATTATAAGTTGTGCATTGCAGTGATTATAATGAATGAGAACATTTTGTGGCCCTTAAGAGAAGCGCTACACGAAGACGCTCGTCTGAACGGACCTGTACAGACAAGACACTTTGTACGGGGACACAGAGAAGCGTTACAGACTCATATAAATACGGGCAGACTGCACCATTACAAAGTGACTCTTCTGTGCGGTCTGTACGCGCTTCTCTGTGTCCCTACGAAGTGTCTTGTCTGCGCCCTAAAAGTTATTGCAAATTAACTTGTACTGCGCTTTCAATTTTGTTCATATTGCAGAAAAAGAAATAAAGAAAGAAAGAAAATATCTGTTTATAATGAATAAATATAGTTTCCTTAACCCACTCGGCCGGTGCTTGTTTCGGCGCAAGTCATTGACGACCACGAGCACAGTTTGTTCTGCCGGCCAAATGGATTAAGATTACATCGCTTTCGCATTTACATTTATGCTTATTTTCTAAGTAAAGATATCTTATCAATTAAACGTTTTTATTCTTATAAAATAATATACGGACGTTTATATATATGACTAAGTTTACACGTCACCATTAATCGGGTTTAGTAACATCTGCAGTTATAACTATCGGCGTAAGATATCGTGTAAACGTTAGTTAAATCCGGCTTTATAACACCAGTTGTTGTGTTACTCTACACCCGTCGACGAAGAGATGTAGACTTATAAAGCGGATTGTAAGGAAACGTGTAAACGCTGGATGAGTTAAACCCGATTAATGGTGGACGTGTAAACTTAGTCTATGTCACAGAGCCATCGGTCATAATTACTTTAATATCTAATATATCTCTTATGATTTTTCTGTTTTTATCATAACTATACAATCTAAATGAAATTTGCATCAACTTTGACTACACCTACCATCTCGCAGGTTTCTTTTTTTTTCTATAAAATGGACAGACATCGGTGTGAAGGTTCAGCGATCGTCCGTGGAATCCCTCTCGAGCTGCAAACGCTCTATGGACGGACTTACGGCACTTTGCGTGAATAACGTTTAGGCGTTATCGCGCGCGTTATCTTCACACCTGATGGATAACCGGTGCTTTATACAACGAGCCGCCATCGATAAATTTTCTAAACGTCGTAGTGGCCCCCGTGACACACGAGGGGAGACGAGAGAGATAATACTCGACGATTAATCGACCCGAGCGCAGCCGCCCGCGCTAATCTGCGCGCCCGCCGCGCGTACGCGGGCCCGGAAACTTAATTGAAAACACATAAAGCCTAACGAGTTCCGCGACGCGGGTGGCATGTCCACCCACCTTCCATCCTGTGCACGCGCACGCGAGCACTCGCGCATATTTCCGCGCGGCTAATGCGCCCACCCGCTGGATTATACGCGATAATAGATGTTGCCGCGCACGGAGCGCGGAGTAAACGGAAATCGTCGATCGTTTACTCCGTAAATGTGACACAGACGCGTTTGTAATCATCTTGCTCATACTTCGACAACGAAAAACGAACTAGCGTCTTATGAATCGCTTGAATCGAATACGTTCAATCTCGTATACCTAAACGGTTTTTTTTTATTCTTAAAGTTTTTTTATTGCTGCTGCTAGTTTTAACATTTCCGTTCCTATTATATATCCTTATATCCATTACGTTAGAGTATTTATCTAAATGCGCACACAAGTTATCGTCGCGGATTAGGTATGACGCGATTCAAAAGTCACGGGATAAAGCTTGCATCGCATCGTTGCGAACGCAGGATCCTACAACGAGTGACTACCTCTGGCTCCGGGTCACGAGGCAAGCGCTTTATCTTCAACGCCCGCGCGCCGCGGCTAACGCGAGATCGATTCTCTCAGCCGATTCAGGCACCCCGCCTCCTCTTTTTCTTGGCGGATTAGCGGGGGCCTCTTTTATTCGCCACCGGACACGCGAGGCGCTATAAACCTCCACGAACTCCCACTTATCTCTCTCGATCAAACCCCCCCTGGCTTCGCGATCTTTAAGCAGCGCGAGGCATTAATGTCGGACGATTATCCCTCAATTTGGCAGATTTTAAAAAATCCACGGTGCACACACTCTGCTCATAAATCGCCGGATTAACCCCGGCGTTTAACATTATCAATTACCCCCTGACGTTCTCTCTCTCGCGCGCGCGCGGCGGCCGCGAAAGCCTCGAATACCTGTGCGCGAAGAAAGAAGTAAAAGAAGGATGAAGAAGATCGAGGGTAAAGGACCGCGCGAGTGGGAGCGAGCAGAGGGAAGACGAAGCGGACAGAAAAGGCGAAACATATGTTAAGACCGCGTATTATTACCGATAATGCTTAGGATTAACCCTGCAGCGTGGGCGAGGCGATGATATAGCGAACGCGAGAGGGATGATCTCACCATTGGCATTGGTATGATAATCGAGCAGCAGCGGAAGAAGATGTTTACAAAACGCGCACCGAGATTTATAATAAATAACAATTTTGGAGACAGTAGCGAAAATCCTGCGGGAGGAGAATTCTCCAAGGATAAAATATCGTAATTTGATATAATTTACATAATTTAGAAATTAAGGAAGGACGATTTCTAAATGTACGCGCAAATGTATGTGGCTAATATCTATTTAATTGTAATATTATTAATATTAAATTGATTTAAACTACAACGTCGTTATGTAGACTTCGAGCCAGCTGAGCTCGAATTTATAGTCATATATTTAATGAAAATTAATCAGATATTTTTAATCGATAAATTAAATTATTTCCTCCCTTGCATATGTTATAATGTGGGAAGAGATAACATATTATTAATCTGGAGTTACTCGAACAAGACTGTCTAATACGCGAATTCTATCTTAATCGTCAACTTCTTACCGGAAACAAACCCCTTTTTAGAAGCATAATTAAGCGACCGCGTCATACGTCAATCACACGCATTATTATATTGTAACGTCACAAATTATATATTATGGTTAGACGGGAAAAAGGAATCGAGAAGGAAAAAGAATTAGGGTGAAACGCGAGACATTGACTGGCGAAGCTCTGTCAGATTTGTTCCTATCCTAGTAGTGACGACTGCGTGCTCCATTAGATAGCGAAGATAGGGTCTCAGCTAGAACCATGAGAAGAGTTAATGGCCATAACGAGACGTCCGGAACGAGACCTCGGAGGAGGGAAAAAGTGTCCGAAGCAGCGGCTAATTAAGCGAAGCCGCCCCGTCCGGCGCACGGAAATTGCGGCTAATAATACCGCCGTTACTGCGCTGTTATATGTCGTGGCCTGACCGACTGAATTCATAATGATGATTCCTCGATATGATTCCTCGAAGACGCTTGGCTTCCTCCAGACCGCTCACGAGATTTCTGCTGCAACAAAAATGGATAATTGATGAAATCGGGCATACGCATATCGGGAACGAATTATATTAGTTATCATTATTGATAAATATCATTTCCTCTATTAATTATTAAACAATACAATTATTCCAATTTTGCGTACATTGAACGAATGAAAAGAACTCTTTGATTATAAGAATAATATAAATAAGAACTTGGATTTGTGTAATCAAAATTACGTGATGTTATATATAACCGCATGTTTACACGAACAAATCATCATTCCGTAATAAAATAAGCTTACAAATTACAATTTTACGTCAATTACGAAGGACGACTTTTATGATCGAACGAAAGGCGCGAGTGGTCAAAATATTATCGGCAGGACGATCGATAGCAGTCTCGTAAAGCCGACCGCATCTTTTCGTTCGATCCCGCGAATGTATTGCCTTGCTAATGCAAGTACTAATTAGTAACAGTAATGTCACGGACATTTAATATGCTTGTCATGCAAATCGCAAAACGTGCTGCAAGATGCCCGATTCAGTGCTGACCGGTCGCGTCGTCGCCGGGTCAAAGGTCGTCAAAACTCTCTAAACAGCGAAGTAAATTGCAATGCTACGCCATGTAACACGGCAATAAACTGCTAATGTTTGAAAGGTGTAGAAATTTACGTGGAAACGATTCGCGATATATACTCACGAAATTTCGCGGAAAATAACCCGCGCGACCGTAGCGATAAGTTGAGTTCAAGCTTCGAGTCAGATCGGTCCGATTTCTCGTACGCGGTTCTATAAAAAGAGATTATAAAGCGATTTGTAGCACATCGCGTCGCGGTGGGATTGGGGCCCTCGGGAGGGGGGACTTGAGCGCAAAGGAACGCTCGCGCTTTCTTCACTCCGTTGATTTATTCGCGAGAGGTTGCATGAGCTGCACCGTGCTCGCCTGACATCGACCTTCGATCCTCGATCGCTGATGGATCGAGGGCACGGTACCGTGACGTGCCACGGCACGTTCGCGCAAACACGGCAAACATGCAGATATCGCGTATGAAGAAAAGAAATTGCACGTCGATCGTTGCTCCCATTATTCCGCTTGTATTCAGCATCATCTCGGGGAACGTCGTGATTTTACTTTTGAATAGCAGTTGTAGCTATTACCCGGAACACGGCACGCTCCCTGCAAGGTGCGAGAGATACCGCGTAATTATGTAAAATACCGTAATCAGTTAGGCGGCAGGTGATACCGGTGTTCTCAGAAATAGGTTTCCAATCTGCGAGGACGGCTTCTCCCCCCCTTCAAATCGGAATATCCCTTCGTGTAATCCGGCCCCCTTAGAAAATGAATATTAACATCGCTATCGCGTATGCAGCGAATTATGTTATAGAATCCCGTTTGAATTGATCACACATGAATTTCCGCAGCTGTGAGTTCTCAAATCGATAATCTTATTATTTATAAATATTAAGATGCGATCTCCGTTCAGCGATTTAAACTCAAGTGATTTATGTCGAAGCAAAGTACAATTATTTAAGTTCTATTTACGTTCCACGTATTTCACGTTTTATCCATCTTGCGCTCTGATCATCGTGTTTTATTACAGATAGGCATCATAGGCAGCAATTGCTGGTGCTTCACCTTTTGCGTGTACATTTTTCTCATTCATGCTCCGTGTAATTATCCAATTTATCATAAAGCAATCTTGTGTGTGCGCGCGCGCAATAAAGTTATTATTGTTATTATTACATTTTTTTTAACAGCAAAGAAGCAAGCAGGGATAAATGGAGGAAATGTGTTTCTTTTGCAGCGTCCCCATCTCTGCCACCGTTGGGCGAAACAGCATGGGACAGAGATCACGGTCGTGATCGAAGCCGGGAGAGGAACCGGGAGCGCGAGCGCGAGAGGGTGCGGGAGAGGAGCGGCGAGAACGAGAGGGAACGAGAGTCCGCGATCAGGGAGAGAGAAAGGGAACGCGATCGCGACAGGGACAGGCAGCGGGACCGGGAGAGGGACGTGTCGGTCTGCATGATGGAGTCGCCCGACTCCGTCTTCATCTCCCCTTCCGCGGCCCTTCTCGCGTTGCAGAGGATAAAGGACGCTTCTCTGTAAGTATTATTATTCACCTGTTGCGTCCCCTCCCCTCCCCCCGCCACTTAAGACAGGCGTGTCTGCGTTGCGTAAAGACGACGAGGGAACGCCGAGGAGAATAGGCGTTAAAGGCTTGGATGTAGCGTGATTAAGACGAGCGCGTGATAAAAGTTAATGATTAATTGATAATTGATATTGCCGCCGGCACAACACGATGCATGCTAAACAAGTCTGCATCGTGTGGATGTGGATAATGCGAGAATAATTTAATGTCCCCGCTAGTGTCTCTAGTATAATTCTGATCGAAGAGATTTTCTCCTGCGAATCGTCAATCATCTAACGTGAAAACCCGAACGAGAAATTCGCACGTGGTAGAATGTAGAATCTGTAGGTAGAAGAAATCAAAATTGTATGATTGCCGCCATCCGGTGTGTAACATTTAAATTCTTCGGAATGAAGACGTGAAGAGACGGAATAAGTGCGCGATAACGCAAGAAACGTTGCGCGCGTACGTGTGCGTTCAAACTTATTAACAATATTACTGCGGAATACAAAGACCGACTTTATTATCGCTTTACAATCGGTTGAGAGCGGCAGGATATCGCGAGTGCACTCATTCACGGTGCCGATGCTTACGTACAGCCGTATATTTCATCGAATGCATAAGCATGTCCAGGGTTAATAGGACGAGATCGTGCACCCGCTGTAAATCTCGTTTAATTTGCTCTCGCCGCGCACCCGCGCGCGACTGTCGTTTCCATTGTGCGCCCGGGCCCCTCTCCCGCGATCCATCTGAACGTTATATAGAAACCGTGTCCCGACATACACACTAGGAAACATAGTAATCTCGTGACACCCGGCGCACGCTAACAAACCTCATTTTACACGTCCCGTCACGATTTCTTTCGAGCACGCGCCTAAGTAATTTCGACTCGCTCCTTTCGCCCAATTAGCGTGACGCCGATCCATTATAAGCTCTTTGTAAATCAGTGTATCTATACGGCCGTGCCGCGCACGAGCTCCATTGGCCCCTATCCTTGGATCTTTCAATCGGCGGTTTCAAGTCCGTTGGAGAAATCGATCGTTATCTAAAAAACGCGCACGAGAATCATTTTACTTCTACATTTATAAATTTTCAAGCATTTAGCAACTATCTGGTATAGGCAATAATTATACGGCTCTTCTTAACTGTATGGAATTTTATATGGTCATTTCTGTCTTAATCCACGCATGACGAAGAAATAATTATAAATCATGTCCGATGTAAATTGCAGCTTGTCTTTTATGTGTACATCTTTTTATCCTTTTGTGTATACCTCGAGCATGTCTCAAGTAGACATGAGTATACGTACAAGCAACACGAGTCCTGATACTCGTATGTCAGTATTCTGTGTAGAGAATGCGCGATGAATTCGCCGCATAGAAAAAATATACATATATTAAGTCGTTCGATAAGCAGTGTCGTATTTATTTTATTTATATCAAATGTGTCCTGACATGTTTGTCGAAATGGAATTGATCTCAAGGTGGCAGACGGTAGTGGAACAAAGTGTTAATTACATTTTACATTAGATTAAATTAATAAATGAAATATAAATTTTGTTCTTCAAAATCTATTTCAAAATGCGACATTACTTATCGAATGATCTAATACATTTAAAAACAAATCTCTCTTGCCTGTCAGATCATCGGATTTATGATGCTCAGTTGATTAATGGTTTTTTTCTATTATGTCGTGTTGACTTTTTAAGCTTTAAATACACAATTTATTGGGTCGTCCTATAAATGATACAGTATAAAAGGGAGCTTGGTTTACTCTTTAGCTCAAAACCGAGAGATTTATCACTAGAGAATTGAAAATTTAAGATTAAGATGGGAAGAAACTGTAAATAATAATGGAAAGTATATTTTGGATTAAGATTAAAATGTCAAATTTTTTGTTTTACTTTAAAAATATCTCTATTAAATCGCGTTACTTAAGGGATGATTTAGTAATTTTTAGGTGAGTGATATCACATTTGATAAAACGAGTTTCATTAACTTCTGCTTGCAGCGAAAACTCTACAGATTACAACTGCACATACCCGTTTTTACTTCGTTTCGTTATAGGTTTTCGTTTAAAACGCACATTGCAATGCGCGTTTCCGCCACACATTTCTGGCTCGCGACGTGCGGTCTTCACGCCGCTAACGCGATGGTTAACGGACTGTGACGTGTACAGCAAGATCGTTAGAAAAGTATGTTAGGAGGCAATATACAGTTGTTAGTTCATATTGAAGTACAGCGAATAATTAATTTTCCATGGCGTTTATGTCTCGACAGAGAGAGAAACACGAATGAACAAAGACACACTGGCTGGTACTTTCCGAGGGGCGGATTGAGGTAGACGCGAGCCGGATTATCGCGACTGGAAACGGATTTATGTCAGTTCGCGCAACACGCCGTTCTAGTTTATAGCGCGAATGGTACGGAGGAGAGCCCTCACATAGCTTCGATGAAATACAGCGCGGTTAAGAACGTGTCAGTGGTACCGACGTCATTTTATCGAGCCAGCGAAACTCCTCGAATTCTCCGGGTTGCAGCCCGGATCGCACGTCGCAGATCGGTATCGCTCTGTAATTTATTGTCTCGATGAATTTATATAAAATATCGCCGTCAAATAAAATAACTTCATGTCAACGAGTCATCGTATCGATAACAAAATTATAATGATAACAAAAGGAGCGAATATAAAGGCATATAGAAAATTTTGATATAAATAACGTTCTAAAATAATATAATCCAAGAGTCGAATTTATTGTGATCGTGGAAAAACTTCGAAATTTCGGACACTTGTGTAATTCTTTCAGATTATCTCTCGTCAGCGTGTTTACCTCCTTTCTTACTTCATAAATAATTTGAGGGTGATATTTTGCGCTGCGCCAAATTGACCGGTACTAATACGGCACGCCGTAAAAAAAGGCAAGCCTATCTATATTGTTGCCACGTACGAGTTTCGTGGAAAAACAAGTCTTACCAGAATTCACTGCGTCAAGTTGAGATTGATCGAGCCGGTCCGATACGCCTTTCTTGTTTTCATCGATCGGTCCAGTGCCGTTCGGCCGATTGCGCGCTTTCGACGAATCGACTCACTTTTTCGAATATTTATTGAGAAAGGTACTCCGCATTACAAATGACCCGTCGGAAATTGGTACACTCATCTGAATGTAAAAGCAGTTATCTGGGAAAGTAATTCACACCGACTTGGATTAAGCAAAGAGAAACGCAAAATTATGTTGATTTAGACCTCCACTGTTGGAGCAAATAATTTTATGTCTTGTGAAATTATCATTTTTAAACAAGTCAATTTTAAGTGTTTCTTCTTTTTTGAGTGTTTCTTAATAAATGTTTATTTTTAATCATTCGGTATGGATACCTAAATCTTTGATATTTCTTTTAAAATCGTTCTTTTATGAATTTATTTTGACGGGGATATCAGACAAGTAAAACTACAAAAAAAGTATCAGATTTTAATATAAAAATTGAATATTAAATTAGAATAAACTTGCAACTGGGAAAATATTAAAAATTAACTACTATAGCCGCCGGCTGTATATACGTATGTACATGATTAGAAAAAGCAGGAGTGAGAGATCATCTGTCGCGCAATCGAGTTTACTCGCGGCGCAAAACGACCGACGATGAAGACGTCTCGTCCATATAGGAATTGATATTGGTAGCGACTGGTGGCTGGAACGGCGAATTTTTTGTCGCTCGTTTCCTCATCGTAATCAACGTCTGGGATGTATGGTGTATAGTTACGAGCGTGCGTCGGGCGGCAATCAGGCGCAAAAAGGCACGCGATCCCAGGATTGATCCTTTCATAATTCGTAGTGCGTTGCGTTACGCCGTTTTATGAATCGCGTTTGATTTCTTCTTGACGGAATATCACTTCTCCTCGGGTCATTTCATTTCGAACGACTTTACCTGCCTTTGATACAGTCAAAAACTAGTCACTGAGTGAGTTCTTCGCTCATGTGAAGAGAAAGGCTAATACAAGATTTACATAAATGTCGTTAAATATTGATAAATTCCCAGGAAGTATATTAAAAATTGTAATTAAAATTTCGCCATGAAGAAATCGCTTAATTTGTTGAAGTTTATTATTCATTATTACACACACAATTTATCTTGTATCTTCTCTCTTCCTCTCTTCAGATCCCATTTTCTAAATTTGTGAATACTGAATTATGCTTTACTTACATCGATTTTACAAGATCCATCTCAATTAATATAAATTTAAAAAATATATATATCGTGTCGAATGTAGTTTTATTATTAGGGCAACTTTTTAACGGCATGAGATATTTTCGTTTGTATTTATTCACGTCATGTTTAATCTTTTGTGGGTTTAACTCTCTGATTACAGCGTATTTCACAAACGTCCAGCGCTAGCGGCGGGTATCGGTTTGGGCGGTAGAGGAAACGCCGGCGTTGGCGGAAACGGCGGCAGTTTAGGTGTCGACGGCGAATGCGGCGACGCGCTGAAGAGACGCAAAGTTCACAGATGCGACGTCGCCGGTTGCGACAAAGTTTACACGAAGAGCTCGCACCTAAAGGCGCACAAGAGGACTCATACCGGTAAGTTGGTGTTAATTGCCCGGGTATACAGCGCTTTCTCGATCTGGAACCGACTGTGTTAAAATGATGACTCGTGTCGGCAGTTTTGCCTATAAATAAATTATATCTATATTTTTTATATTGTATTATCGCGTCAATTTTAATATTCTTCGATAAAGTAATACGGCATCTTTCTCATATTATTTTGCCTTTATTTTTGTTTTTATCGTCTCCGGTGTTAATTACTGAAATATATTTCGGATGATACAATAACAGGAACTCTCTTTTGATCAGGGACTCACAGACGAAAGATGCCACTGAAGTTGCAAGTAAAATAAGCTAGTTAAATTACGTAGCATCGTTGTGTCATAAATCTCTCCGTCCCAGTACACAGTTAAAAAAACTATAGACAACTATTGGAACTACAGTTGGGAAAGCTAATCAAGATGAAATAAATCAATCGATTCGAAGAAACAAACGCGTTACGTTCTCGATGATCGCTATGTGCGATCGTGACTCACGTGTGTGCGTCAGCGATCGTTGGAACGATCGCGTGCCTCGTCACTTTAACATCGGTCCCCTCTCTCCCTTCACATACGCGGCTTACGCTGGTTTGCGCTATTGTTTCTAGTTATTGACACACAAATAACGCGATAGTCTACGCAGAATACTTGAACTCTACGAGTGTAGTATTTGAAAAAAAAAGCGGACAAGAAAGAGTTTAATTACGGGGGACAGGGCCTCGTCATTACCGCGTGCAATTACGTATATAAGCTAGGATCTCGGCGAAGCAGCATGATGCTTTCGAAGTGAGCGGACGTGGAAATCTCTTCTTCTGCTCGCGCACTAGAAGAAACTTCGCTTATGTGTAGATTGGGAATCATTATCCTCCACCTTCCCACGTTAAATCGGCGCGAAGTTCGCAGCTTCACCATCAAATCGTCGTTCTGTGCCGATAATAATGATGTTCGAGTTGAGCGTACGGTAGCTGACGACTTGTCGTCCAGCTGTGTCAAGTACTCGATGGCGAATCATTAGTCATCGGGACATTCCTTTAGTGTCTACGAGAACCGGGAGTGCGCTTCTCTCGAACGAGCTGTGCTCGAATTGGACGCGGTAAACGCCCGGTAGCCGCTCGCCGCGAGATTTACGAGCTCCGAGAAATTGCTGACCGATTACGATAAAAGGGCAATTCTGAAAATCAATTCTTCGCGCGAATTCAACTCGACTGTACAGGAAATTCCCGATTCTTTTATCGAAATCGATTAATGGACGGTCGTCGGTTCGATCGCGCGTTAGTTCGTCGTGTTTCGCGAATTTATACATCAGCAGCACTACGACTCTCTTGCATATTGCACACAGTGCAACAGGATAAGATGCACACATCGGCACGGCCGCGGCGTGGCGCCGTGCTATCCTCCGCCAGGACTTTTCGCGCGCGTGATCCGTGGCCCGGCGGGGTCAGGGGTCGCCGGCATTCGCACGCTAGGATTCACGACCGTGGAGCCTCGCGGAAATTCGATACCGTTCCGCGACGTCGCGTCGCCGAGGAGGTGCCTCTGTCCAGCGCGCGGAAGAAGGGGGAGGGGGGGGGGAGAAGAAAAAGATTCGCACTTTTACCCGCTCTCGTGTACGGGCACCCTCGCGTATACATACAACCCCGGCCATTTATTACCGCGTCACGTGAGAGAACTTTGGAGGAGGTCGCGCCGTTCCGCGCCTTCTGTTCCGTTCCGTTCCTGACCGCGTGTGCATATACACGACATGGCGCGGCGCGGCGCGGCGGTGGTGGTTGGCTTCAGGAATTTCCGGTGGATAGGTACCTTCGTGAAGGCATCGCCGCCGTCTGGCGAGGGGCACAGGCGGCGAGGAGAGAGGGCGTGGTCGTGAGAACCAGGATCTTTTGTCTGGTCCATGGTTCAAGCGAGACGCGGCGCGATCGCGGTGCTCAACCCGGAGACGCTCGCTCATGGAAAGCCCCGGGGCTCTCGTTTCCTATTATCGGGTCGGTCTCCAACTTTGTACACATCTTTGAGAAATTCGGAAACAAATGAAAATGAAATGTTCATTATTTTAAGTCGGAAATATCGTTCGATCCTATTTTATAAGATATATTTTACTTTCACAATTGATCTTTTGACTAAAAATGTTTGTAGAAATGTAGTTTTAAAATTCCATTATTTTTTTAATTAATTTTTATATTATCCATCCCGTTTCATTTTAGTATAAAGTAAAGATTGGTCACGTTTAGCGCTAACTCGCTAAGCGTGCCAGAGGATATACGAATTAAGGACTGCTTTTCACCCTTCCGCACGAAAATTCCGCGTGCCATCTTCCCGCTTCAGTTTCTCGCCGTTGCTCCGATTCCGCGGAGAGAAACTCGCTTCGCAAAGACATCGGAACATGCTTCGCGCATTAGGACGCCATTATGGTGGACGGTTTTACGAAATCCCCGGTGCGCGGTAATCGGCTGGTAAACGAAAGGCCATTACTTGACATACAACCCGGACCCCGTTGTGTATGTCGTATTCACCTAAGCTTCGACTAATAATTGTTTCAACGACTGGCGTGCAACGTACTGACGCCCGTTTGTAGTGGCGAATCGCGCCGTCTATCCGTCATTCTAACACCGCGGCATCGTACGGCACCGTCTCGAGATATCCTTACTTACCGAGGTGGATATAACGCCGGGGTACCGCCTGGATGTGGGAAATGCCAATTCATTGATTACCGTCATTTCTACCATTCCGCGGCATAACTCGTTCGCAAATCGCGCGATCATGATCGTCGTTGCGAAGCCGGCGGGAGTGACCGTAAAATTGTCCCGGCTCGAGGAATATAATGGGCCTAGTTCTCAAAGGCTCGTGATTTCAGAAGACTTTGCGCACCAAATATCGCGGTTTGCGCGATTTCGCGATATTTCACGGGTCTTACGTTATACTATCACGATATAGTTTTTATCGCTACTTTTGTCAATGTGAAATGTTCATTTGACATGATAGTTTAATATAGTCGCACGTGCCATGACATATTATATATTCAGTTAAATTACGAGTTTTAATTATGATGTAGAACCTTTATAATGGCGGATCGAAGGGCAAAGAGTGCTATCAGCCATATTAATTGCTTCAGCGAGAGTCGTAACTGAACGTTGTTCATATTACGCGCCTCATTGACGACATAACGGAATAATAAAGAGCCTAATATTACTTTTAATATCGACGAATAGCAGCGTATATAGGTACCTGACGCACGCTGTTGCGTGTAACGAGAGTTGCATTGCGGGTAGAGAATCATAGTTCATTATGAGCGCACGGTAAATCGCCCTTGCACGATTATATGGTGAGAGATGTTTCCTACGCCCATTAGCGTATACATAAAATTCCTTATCTACTTGTGAGAAATCGCGTAGCAACATATGTATCTACCGGGTATCTCTAATTATCGCATTTCCCTCGGCTGAGGATGACTCCGCCGTGAGTTAAGAAATGCCTCTGCCGCCGCTTCTTTTAAATGCATCGTTATTTTCTACGCCGCGGAGTTTTCCGCGAGCCACGATTTTGATTGACTCGAAGGAATTTTTAACGAGGCGTAATTAAATGGGAGCGACATAAATTTAAGTTTATTTACAATTTACTTTATATATAAGCTGTTACCGCCAAGCGTGGGAAATGCTCGAGCAACACGCTCAAATTTTGCATTCAGGCGGATACTGATAACGCATTCTGTCTAGTTATTTCTAAACCTCAATTAAAAAAAATAAATTATAATAAAAGCATTTTTATTCGGTTCCTTACGATTATTATGTAGGATATATTATTTATCAATTACATATCGACTATCACAGTTAGTCCTACCTAACCAAAATTTAATCAAAATGCCGTTTCGAGGTATATTATTATTATTTATTCCATTGTATTTTACACTATCGAGTTTATTGTTATGTCATAATCGAATTAAGCTTATTCATAACAACGAAAAGGATTTAATTGATCGAAGAGGATAAAGGATCGGAGCTGAGAATCACTGTGCGTAACTATCGGAATATAGGCTCGGTGTCAGCCGACTGGCGTGACCCTTGATAGACAGGAGGAGGTTTGGTGAGACCTCGTGTATTAATTAAGGCGAATTAGCCTTGGCATAAGCCGGACAACGTCGGCCGATCAGTTCCGTGTATATCGAAAGATACGCCGATGATCGCAGGCAGTCCGCTCTGTGGATTTCTCTACAAAGTGGTAGTGCCTCGAGTACCCTGTTATTAACAATGCACGTATGCACTAATGCCGAAGGCTGCGATTACCTTCGCTAGGTTAACGATTTCCTGACGAGCATGCTCCTCCGCGCATTGTTCTCGTTGGTCGTTGCAAATCGTCTCGTTGCTCTCTTTTCTGCAAATAATTTCCCGTAAGCTTAGCCGCGGTATGTTTAACCGGGCCCACTTTCATGCCCGATACTTCGGGTTGATTCGGTGGTGTACGAATTTAGAAGGGATGATTTCACGAATTATGTTGATTATGAAATATCGTATCAATTAACGTGGTTGATTTTAGACTTTCCATTATGATTTAATAATCGAAAAGTTCGAGATATATACAAAGTAAATCTACAATGTAAATACTTCAGAATTTAATACTAATTAGAAAGAAAAAGAGAAAATAAGATTTTATTTAAGATAAATCTAAAAAATCTACTAAATAAACAAACTTATATGCAATATGTAATTGTATCTTCTTTCTTTTGTATTTTCGATTATTCATTATCTACTTTGAAAAAAATATCAATTTTTATGGCATTAAACTTTAAAGAAAAGGATTCGCGTTACATGTCGATGAGACAAATTCAATTGTGTGCCTAAAAGCGGGACGAATTATTCGAGGCGTGTGTAATTTCAAGATGCATAGGAGACGCTCGGCGTCTCATTACAACCTCGAACTGACATCACGTGAACGTTGCATCCATGAACGACACGCTTCACCTTTTTTCTCCTAGCGTCCTAGTCGAGAGAGCTGTTAGTTCGCTCCTCATTACCAGCACGCATCGTGTCGCTCAACCATGCGCCCTAGCACCAACTTTCTCACACGCTGCGATGTGATAATTATTATATGCCTCGTGCTGTGAATGTCTCGAAGTCGTAAAGCTTCGTTAACCGATGGTTAACGGCGAATCTGCAAAACGCATTGTATGTACAAGCTGCTCCTAATTTATGTGTTCAACGATGTCGTAACACGGCAAATATTATACGCAATACGACATAAATAGCTCAGTTTTCTACACGAACAAGATTAACGCGATTCATATAAAACATTGGGCTATGTTCGCATTATTGTGTATGCCGATGTTAATAACATCTTGTTTGTACATCACGTTACAGTATAATACTGATGTGTTAGAAGTTATGCTCTGCGTGACTCTGATAGACTTGTCTCAAGATGAATGAACTCGTCTCTCTATCTATGAAGTATAACAAAGGACGCGGCATGCTGCAAAAATTAAACAATGTCTTTGCTCGTTTTCCTGTAGGCGTGACAAATGAATTGTAATGCATTTGCCGATTTGCATTAAAAAATATATATATTACGACGAGATTGATGGATATATCATATTTCATTAGATACGCTACAAGATGTAAGAATATAATGCAAATAAGTTTGAGGACATAACATGTATCTGAAAGAAATAAGATGAGAAATAAATTATAAGGCAATTTTAGTGCAATCTTAATACAAGTTCGTGTGATTTTCGAGTACGAGAGCCTATTTGTTCCTCATTTCTTAAATTATTCCTTTTTTCGTTTTTTGTTTTATTCGATCTACCCTCCCCTGATCTTCGCCGTGCACGAATGTAGGGGAGATTCTATAGAAACGATTGTAACAAACGCGATTATTAAACATTTATCATTCCTGTACGAATTTGTACATAGCTTATATAACGTTTTAAGACGTCTTAAGCGGACGAATTAGCATTTAATAATCGCGTTTGTTACATTCATCCCGTGTTACTTTTGTCCCTGGTCTCTGGTCTCCCTTACACGCGCCGCCGCGCCCGTGAGAGTGATGCCGCGAACCGTCGCCGGCCAATCTCGCGATTGAGTAACCGCACTGAGAAGAAAGGGAGAACGAACGCGGGGGTAGGTAACGCGACGTTAATCTACGGCGCAATAAACGCGCGGGGCCGCGCGGAAAAATGCGATCGAAATGCATTAATAACGGGAGAACTAATGCGACCCTCGTCCATTGCCCATCGGCCGATATTACGTGCGCGCGGCTCGTAAATGGACTAATTACTCACGATTACGTAACGACCGTGAGTGCGCGGGCACCTTCCTTCACAACGTCATTAGTTGTTTCCCCGCGTATATATCCCCGACGCGTTGCGCAATAATATTCGCCCGATGGGCGTCGAGACGTTTAAGACGGCCGATTTAGATCTACCGCTCAGAAATATATATAGAGAGAGAGAGACCACCTTTCGATCATCCCGCACGGCCCACTAAAGCTCGATCCTTTCCAATCGCGGATCGAGAGATCGGGGAAAACAGCCTGCCGTTCCGCCTGAGTCGCGCGTCTCTAATTACCCTGACTTTCAGGCCTGCCTCGTTAATTACAGTTCGGTAATTAGACTCGCGGTCCCGTCGAAAAGGTGACGTTAATATTCCGGAATGACTGGTTTTCTTTCTGCATCTTAGCCGCGGTACCACGGTTGTCACGGACAATGGGCGAACGCCAGCTGTAAGACGATGACAATCCATTTTCCGCGAGATACGCGAGAGCGCGCGGTTATTCTATTATTCTATAGGGTGTTAGCACAATGGGATAAATCGCGGCGAAAGATAGAACGCGTTTTTTCGTAGAAAAGAAATGGCTCTTCGCCTCGGCGTATCGGGCCGCTTCATCTACGCGCGAAGTCGCCGCCTCGTCGAGGATACCGAAAGCGCGATTCCTCGTTAAAATGATCTCACGGGTGTTCTTCCTCTCTCTTCCCCCCCCCCCCTTCGTGCACCACGGTAATTAAAACGTCCGATTTATAAAGATTAATCGTCCGTAATGCGTAATAATAAATGTGCGTTAACTCGAGCCTCGTCTTGCGGTCCGGTCGGAGCGGAGGGCCGCGACTCGGCGCGGCGGTGGCTCACGCCCCACGACGCGATAATTGTTCCGGCCGTGCCTTAACACCGGCCATTTGCAAGGGCAAATACCAAATTAAGGGTTAAGCATCGATCTCGCTTCCCTCCTCGCCCGGCCGATCCACGCGGTAATAACACTCCTCGTCTTGACCCGCTTGTGACTTACGACCTGCAGCTAGCCGAGGCTCGAATCCGCGCGGCGATTCGCGGACGGACGCGCAGATATATCGATCAAACCGCGACGGTTTCCACGAGATCGGACCTAGAGAGACGGGCACGTCGTCGCCTCCGTCGCTCGGCCGAGCTATTACCCCGAGTCGAACCGGGCCGTAGATTTAATGGGATCGCGAACCGGCGGCCACCTGATCGTAACGTTCGATTCCGCCAGTCCGTCTTCGTCTCGCGCTGCACGAAGCAAGGATGAACTTGATGGCGATTACGTCATCGACTTACGACCGAGCCGTATCCATGATACATCTGGAGCAATTCCTCACTCCGGCTTTCGACCTCGTTCCTTCCTGTTCCGTGGGATCGCGCTGCGTAAAATCGTTGTTTTTTCACAGCACGATATGGTGTAGACGCGATTGAAGTGATTTTAATGGTTAACAAATAATTTTTAAAAATTGACTGTCAAAACTAAGAAAAATTACTCTGTTAAGAGAATGTACATTAAATCGATTCCTGCCTGATAATTGGGTTTTGTCGAAATTCAATTAAGTTACTGTTCGATAAACGTTTATTTACTATGTTTTATTTTCTATCATTCAAATATTTTTTTCATAGCTATAAATTTATGTTAAATTTTCACATTTATATTACATTATACGATCTAATTATTTATAATAAATAAGTGACTGCTAGCAATAAATAAATATTTTAAGATTAATGTTAAATTTATTACGATATCTAGAGTAAAAACTCTAATATTAATATCTAATACATCGGTCTTTCTATCATTGAAACATCGCAATAAACTTAAAGTTCGCACAAATCAATTTTCATGTTTTGTGCGCAAAGAATATTAACATTCTTAGAATATACTTGCATTTTATTCATAGTTAAATGGGGCGAAATCTTTATGTTGTGTTGAAAAATAATACAAATACAATAAATATTTTGCCAAACTTATTTTATCAATTTTGTATTTCAAAAAGTACATACGATCAAACCCCGACGATGCTGACCATTACAAATATCACAAATACTTTAGATGTCATGGCACTCCGTACGACTCGAGCACTTTGTTGCTTTGGGCGTCGACTTCTTTTTGACAAGGCCATGCACGAGGCCTTTATATAGAGTCCCTCATACGTGACCTTGATATTGAACTGTGCTTTCTTTTTCTGGCTCCACCTGTCTTCGTTCTCACATGTATTAAAGATTGGACCTATCGCGCCGAGCGACGAAGGCACGCTTGAACGATTGATGCACGTTTAAACAGTTTAGAAAATAACGACCCAATGCATTCTGTCGTCTTCTTTATCTTTCAAAGAAATGTGTCGGTCATATGGGATTCAAACTCAAGAAGGGTAAAAAAGGGAAGAGTATATTGGTGAGGGGAAAGGGACTTAGAAAGTTGACCGACAATGAGATCGGAACTTTAACAGTTTTTTTTATTCTGATTGTTTGACGAAACGTAGATTGGTTTGAAAAAATGAGCTAATATGTATACTGTAAGAATTCTGTAGCTGCCCATAGAGTTAAAGTTAGTGTAATATTATCCTAATACGTAACGAGGTATATTAAAGAATGATCATTTATATTTTCTTTATTATTTGTATTTACATATTACACTACATCGATGGAGAAATTAAAGCGTAAACTTTTGATGTGCATATAATGCGTTAGTGTGACAATTACATCGCTGCAGAGAAGCAGAAATCCCTTCAAAGTTCCATGTATTATCTTAGGGACACGCCATCTTTGTGCACGCCCATGAGCCCTGGATGCAAATACAAATATTGCATTCGTCGAATTTTCGATCACCGTTTTCACACAATGCAACTGCAGAAAATGTTTTTTATGATTATATGCACTGTATGTACGCATCATTCAGAAACTTTGCAATCGCGATATTGGCACTCGTAATATATAAACAGATAAAGACTTACATGTTTCTTGAATTAAAACGGCTGACGCGATGATGGCGATTGTCAATATCAGAAGAGTGAGTTTGTACGACATTTTAACAATTATTTCTGCACTTCGTTATGCAATGCAAAATTAATCAAGTTTTTTGACCGATGCTGGCAAACGGACAGCTTTTATATCAAACAAGTATTGCGTAATATGATATGATCATTACGATGATTAACGATATGATAATGCTAGATATCATTTTATATCAAGCTATTAAAAAATACTGAAATCAATATATCGATCGGATCAAAGTTTTTGGTATAAACACCTCTGCTTATCGATCCTAAATTAGTTTAAATAAAAATACGTAATATCTCAGGGTCCGAAACAAATATTTTTAGAAATGTATAATACATGTAAATACCATACACGCACATATATGTAAAATTTACAGGATTTCTATGATAGGAAATAAAAAGATATTTATATGTCTCTTTTATTATTATTATTATTATTATTATTATATTAAAAAATTATGTTGCATTGAAACTTATCGGTAGAAGGATTGAAACGTTAGCATATCCTTTAGCGTGACAATTACTTGTAGCGAAAATATCTTCATTTACATAGACATGGTGGTGGTTTAATGCTTATGCCAACACACGCCATTTCTGTGCATGCCCATCCAGGATAAGCTGTATAGCATGAACATGTATTACATCCGTCAAAATAAGTAAAACCGTCTTTACATCTTGGCAGGGCAGCTGTAAAAAACAGATATTTTAACAATATAAATGTATATATATATATATATATATATATATATAATATATATTCGCGCATAGTAATCGGCACATTGGCGAATTCTTAAGGCTTTATTAGTTGCTTAGTTGATTAGTTGACTATCGCTCGAGATTTCTCGCCAAATCCATACTTATTTGTATGGTTAAATGCACCGTAATGTATGCATCATTCAGAAACATACAATCTCGCGATATTGGCATTCGTAATATTTAAACAGATAAAGACTTACATGTTTCTTGAATTAAAACGACTGATGCGATGATGGCGATCGTCAATATCAGAAGAGTGAATTTGCACGACATTTTAATAATTCTTCATGCACTTTGTTATGCAATGCAAAGTTTAATAGAAGGTTTTTGACCGATGCTGGCAAACGGACGGCAGCTTTTATATCAAACTTGTATTACGTAATAATGATAAGTGCATTATGATCATTACGATGATTAACGATATGATAATGCTAGATATCATTTTATATCAAGCTATTAAAAATGCCGAAATCAATAATATCGATCAGATCAAGGTTTTTTTTGTAAACAACTTTACTTACCGATCCAAAATTAGTTTAAATAAAAATAGGTACGTGATATCTCAGGGCGAGAAACAAATATTTTCAAGAGTATATAATACATATAAATGTCATATATACACGCACATGTATGTAAGATTTTACAGGATTTCTATGGTAGGAAATAAAAACAAATTTATATATATTTCTTTTTTTATTATTTTTGTTTGAAATTTTATGTTGCATTGAAGTTTATCTGTGGAAGGATTGAAACGGAAGCATATCCGTTAGCATATCCTTTAGTCTGACAACTACTTGAAGCGAAAATATCTTCATTCACAAAGACACGGAGGTGGTTTAAGGGATATGCCACCACACCATCTTGCTGAGCACATCCATGTAGCTGATACATAGCAAGAACATATATTACATCCGTCAAAATAAGTAAAACCAGGTTCACATCTTAACTGGGCAGCTGTAAAAAAAGATATTTTGACAATATATACATATATGTATGTATATTCGCGCGTAGTAATCGGCACATTGGCGAATTTCTGACGGCTTTATTAGTTAATTAGTTGACTATCGCTTGAGATTTCTCGCGAAATCCATACTTATTTGTATGATTATTTGCATCGTATGTATGCATCATTCAGAAACATACAATCGCGCTATTGGCATTCGTATAAATAGATAAAGACTTACATGTTTCTTGAATTAAAATGACTGACACGATGATAGCGATCGTCAGTATCAGAAGAGTGAATTTGCACGACATTTTAATAATTCTTCATGCACTTTGTTATGCAATGCAAAGTTTAATAGAAGGTTTTTTGACCGATGTGCTGGAAAACGGACGGCAGCTTTTATATCAAACAGGCATTGCATAATATGATATGTGCATTATGATCATTATGATGATTATGATGATTAACGATATGATAATGCTAGATATCATTTTATATCAAGCTATTAAAAATGCCGAAATCAATATATCGATCGGTTCAAGGTTTTTTTGTAAACAACTTTACTTATCGATAAAAAATTAGTTTAAATAAAAACGTGATATCTCAAGGCGAGAAATAAATATTTTCAAGAAAATGTCATATATATTATACACGCACATGTATGTAAAATTTTATAGGATTTCTAAGGAAATAAAAACAAATTTATATATATTTCTTTTTTTTTATTATTTTTGTTTCAAAATTTATGTTGCATTGAAGTTTATCTGTGGAAGGATTGAATAAACGGAAGCATATATCCGTTAGCATATCCTTTAGTCTGACAACTACTTTTGTCAACGGAAGCGAAAATATCTTTATTCACAAAGACACGGAGGTGGTTTAAGGGTTATGCCACCACACCATAATGTTGTGCAGATCCATGTAGCTTCAGTTACATGGCAAGAACACGTGTTACATCCGTCAAAATAACCAAAACCATGTTCACATTTTAACTGGGCAACTGTAAAAAACAGATATTTTGATAATATATATATGCTTTGTTGGATCAAAGACCTATTAGAAACAGAATTTGTAAAAAGGAAATAAAGATTTACTTGATGCTCCTTGAATTAAAACGATCGACGTCATCATGACGATCATCAACATTAAGACGGTGTATTTACGTGACATTTCACTGATTGTCTAATACTCTATGCACTTTGTTACGTAACGAAAAATTCGAATCGGGTGTAATTCTTCTACTGAGGCAAGTCAAATACGACGAGAGATTTTATACTATGTGTTACACACGATGTATGATCTGTGATAAATTGTGATACAAGCGTATTTATTGATAAGAAGATTAAGATTGATATTTAATCAAATTAAAAATTGTATTTTCCATGAATTAAAATGGATCGTAAAATGTTATACACATTTCTATACTTAAAGCAAGTGTAACAATTCAAAGAATAGAATGTTTTAAGATAAGAAAGCAATAAAGTAATAAGTACTATATTACGTATATTTTTTTCATGTGTGATAGCTGAACCGTGTACCTTCGGTAGTACATGACATTTCGATGATTATTTAACATATTTTATAGTTTGATATAAAACTCGACGCTGTTTTTACACGTTAGAAATGTATAAGTTCTAACTTTAATGTCAGATTTTCTTCGCGCGATATGATTAGGATGTAAGTCTTGCAATGCTGTTTGTCTTGTTAACAGTATGCAGCACATAGAAAACTCATATACATGGATGTAAAATTTATGGTATATGTATTTCTGAAATAGGAAACATAAATATGAAATTTACGTCGTCGTAAAGCGTTTAAAGATATGGATTTTCGTTATGCCCCGAGTTTATATGCGGGCAACAAATGTCTTCCTTAATATGCAGGCGTGATTGGGAAATTTTTTTAACGACCTCGGCTTCGAGAAACGTAATTTCTTTTTTCTTCAAGCAACAAGGATATTAACACGTTCTTTAATATTCATCCATATATATCCTATCATCAAGATATTCTCATAGTTTTGTTTATCTGTTGCAGGCGAGAAGCCGTACCAGTGCACGTGGGAAGGCTGTACGTGGAAATTCGCACGATCGGACGAGCTGACGCGGCACTATCGCAAACACACGGGCCAAAAGCCGTTCAAGTGCCATCTCTGTCAGCGATCGTTTTCGCGGAGCGACCACCTGTCGCTCCACATGAAGAGGCACTGATGCTGAGGACCGTCTAGAGAACCGCGCGACGCGAAGGAGAGAAAGCTGCCCGTCGCCGATCGCGACGGGAGGAAATGGAGGAAAGCTTGGAGAACGGTCCTCGGTAATCGGCTGGGTGATCGCCGAGCCGATCCTAGACGAGAAACGACGATGATATTTCTTACATTTGGGACCTGAAGAGCCGCGCCGCGCGCCGGCCCGTTCTGAACCTTACCGGTCAGGAACCGGTCGGCCGGGCGAGGCAGCAACCTAGGAAAAAGAGAAAATTAATCGACGAAGCAAACAAATTGCGTTCATTAGATTTAGCGCTTAAATCGCGAGCTATGTAAGTAATCGCAACACCGATCGGCTTCGATCGGCTGATTTTTTCGGTGCTGTCTCTCGCAAGCCTTTCGACGGGATCTCCCCGGAAAAGAGTGATCGTATAGCTGCGGTAATTGGGCCGCCGGTGTCGGAATTACGAGCGTTGAATAATCGCAAGAGGAGATGATCATGATGTTTTATCAATTGCGTCGGGCTTTAACGAAGGCGTGTGTTTGCCGCTTCACGATGACATTTTGGAGGAAGGAATGATCCGCTCGCGCGATCGAGATCGCCTACAGATTCGGCACGACGAGACGTATCGTTATAATATATCCGTTCTCTTCTGTGTTTCTAGCCAATTTTTACTCGTTCGATTTTCCAGTTTGTTTTCTTTTTTTTTTATATAAATATATACATTTAATTAAGGCCAGCTCAACTAGTCTAGAGCACCATATATCGTATATGTATCGCGAAGAAGAGAGCCAGTAATAATTAATTAATTAATTAATTGATTAAGGTAAGTAAAATGGTTAGCATGTAAGTTAAAGAATATATCGAACTCCGGTGACGGAGCTTGGGACTTAGCATGCTCAGTTAAATAAACTACAATCGTGATTGTTAGACACTACGTAAAGCATTGATAGAGCAATTTTTCGATTATGCACAAAGAATTTCGCGTTTAGAGACGGACAATCATTAACGTTCTATTAACGTAGTAATGAAGCGGGATATACAAACGTCGGCAGTACCAGAAGCCAGTATTACGCAACAAGCAATATCACCGATGGCTTTATATGCTTTCCAAAAATCTCTCTTTTTAGTCAACAAAAAGGAGGAGCCTTCTTCGATCGTAATTCGCAAGTCGTCAAATTTGGAATTCGCGCGTAAAGGTGCCAAAGTAGAAGGTGCAATCACGAAATAATCGTTAATACCGCGTGCTTTACGAACAAAAAGAAGCATAATCGAGTAAATTATTCTTTTCTATCGCGCCTTGAGATTTTCGATCCCGATCGCATTTGGCGTGAATGCATGTACGTTTCACGCAAACGATAGTGACGATGCGTTACTTCGCATCTTACACGTAGGCATCCTGAAAACAGCTCAACAGCTCAATAATATCCGCGGGGCGCCGGAATACTATGCTCAAACACCCTGTGTTGACTGTCGAAAGAACGATTCACATTTCGTATATATTTATATCGTTCTTTATCGACTTTCTGATTATAAATAATGATTATATCAGCATGCCTTGACACATTGAATTGGCGACTTCGGGATCACTAGTTCAAAAGTGCAATTTAGGCCGTATATTTTAAAATTTATTTACTATTGGATTAATTAGTAAATAGAAATTAGATTATATAATCTTTGCAGTTTTGATTTAATGGAGCATAAAAATGCTGATAGAATTAATTGTACATTGTGATGATAGACAGCGTGTATTTATTTAGTCAAGAGGAAAAATTGGCTGTTGGAAATTATAGATACCGGAGTCGCTTATTCAGCGTGTCAAACGATCGGACTCGTAAACGGGCACGAAAATTTCAATGCGCTCGCTTGATATCGTAAATACATCGTGTACATAATCTCTCTAGAAATCTTTGCGGAACGCGAACATACACTGCGTAGGTGGCAGATGTAGCATTAGCCTGTTTCTTTAAACCGGCGTTTTACGCCGCTGCATGAGCGCGGCTGAAGTTAGTTGGGACACCTATCATGAAGCCAGTTTTGAGACAACGGAAACAAGATGCCAGTATATGCTAGAGCCAGTTTATATCATTAAAGTGAAAACCTCTGCGTGTAAGATTAATGCGAGGGTCGATAAATTAACATTTGTTACGTGTTGTACTCTGATAGGGGATAGTGCCTTCTAATGTTAAGGAAGGGGGACGCTGCGTTAGGCCTTAAGTATTACTGTTAGTGCCTTAAGTCACGCGAATCTTCGTGCTTGTACACCTTTCATAATCCGATCCTATACGAATCCTCGCCCGGAGGACCAGTTCGGCGCGCTTTATGGTATCTTCCCCGCAGAAGTTACAAATCGGACGTCACGTCTCGGCACACACGAAGCTCTATTTAACGTGTACGCGAGCTACTGGAGATTGAATCCGGGAATGAAAACTATGTCGGGCGATTGAGGAATGAGAATATCATACTCGTATCGGAGTATAGGATTTTTAACGAAATTTTTAATTGTCTATAGAATATCGAGAAACATGAGAGATTCGGTATATTGGCACGTATCGACATATCTTATATTCCTGGCGGAAAGCGTCGACCTTTCTCTTTTCTTTTTTTTTTTAATTTCGATCGAAATGTTACGATTGGTCCTGATTGCTCGAATAATTTAACATATTACTTTTTCTCGTAAAACTTTTACATTTAGGATGTAATTACTCAGCTTTCAATATGCATCCTCACACGTTTCTGTGTAGATCACATTGCATGCTAAAATTTTGGAATTCTCATTATTTCACGCAATCCTCAACATAATCAATAAGATTGATTATCAGATCGGATAGATAATAGTTCAACGTTCTATTGCTTTTTTGCATAATTTACTATGCTGCAGTAGGGTCTTTATAGGCAGAACTGACAATAGTCACGTTTTCAATATATACAAATTATTTTCATACATTATTATCATCATAAAATTCGCTAATGAGGGAAGTATCCAAGCTACTAGGAACTATCTTGAAAACCGCCGTTTAAGAAAAGCGCTGAGCGCCATATGAACGGTGAAAATGTGTATTGACTTTATAACGTCTTTTATTCATTTTCGCTCATCCGTATATTTGTGCTGGCGTATGTCATCACACTTTGCCCTTTTTTTTTCGTCACCTTTCATCCAAATTTCAAATTGCTGTATGTCTGAATATTCATATTAACGGAATATCTAAATCCCTTTTGCGATATTCAGGAAAATTAATTAAAAATATTGGACGTCTTAATATAAACTATCTAGGACTTGAATAATTGAGGCTCCAATCTTCGTAATCTTTCGTTGAGATTGTCGTTCAATGTTGAAGTTATCTAATTCGATTATTAGTTTTTTGTGATCGATATTGTTGGTTATATGATATGATATTCAATTTAATTCCCTTAGATAAGCTAATTTATGCAATTTCAATCGCTTCTTTATTTTGATTATTAAGTTTTTCTTTTTTAGATTCTTTATATGCATAATAATAAATGTTTTTCAAAATTTAGAGAACGTAGTTAATAATAATTAGTTAGAGATATAGTTACAGATAATAAAAAAATGCCTATATGTTCAACATGAAAAAAAAAGTTTATTCGTTAGGTACGTGTAATGTTTTCGTAGAATATTTGCTCACGCGCTTTCATTCGGCCAGAAAAGCGTTTTTATATTTGCATGCGGCACGTGGCATCGTTCGTTATTGCTATAGGTTTAAGAAATGCTCGAAACGCACGAAATAGGTAGCTATTGCGTGCGTTAAATGCCGTCCTTTTTACGGAAAGATAGAAACGAGTCATTGAACATTCCTGCTGCAATTAGCACGAGGATTCACTGAAGTTTATCGCGCGCGGAATTTTCTAGTGTCGTTAGGGATTTTGATATTCCGGAAAAAAGAAGGGAAGGACTACGGATTTACATTCCCCGAGCACACACGTTCCTATGTCGAAAAGTGCGTGTAAGAAATTTCTTCAAGAAAATTCAATGCTTTACGCGTATTCGAGTGTCCCTCCTTTTCTATTTCTCTCTCTATCTCTATCTCTATCTCTCTCTTTCTCTCTCTATACATATATGTATATCAGCGCTTATTTTTCATGTTAATGCACGACTATTCAATTCTCCGTAGAAGGCGAACCGTGAATGGATAAGGAAGTAGGTAAACGAGCTTCATATCTGAATTTTCTTTGAGGGGGCCCCGTCCAGGAAAATTAGCATTTCAAGTGCCTTAACAGACGTCAACTGACAGCTAACTAATCGGGATTACGCAGTCGTGGGCTCTAAGTCACCGCGAGTCATCGCCAAGTCTCGGACGCGGGTCATTTATATTTGGCACACCTCGGCGAGTCTCTGGCTCGAAAAATGAATAAAACAAATGTGCAGCCGATTTGCATACACGACACGCGCAGAGTAGAATCCCGTCGATTACGATCTTAATGGTAACTCCGGAAGAAGCGCTGCTATACTACGTTTCGATGATATTCCTCACGTTTCTGTAGTTGAGTGATATCTCCGAGCTCGGCCACTCAACCGATAAATCTCAACCGAAATTCAGATTTATTTCGAGGAAGCCGATAGTACGAAGGACTGAGGAATGAAATCGGTATTTCATGAAGAAACTTCGTATTATCTCCACGAGATATTGCATTCCAAGCAGCTTCTCGGAAAGATATGACCGGTCCATGAGAAAGATAAGTATTGCTTTAAGAGTCTAGACGGCATGTTATTTTAGAAGGGAATTACTGTTTGTCAGTTTTGAGGTTTCACGTTTTCCAGTATTATTTTCCCGACATCACGCGTCGTTTGTATTCAACGAGGAACGACTGTGTCGAGTGCTAAACGCGCTAAAAGCATAATGCTTCAGATCACTTTACGGATATTTATGTATATCTTTCCAGTATCATTTTTATCTCTCGAACTTGCGCGTATGGATAAGTCATTGAAAATCACGATTTTCTTTTATATATATATTTTTTGAACGGATATTAACTGCATGTATTTCTTTCCAATTATCATATGATGTGCATAGTTTGGTGCTTTCATATCCACACACACACGCACGAGCATAATAGAATGCGATATATGCATGAAATAAATAGTACAGGACAGATGTTTGATAAATTAAAATAATTCGCGATTCGAAAATATGAGTCGAAAGGAATCGTAAAATGATTAATCGCAACTATTCCTGGCACTTATGTCCGGCATTAATTTACATCAACGAGATCGCATAATTCCCTTAACTAGCGAGCACACTTCATCATATAGGCTATCAGTTTATCTATCCATTTTCCAAGCGGTAACTCTTGCTTTCGCCTTTCTCTCGGCGACTTTCTTTCTCTCGTCCAGATACCAGAATGCCGCGGTACGTGTCTCGATGGGCGCGCGACCAAGAAATATTCTTTATTTTTATAATTACCGAAAGTACTAAGAGCGAAATACGAACGTCATATGACGATAATCTCTACGACAGGTTACAACGCGAAACACGTCGCTGTGTTTGTAGGTTTCGACACGGACTTTCACGCGGAATTTGACGAACGGAACTACTAGGTTTTAAGGTAGCACTTAAAGGAAAAATAATTACTGTGTACATAGTATGTAAAGTTCTTTGCTTGATCGCCAGATCGATGGATCGGCGGATTAGAAATAGCGTGATTCTATCTAAATAATATAATCAATGGGGGCCAGTAATTCTCTCTCGGATCTCGCACGGATTTATTATTGCGATGCGCGCAGCGTAGCCCGAATTGCAAATTTCAGCACGGCTTCGTGTAATAATAAATATATAATATATGCCGATAAACATATATGTATACTGCAATAATTCCTATGATAATCTGCTATAGAATTTTTTTTCTTAATGTAAGAGTAAGCCATGGCAATATGTAAAATTTTCAATATTTTTTTTTTCAAATTTATGGATATATTTGTTCTTCGACAGATAAGATTGCGTTCAGTAAATATTATTTTTTTCGATTTTTTTTCTTATATGGCAAAAAATGCGAGTCGCTAAAATTTGGAAGAAGGGCGAAATACTTGCGCGCCACTAACTATTACCTTTTAAGCATAATTGTATATGTTGCGTAGAAACGTAGAGATATCAATAATAATATATTATGAATCATTGTATAAACGAAGGCATTATATATATGCAAAAACTTGGTATTTTCTATTATACCACGCGGCGCTTGAAGATGGTCTCTATCGTAATTGCGCACAGAAGAGTTCGTTAGTTAAATGAAAAAAGAAGAAATTTATATATACAATATATAAATATATATATAGAGAGAGATAAATATATAGATATATTGTAAATGTGGTTGTAATCATATTACTGTTATCGATATCGATATATGTCCTTGATTTGGATAATTTATTTATTGCAGCGAAAGGAAATGGAGAATGTATAATTATTGTACTCCGCGGAAAGATGAATAGTGAAATATATATTACGCACGAAAAATTATATATATATATATATATATATTATATATTTATATACGACATTATCGTAAATGCCGGTGACGTTTTTGTACGAGAAAGTCCTAAAAGTATATATTCGGCCGAGTACGGCCGTGAGCGCGCATATTGATTATAATTAACTTGCGATTCCTACTATGGGAGTGAATCTTATATCGTAAGATCCGGGTGGTACGGTCGTGGCTGACGTGATTTATTGAAATAAATATATCGCCGTTCGATCGAGTTGCAGCGACGTGCGATGTACATACACACACGGCAGACACACCGTGGTTGGTCCTGTGTGTGGTACAGCCACGCATCTGTCTCGGTATAATCACACTATCGAAACGCGTTGGTTACATATTTTAGATAATACTTATTATCATTATCATTATTACGATTCTTATTATAATTACTACTCTATTGCTATTATTATTATTGTATTTGGCAGGGTTACGACATTAAAACCGAAAAAAAAAACAGGTGTCATACACGTTTATTTATGTTTCCTCTAATCAGATCCCATCCAAACACTATACTTATATTAATACTATTGAATTTCTATATTTATTAATATTATAATTGTATGTTATATTTTGTATATTTTTCTGAGAAATTTTAATTTAATTTATATTAGTTGATTCTTTCGATCTAATATTTTTGGAACCAACATGCCATCACGCGGAAATTGTTTCGCGAGATGTCGTAAATCAGTATAAACGCATCACACATTCACTTCTTTTTTTAAAGCAAATGAATTCTAACGGGCGAAAGACGACAGGTAAATTCACGGACGACTAAGCGCTGGAGATGCTTTGTGACAAGCTGGCAGCCACAATACGATCATTAGGCTATTTTCTTGGGAGTGTGTTGGGCCTCAAGGCGTAATATCTCTGCGGTAACCGCGTATTTGTCCCGCACGGCAACGAGGCCTTTCTGCACGCTGGCATTCTGCTAAGTTGTAGGTAGTTTCCGTACTAGGTAAGTACAAATCCTACTGTATATATATATGTATATATTTCCGTATATGTATATACATATATACGTATATACATCGCTGCGGGAGAATTTGTAGTTCGAACGGCGGCTATAACTGAAGCCATAACTTAAACGGAATACCGCCGCCGTGCTGATCCCGGTCTACGGTGGAATTCTCTTGAGTCGAGGCACACAATCCTGGATATCAGCCATGACGACATGACAAGTCTCCTCGCATAGACTTTTCCCCCCTGAGAAAGAATTGCGAGTGGTTTAGACGCGCCGCGCCGATAATATCGCCGGATGATTTAATTCAATCCACTCCACTGTCCACGCAGATGTTTCTTACAATCTTATCTTCGATGTTTGAAGTTTCAGTCAGATACGTCAACGGGATATCAACGCGAAGCGAGTTATGTAAAGTGAGATAAACGATACTGCGACGAGCCTCTTGAGCAAATCGAACAACATTATCGCAGAAAAGCGATACTTGTTATTCTTATTTTCTTACAATAATGTTTAGATGTGTAAATTTTGAAACGGGATTGCTAGAGATATTATATTGTACAAATGGGAAATAAAGTTAGAAACGATGGCTTCTTCAGCGTTTAAATGTTCCTTGAAATAGAAAGCGATCTCCATTGAAGATCAATCTGAAATCAATTTATAATATTTATCCAGATACAACGTTTCATAAGCGATTTAGAAATGTTTTCTGCGATATCGTTTTCTTCAGCCCATAATTGTAAATTTCAATATGTAGTTATTATATATACGGTTTACTATATGTTCAATATGTAATTATTAAATATAAATTTTTCTGCGCGGTTCAGCCGACGTGTAAAATAAAATATACTGCAGAAATAGAAACACGCGATTAACGTCAAACGCGTTGTTTTATGAATTCCATCTGTTGTTGGACAAACATTACCACTCTCATTCCAAGTTCTCGGACAATGTTAACAAAACAGAAAACAACAGGTACACTTATGGTAGTGACCGCAAGAAACTCGTATACTCGTGGCCATACCGTTGGTATCGCGTCCATGCGTCTTCCGCGTCACTACGCGATTGATGATGGCCATTACTATTAGAAAACGGTGTATCCGCCATAAAGTAGACATTAAATACTTTGCACGTGTACTTTACGCAGGTCTCACAATCCGAAGGATACTTTAGTCTTAAATTGCACGCAATTGCATTTAAACGCAACGCGTAAACAAGGTTTTACGTAAACGTCAACCCTTATTAATTACGCGTTTTTTAAACATTAATCTTAAAAATTGTATAAGCAATATGCGCGCGATTTCTACCTTTTAATCAGTAAAATATAAATGTATCAGATGTTTCTGTTGTTCAGTTTTCTGATAAAATACAGGCAAATTGATTTTGAATAATAATATACAATATCTTTATGATTTATATAAATAAATCAACTGATTAATAAGTGGTGTATCTGAAGAGAACTTAGAATGTTCCTTTATTATATTTTTTACGAATTCGAGCAATTTTTTAGCAAACGTGTGAGAGATGTCCACTATTTTCTTCAACATTATCACATTTCGGTATTTTCTGTTAAACATTTTTTTTTAGCAAGTGTAAAATTTAAAATAAAATACATCTTATATTAAAATTACGTGAGATACTTTATGAGCCATCTGTTTCATTTTCTATAATTATCGTCATGGGTATTATACTAATGTGTGGCACATGCACTAAATCGCGACAGGTTTAAATGAGGCACGGATGTACCCCGCGCGATCGATTCGCGTCGATCTTCGGGGCGCTAATGAGACATCTTCCTGACAGTAATCGCGCAGTGATTTCTTGATGATTATAAATTGACACGTCGCGTTGCATCCTCGCGTAAGAGCGTCAAACAGGAGAAAAGCGTCGTACGCGGGGCCTCGAGACTAGTTTGCCTGCAAATAAGGGTACGCTGCGTAAAGCCGTGCGATTACCACCACGATAAAATATACGTTTGCGTACAACCCAGTGCGCAACATCCACTTGAACGTAACGAATGGCTAATGTTGTCCGCGAACGTTATTAATTGCGAGTAGTACTTCGCGCGGGTATATATTTGTCATCATTAGTGGGTGCGAGGTGTATATATATTTGTATGTGCGGCATATAATCCGAATCGTATACGAAACCACTGCATTAAAGGTGTCAAGTCTACTTATCGTTCCTTAATGTAACCCAGCCATATCGTGCAAGATAAATTTTGATTCGTCGGGGTGAACGTAGTGCATACGGTGTCGCTGTATCTGATTTAATAATTAGTTAAGTTAATTTCCTTACATCTCTCTCTCCGACAAGATTGTTAAAGTCATAGTTATAATTAACAACGAAAGCATCAATGCTTTGTTGTTCAAAAGAAGCAAAACAGTAATTCATCCTCTTCAATTTGATATAATGTAATTTTTTAAAAGATGAATATATCAGATTGAATACATCAGAATATATCAGATGAATATATCTCTTTGTTTTCTGATAAAATATAAGTAAATTATGATCGTTTCATAATATATCTTCTTAATTATATAAATAGGTCAACTAATCAATAAAAGAAGTGTGTTGCACATAAATAAAATAATATTTAATTTCTTTATAAATAAATTCTTTTATATTTATGCTTTGTTCTTTAATTCCAGTTACCAGTCAAATTGAAATAAAGTGGATAAAATAATAAGATAATTATAACGTTTATAATAAGCTGGCCGTACACTTGAGAACATAATTTGTAATTAGCGAGAGGAAGTGTGTACGTAAAATTAGAGGGAGCGATTTTAGGGAAAGATAATAAATCACATAAAGTATCTTACACTTTATAAAATGTCAGGGTCATATTTGAGTATGTCGCGGTTACCGAGGATTAATGTGAGGATTTCGTGCTTTCCGCGGAGAAAAGAACAATGGGTCGCGCGGCGATGCGCGAACAAGAACGAGAATCAAATCATCTTTTTGCGAGCGTCTCTCGCGCGTTGCATTATAAATCATAGCTCGCGGGCGCATACGCGGCGTGCCCGCGCGATCGCACGCGTTGAAAAGGGAACGGGATAGCGGCGCGGTTATACCCGCGGTAAAAGTGACGATATAATTTTAACCGAGCATTAGAAAGTGAATTACGAAAACGTTCGCGAGGCTCGTAAAAGGGTCCGGCGCTTATTACGTTTAGCGGGTTAATTTTACGCGCCTTAACGCCTTAGCATCGAAAAAAAAGAGACGCGTAACGAAAGAGCGACGCGGCGATTGCGATTGCGGCACAAACGGGTTTTCAAACACTGCTCGCGCAGTGGAAAGTCCGATTTTTACAGACGTGAGAACGTAATGAGGCACTAATTTAATTATCGGCGATTGATGACACTAAAGTATCTTTTATTGGTCTCGTAACGTTAAATATCTCGCGCTAACCGTTACGAGTGGCAATTAAAGCAATTACGCCAATTATAGTAATTACGACGAATATCACATATAGTTTCCGGATGGTTGGAAAGCCTTTTAAAAATCAAACTCGCAATTTTTCAAATACTTACGTTATTTCCCATAGGTTCGCGAACTGCCGTTTCGCGATCCTTAACGAATCATAAAGCGATTTGTTTTAAAATATAATTATTTACTCAATATATAATGTCAAGAATTGACTATTTATGTTATCTATATTACATAATTCCGATCATTCAAACGATCGTTCATAACAGCGTTATCTTTAATCGAAGACATTTCGTCGAAAGAACAATCAATATTCTGCTACATCTTTCAGCGTCTTTATAATTTAACTATATATTCCTGCCGCTACCCTGCCATTATCATTTAGTTCAAGCTGCTAGACTCCAGTGAGACAACGGGTCTATTTGCAGAAGGCAGACCACGCATAATAGTATTTGCGTGACGCAGCATTGCGGAAATTGTACATGCCGTTGCTGCAGCAGCTGTCGTATCTCGCGATCTTTACGATACGATTCGATGCAGATTAACAATCTTATAAAATGTTGCAAAGTGGAATTACAAGTGCACATGAATGCGCGCGTAATGAATCGCTGAGCTGCTTGATTAAAGACAGGCGGCGATTTAACCGTAGATAACGTATTGGCTGTAAAGCCTCGCACATTCGTACCCGTACTAATCATGTGGTATTAGAGGGATATAATTATATATATTCCCGGAGAGAAATGTGTGATTTGCAACATGTAGATACTCATTTGATCCTTTAGTAATTTCACGCGGACATCGATATAACTTAAGTTCGTTGCATTTGGGATTAATTGCTTTCTCTAATAGTACGCGTATACAATATTCAATATGACAATTGATTCTTGCACACACCAAGAGATCCTGATGACGTTGATAATGGGGAGGTTGCGACAAAATTATTTGGTTTGATTTTGCTTCTTATCACGCTTAGCTTTCACTTCAGAAGAGACGAGACGAGGACGTGATGAAACTTCTAATCGCATTTTTACTTCTTTTAACGTTTTTTGTATTTTTTTGTTCTTCCCTAGATTTTTTAAGAGCAAAATTTCCAGCAAAACTGATTTTTTTATTTGGAAAGGAGAGGATTTTAACCCCAAACTCCCCTAAAATCCGCTAGTGCTTACACATTATTATCGTTACGTTAATACAACTATTAGGTATAATTTGATAAGCTCGTTTTGTGGCCAAAGGAAACTTATAGATATTTATTTGAGGAAAATTAAGGATTTTGTTTTTGATTTCAAATCCTCATCCTTACGCTCTTTAGCTTTTTAATTAATAATTAGAAATAAATAAGAAGTTTTTTAATTCATAATCCGTTGCACACGATGTGATACTGATTAATGATACAATCAGCGTTAATGGTTTTCGTCTCAACATCGTGGAAAAACATCGTGGAAAGAGTCACTCGACTTCGCCGTTTAATATCTCAGCGCAGCATCGTACGGTTCGATGACGGAAAACGTTGCTTCGACATGCCTCGTGACAAGCAAATAAGTAATTTATTGCGCACAGCTACCGCGACTGTACCTGCGAGTGGATGGTGAATTCCTACCGGCTACCGACCGGCGACCCCTATCTACGGTCTCGAAACGGCTTTTCAGGTTTAGGAGCTAGCTCGTGTCACGTTTCCCACGGCGGCTGGTGATGCAGTGCCAGTTGCAATATATATACATACGCATACGCAAGAAACTCCGCCGTAAAATGCGCCTTACGCATTTCGCGGCTCTCGAACGCTCTGGGGAGTCGGGAATACATCGATATTTTTTACGTCGCGCAGGATCATTATTGCTCGTCCACGATATTAAGTTTGCATAACGCCCCGGCCATTAACGGCTACCGTTCGCAATTAGTGCCGACATATGTTAGACATAACGCACACTTTCATATTTAAAAGTTTGCGAAATATCACACATCTAGAATAATAGAGCTAAAATAGTTGAAGCCAATATTGCGTCAATATTTAAAAAAAAAAACATAATAAAAAATATATATATGTACACATTATACATATATTGTGTAAGAAATTTTTGCATAAAATAAAATTAAAGCTAACTGACTGGCAGTAATTTATTTGACACACGATTTTGTATTAGAGCGTAAAATAAAAGTTAGAAACATGCCGTAATGTATTATTACTTTATAATATGTAGACTAGTTTTTAATTGTTTGATTTTTAATACCTTAATGTTATTAAGTTGATATATTTAATACCTAAATAATTAATAAATTATAAAATCGTTAATTGCGATTGCGCATTTCTTAGCAGAAAGTCATCAAAGCGCGTGACTGGGAGACAAAGTCGAGTTTTTGCGAAGCGAGCCACACGTGTCTTTGGGATCAATCAGAACTATTATTAAGCCATCGTATCGTATCCCATGTGGAAATTTAAGCAGGGATCTGATCATATACGGCATAAGGTATGTTCAGTAAGGTACGGTAAGGTTCGCGGTGAATCGAAAACGGCGATAAATGATAATTAAATCGGCGATGATATCATCGGCGTTGCGGTAGCCAAGGTCGTTCGACAAATTCAATTGCACAATTATCTGGGAAATCAGTTCACCGGCGCGACTACGGTATAGAAAGGCGCCTGTATGCCACCGTGCCCGCGATTATTACCTTTACCTTATCCAATTACTTCGAAGGCCTCAAGGTTACGAGAACGTTGCACCTATTCGACGATTTCCCAGGCGAGTGCGCTCGCGCTCTAAGCGCGGCAGAAAATTCAAGATATAGGTACACGCGCAAGATGATAAATATTGCAAGGCGAAGAAAGCATCGGGCGTGCAACGATCGTCTCGAGAACCATATTTAGAGAGGAGCTAGAGGGAAATCGTAAAAGCGAGCTACTAATTTCTAAGATCACCCAGGAAGCGATCGCGCGCGAAACACTCGGGGTGTTTCGCGAGATATAAATCCAGCGAGTCTCTTCGTTCGATTGCGTAAACGCGTTGCGCATATATGTTCACGTGTGCACTCATAAAAGAGACACTCCTGGAATCGCGTTCCTCGCAATCGCTGGCGCGCTATATTGGAGCGAAATCCGCGCGACGATCGCACGCGCGATTATTGCCTCCGCGTGTCCATCGTCTCTCACGACCGACGTCGCGTCGGGGCACATATTATATTTTATCGGTCGATTACGGCGGGACCACGCCGACCGCGCGCATATACGCATACGCGTTGCAGCAGGAAACGGGATACGCGCGGGCTCTCCTCATCAAGCTCAATAATCAGGCCGCGACGCGAACGTCGCCGATTTACGACGCTTTTTCCCCGGGTATATCCCACGCTCGGGCGACTCCGCGCTCCAACCAACCGGGCCGTGCCCGGCAATTACGCGATATTAATTGTCATTCGCGCGGCTATTAATGAATTAGAGGCGCTTAACGCTGGTCTCACGTTCGTCGCGCATGAATCTTCGAGGAGCTTAGACGTCGGGCGTCAGTATCTATCCGCGAGCGAGCCATATATCCCGCGGATTTTATCACCCTGTCCCGACGACGATCGATGAAAAATGCCCGCCTTTTCCAGGCTTCGCTTTAATAAACATCGCCCGCGGTGGGCACGCTCGCCGCCGCCGCGCCGAGAAATTGTTAATGTTACCGCGCCATCGTGCACGGCAATAATATAATTACCACGTTGTGATATACGAATTTGGAATCGCCTCCACGAGCTTGATTCGAAGCGATCGATACTGCGACGTACGAGATTTTATGCAAACGCGTGAACTTCTATAAAGGATATCTACCAAATTGTTGGAAATGTTTAAAGTTTAAAGAGACAAGAATCTTGATCGATAAAAACAAGAAAAAAATAAGAGTTTGACAAATAATCGTATTTTTTCACGTTTTATGTAACATGTAATTTCTCGGAAGAGATGGGACACGTACTTTATGACAATATGTATATGTAATTGTCGGTTGTAATATCACTGGGTATATGTTTATTAGTACAAAGAACAATTTTATTTTTCCCGACGTCTATGAACGAAGGACATTTCGCAATCAGAGACAGTCGGGAGTTCGGTCGCTCTCGCGTTTCTTCTTGCAGAGCGGAGCTCGTATCCGCGCGGTGCAATATCATTTTATTGTGGCAGTAAACGCTAATCGCGGTACTTATTTACCTATTTGATGATTCTATCCGGCGAAAGTATAATACATTCGCCACCATTATGGGGGACACCGCACTAAACTTATCCGCCGTTAAATGTGGGCGCGCTCTCGCGGCTTTATCTTACCGATCGCCCCCTTAGCGATAATTAGCTCCTTAATGCGCCTCTCACAAAACCAACATGCCCTATCAAATTCCGTACATAACTGCATAATAAACTTATATGTTTCATTGCCGGAAACGTGCTGTGCTCCGAACAGAAAATTTGGACCGCCCAAATTGTCTGTTAAATTCAAGATATTTATAACATTCTTAAAACAACAGTTCTTCTAAAAATTATTTTTTATTTGAAACGACGCGTCATCCCTCAACTCTTCAGAACATCGAAAATGTTTTCTTTGGATACAGAGAATTGGATGACTAATTAATTAGAAAAATAAAATTGCATTGTTTTTGCACAACGGAAGATCGATCGAATCTTCTTTCTGGACGTGAATATTTTCGTTGCTCGATCTTCGATGTTTAAAGTTATCTCGATTTGATTAGCGCCTAATTGAAACGAACGTTTCTTTGCCGCGGTGCAGTTGTTCAATTCGTGCAATGGACGCATTCATGCACGCGCACAATCAAATCGCTTAATCTAGCCTACCCAACCCGTTTTTAACAAGATATTTCCGTATTGTCGCGCGCGCGTGCACACACACACACACGCGCGCGCGCGCGCGAAAGCGCGCCTCGGTATGCTCCCGTCCAGCGCTAAATGGACCATCAGGGTCGCCATAAATCTCGGGGCTATCAGATCAGCGGCTGCAGCAGACTTGACTGTCCCAGATATAACGACGGACCACCGCCCAGCGTAATGGAAGAGCTCTCTGTCGACGCGCGAGAGATACGTTCCAGATGGGATCTGCACGCGCGAACCTGTCCGCGAGGACACGCGGACTTCACCTGACTTCGTCATTAACCTTTTCGCTTTGTTCCCGATGAAATGATATTAAACATCATATATGTAAAAATTACGTTTCATGCTTAGGTTCTGAAATATTGCTATATAAATTTCCAATAGCTATTTCAATTTCAATATTGAGATATTTTCAAACAAATAAGCAATTTAACAATATTTAATTAACCTGTGGTAAGCTTTTTCTTCGCCAGTATTAATTAACAAAGAAGGTGGCTTAATTCGAGTCAACTGGCCATTTATTAATATAGTATTCAAATACGCTGTGTATTTGAATATTATATTAATAAATAGCCAGTTGGGTCAAATTAAACTATCTCCTTTGTTAATATTTAATTAATTTTATACATTATCCTAATTTTATTAATTCTACAAGTAATGAAATATCTGAAGATATATTCTACAAGTAATGTGTGTCTAGAGAAGCATAATATTAATTATTTTTCAAAGCGTATCTTGTTTGCAAAAGACAGATTTTAATTCGCAATTTTTTTTAAACTGATATATTTTTAAGATGAAATTAAATGTATTTTTAAAAATGGGATATATATAATATTAATTTGATTGTTTATGGCATTCTAATTACAGAAATATAGAACTAAGCGATTTTTTTCTAAATGAGACAATTTGGAGATGTGAAAATTAGAACAACAATGCGATGACATATCTACTTGTTAATAGTGCTTAACTTCTCGATACGCATTCATTATCACTATGTAACGGTGGTGTCGAACCGATAAATCACGCATTTTCGTCGCAAAATCTGTCGAGAAGCGTGGCGCGTCTCGCTGGAGCAGGTAAAGAGCCGAGGAACATTGTTAATTACACAGTCGTGCTGATATCGATGCCAGCTACCGGAGGCGAAGTAACTGGGCCGCGCACGGCCGCCAAAGATGGCATCGTGCACACTAACGAGTAACAAGTGGCGTGACGTTTCAGTTAGGCTTTATTTCGCCCGGGGACTGGCAAGGAGGCAGATATCAGTATGCCACGACGAACTACCTATCGCCTCGCCTGGCCGAAGGCTAATTAACGCGGAGATTCATTATCGACACCTAGCCGCTCGTCCGACTACTGTCTTAATTTAAACAAGATCCCTTGGTGCTTTCGTAATTTGTTGCTGCAATTGCAGCGTAAACTAATAATTATAATTAGTATGGAAACTGTTATTCTGTGACTTTCCAGAAGAATGACACGTTCTATTTCTAGCATAAGTGGCAAACGTAGAAAATAATAAATTTTTTTATATTAGAATCTATGACAAACAAATTATTGGTCTAACATTAGTTCGAAACATAGTTCCGAGTTTTAAACAATTCTAAATTAAAAGAATTTTTGATTGTTGAATTAAATATCAGGTTGAATTAACTATCACATAATATGTACAAATGCAATAGGTAATTAAATTTTAAATAGAATTTATTAGAGTTTAAAAATCTAAATTCTGAACCGTATTGCAAATATATATAACATTAAAACTTGAAAGGTTTTCAATCAAAGAACATCTGATTTTGGCGTTGCAAACAATCCATATAGGATTCCTTGGGAAATACTCTACACGTGCGAGATGTTTTTGCTTTCAAGTTGTACTTCTCGTACTTCCCGACTCGGAAGTACGAATTAGAATCATCGCGTGCGTCGAATCAATACACGAATATACGTATCTCCCTTTCACGGTAACTTTCAAGTGCTAATATCACTGGCATCATTACTCCAATGTACACAATGACGCTTTCGCTATGCAAAGTAGAAATTTGTACGAGGCGCAAGTAGCAATTGACTACCTGCGATCGGCTGCGCGTGCTTTGCATACAGCACATACATGAGTGCCCCGCGCGCGTCGAGTTAGTTACGCTTAAATGCAAATTGATGTTTTAATCGATCGTTTGGTGCCTTGCGACTATACGTACAATAGGCTTATCCACTTCTATTTATCGGCGCCGAATATCTTAAGAAATGACGTTTCTTTTTGTAAATCTTCCCACGAGTCATATCTGTAAAATTTGCTCTTTTTATAATCTTTGCTCTCGAGCAGAAAAAAGTATTTTTGATAATCGAAAATGTAAGTTGATGTTAAGCTATATATTGCGCTCTGTGCAAAAATTAAATTTTTTCTATACATATTGTTTTCTATAGCATATATGACGTAAGATATTGTACTAATTGTAAGTTAGCGGAAAGATTAAATTAAGTTTATTTAAAAATGAATAATCTATATCTATATGATTAGATCATGTTATATAATGTTAAAAAATTATTTTTCTATTATTGGAAAGAACTATTTTCGCAATAAATTTTGAAAAATACAAAACGTAAGTTTTATTTCGAAACTCCTCTCAATTGTGCATACATACATAATAATTTTAATATAATTCTCGAGATGATCTTGACAATATCGATGTAGAATGCGTTCGTCATCGTTTTTTGTCCAAATCGAACATAGTTCTTCGTATAACAATGAGGTCATTATGCCACCTATAAAATTATGGGAATTATTCTCAGCGTAGATCTTGAATTGAAGTACAACAGTACTTCAGACGTCCATCTGACATCGGAATTAAACTTATAGCCCGGAGCTGATCATCGAACTCGTCACAGTACATTTGACTCGATCGTGACTGCCATTCAAGCGGTAGTAGCTTTCAACTCTCGTAGTTCTGTTAGCTTAAGACCCGACTGTGTGAACAGCATCAATCCATTTTTGAAGTAGAAAAGAATTTAAATATGATTTGATTTACAACTTAAAATAAAACTTAATATATCAGAAAGTATAATATCACATACATGAATTATATATTTAATACTTTACAATATTAATATTACATAATTTGTTAAAGAGATCTAATAATTTTTTAATATTTTGTTGTATTCTTTTTGCTATCATTTAATAATTATTTTGCGGTGATATTCCCTGCTCTCATTTTCTTGTTATATTCTTTCATTGCTATATATATATTCTTTATAATTAACAATTATCTATTTATTATATATATAACATAACAAAATTATTTGAAAAAGATATTGTTGTAATAATTTATCATACATACATAAATGAATAAATTCTAGATATTTTGACATTTACTTTGATCAGAATATTTTATGACTAATTCTTATTGAAATTATACTCATTTTAGCTTATTATTTTAGCTACTTAATTATAATATTAACGACAGACGGTTAGCGTGGCAAATTTTTCAAATTTTTTCAATTTATAAAACTGATAAATTAGCAATCTTTAGTAATACTTTATATATCTAGCATTGCAAATGATATAAAATAGATTACTCCTCAAAGCATAAGGCCCATCGTGCAAAGATGCATCAATTGTTGCCTACTCAGAGGCTCCGTCCTTAACATATCTTACAAAACCGACGTTTGTTTGTTTTATACGAAGATATCTTGCGAGATAATGGTGTAATGCAATAAATTAAAGTAATTAAACGGATCGTTGATAAATATTTTTGTTTAATGAACGAATGCAGTCTGTCGTTCTGTATCTTTGGGACAACGGTGACCTAGAATTCAAGTGCCTCCGTGGCGCAATCGGCTAGCGCGTTCGGCTGTTAACCGAAAGGTTGGTGGTTCGAGCCCACCCGGGGGCGTTTTTTTGCATTAAGTTTCGTCGTCGTGAGATGCACACGTGATTAAAAAAGGTCAATAAACTTATTCGTAGCGTTAGTTGCCACGTAAGTGGTTAGTTGCCACGTATACACCTTATACGGTTGCAATAATTAACAATTAGCTTGAAGAGCCAACGATAATTCCCCAGATAACACAATGGCCAAAATTGGGACATAAGACGTTTTAAAGACGTCTCAATGACGTCTTTGTCTCAATGACGACATGTCTCAATGACAAGTTTGGATTTAAGACGTCTTCTGTCCCGATTTTGGACATTGTGTTATTTAGGTCAGTCATAAAACATTCTGATAAAAATAACCGTCAAGATTAATGTCAAAAATTCGTTTATTTACGCTGCACAATAAACTGCAAGGCAACGAGATTTATTTCAGTTTTCAGATAATTCCGTTACGCTGTTCCATATAATTTAATTAATTATATTTTTCACATATAGAATTTATATATAAAAAATATTTATTATGTTTTAATATTGTATCTTTGTTTCCTCAAATGCGTCTAATTCATTATATTTATTTCTCTGTCGCCAAAATTATACATATAATACGTATAATACGTATATAATACGCGTATATATAATATTCCCTTTTGTACGCAAGTGAATTTTCCCGCCAGTAAGTATCCGGAGTCGCCATTACGACTCGCCGTATATCGATAATCGATACATCGCTGCGCATATCGTAATCGTCGTAGTCGTCGTACTTCGTGCCCCGTATGTTCCATTCACCATTCCCTGGTGCTTGTTTCCCTCGTTTCGTTCGGTCGGGTGATTTTTCGTCTCTTTCGCGAGCGAATATCCCACGGATATCCTACGCGTCTTGCACGCCGGCCACGGCTGGAAAATAAAATGACGGAAAACAAAACGGAATTCGTAAGTATACCCACGTATCACGGTCACCTGACCCGCCTGAGTCGATCCTAACCTCTATTCTCTGTTTGCAACGACCGCGCGGCGTAAAGTCCACTATTTTATTCGCATTAATCGTTTCAAATCTTATCTAATTAAGTCCTTCTAATTCGGGAGATAATGGACGTAAGATTCTCTCGACTCTGAACTTGTGAGATTGAAAAGAATAAATGTGTATTTATACTACACGTGATTGTGTGTGCTTACATGGCTGCGATTATCGTTATAAACATATTTTATTTAATATTATAAGTATATAATATTATGATATATATAAGTGTATCTTTTTTATATCAAGATGCTGTTAATATACTAATATTTGTAGCTTAAAACGATCAATAGACTGTAGAAAGTCAATAGAATCTATGTCTTCTCTGTGTAGATATTTTATTGTCTTAAGTATCTATTGAAAAGTACCTAGATAGAAGAAGTACTTAATATGAATTAATATTCGAATTGCTGAAGTTGTATCCGTTGAAATTCTTTTCGCAGGACTGGGGGAATGAAAAATTACAACGTGCTCAGAAGACCGTCGACGAATCGCCATATGACTTGGAAGCATGGAGCATACTTATAAGAGAAGCACAGAACAGACCTATCATAGAAGTGAGACCAGTATTTGAGAAACTCGTTTCAGTATTCCCGTCGGCTGGACGTTATTGGAAAATTTACATAGAACAAGAGGTAACTGGTTATATCAATGTTTTTGTAAATCATATAACTATAGAAATTGTTTCAATAAATTATTTAACTTCGTAATATAACAAAAGATCTTTTATGCTCTATTTCAGAAACGCACTTGTAATAAAATTTTAATCTGTACATTCCTGTTTGTTTCTCTAGATAAAAATGCGGAACTTTGAGAAGGTGGAAAAGGTATGTTAATGTTAATTCTATGAATTTGTATGTTTAGTGTAAAGTTTACACACATATATTTATGTATTATTAATTAAATTAGCTCTATTCCCAAAAATATTTAAAATGACACATAGAAAACTCCGTTTATGCAGGTAAATAAATTAAACATTGATATGAAACACAAACTGATTAATAAATTAAAGTATCTTCAAAACGAAATTAGTTTCTTTTGTTATAATTAAAGTCGCTGAAATTTGTGTCCATTTAATATAAAAAAATGATTTTATATAATTTTTTCTCTTGTTATATTAATTGACTTAACTCATTAATCAACTTAATCACAATATAGGCGCGTCTTTTCGTTGTAAAGTTAACTCTTATCATGAACGCTATTTTTACAGAATGGATGTTTCTATTTTGTTTTGCTGTATAACGGGCTAGAATTTTAGGATATTACTAACATGCAACGTCCGAATATTATCATATAATGTGATTCTAAGCACTTTGCATATTATGTGAGGTGAATAAAAAGACTATTTCACCACAAACCAATTATTTCATTGATTAATAATCGATCTTTTTATATATTTGGGAGGTTGTTTTCTTTGGCCATTATATCATTTGTTGTAAAGTTTATTTGAAAGTAGTAATTGCTATTGTAATATCCAGAGAAGACAACTTTCTGAATGTAATAGCCTTATATTCCTTCCTGCAATATATTTTATTTGTGCTTAAGACGTGTTAAATCGATACTAAGTCGATTGTATATGAATATTATTGCAAACTGAATGGCATAATAAATAAGATTCGAGCTATATTTATATAATATCAGATCCTCAATCAAATCACGGTACATTGAGGAATATATTTTATAACATTGTTTTATTCAACCATGAATATGGAAAGTTCCACTCTATACCTTCCCTTTCAGCAATATCTGAGAAAATCTGATGAAAGCTCAAATATTGCGATAACCTTTAGAAGTAGCATAAGGTGATGATATATTTAATCAAGTAATTTTAGATATTTAATTATTTTTCTTCATTTGTTATGCTCTAGTATATTTTTAATATTAGTGCATTCTCTATAATCACTTTATGCTGCTTCACGTTGTCTTAATTTTTTTATAATGTCTTGGGATCACTCATTTCTGGATCCCACATAGGTTCGTTCTTATATAATTGGCCCCACTTGCAGAAAATAAATAAATTTTTCATTTTGTGGGGCTTTTTTATGTTATATAAAACAACATATATATATTTTATATACGAAACATTAATATTTCTCTCATTATTGCTAATATAAATCACATATTTATATAATAAACTATTCTCGATTGATGCATTGGTGCATTATTATTTATCCCAAACTATTGTTATTAGTGACTGTATCATTAAAAATTTTCTCAATAAATTCTGCCTGTTATTTTCTGCGATATATAAATGTACAATTTATCCCGTGGTTTACATTAGAATTGTTTAACTATGTGTATAAATAAAACTTGCCTTTATGGGTAAGTAACTTGGTGGATATATATACGTATATATCTTCCTTTGGGACAGAGCTTGTGTATGAAGTCTTATATTTACGGCGTCTAGTTGCTACGATACATTTCTAAAATGTCTCTTTTGTCTGACAGCTTTTCCAAAGGTGCCTCATGAAAATATTAAATATTGAATTGTGGAAACTATATCTTTCTTATGTCAAAGAAACGAAAGCGAGTCTAGCTACGTATAAGTAAGTACATGGAAATGTTTTATCTTAAAATACATAATCCCGGTGCAAGTGTAAGCATCGTTTATTTTTTTGTACCAATTGATATTACGTTAATTATTTTTTGTACCAATCAATATTACGTTAATTTACGTTGTATGCAGTTTGAGCAAAATGTTTATCTGTTTTTTACTTGTTTTTAAGATAAGAGAAAATAATTGTGATATTTTTTAGGGAGAAAATGGCACAAGCGTACGATTTCGCATTGGATAAAATTGGCATGGACATACATTCCTACAGCATTTGGAATGATTATGTCATGTTTTTGAAGAGCGTTGAAGCGGTCGGTTCATACGCGGAAAATCAGAAAATCAGTGCTGTACGAAAGGTAATACGCTAAAGTACTTTCGACTATTTTATTATAAAAAAAAACAAGTAAATTTAATATTTCATGAATTATTTAAAAATTATTTTCAACGAATATTATATTATAGGTTTATCAACGAGGCGTTATTAATCCCATGATAAACATGGAGCAATTATGGAAGGATTACATGTCGTTCGAGCAGAATATTAATCCAATAATCGCGGAAAAAATGGCTATCGAAAGATCTAGGGACTATATGAATGCAAGACGTGTCGCTAAAGAATTGGAAGCGGTCACGAGAGGTTTGAATCGGAGCGCACCCAGCGTCCCTCCAACTGGTCATCCCGAAGAAGTTAAACAGGTACTCTATGATCTCTCTTGTCATATTATTTTTTTATTATTAAAACCAATTTTCAATATCAATTGCAAATTGCAATATATTCAATATGCATATACATATATATTAATTTAATGCATTGTTATCGAGGTCGAACTATGGAAGAAATATATCGCGTGGGAACGTAGTAATCCTCTAAGAACAGAAGATACATCGCTGGTCGCTCGGAGAGTCATGTTCGCAATCGAACAGTGTCTCTTATGTCTGGGTCATCATCCTGCGGTATGGCACCAAGCGGCGCATTTCTTAGAGTTGAGTTCGAAGATATTGACAGAGAAAGGTGACGTGAATGCGGCTAAGAATCTCAGCGACGAGGCTGCTACCATGTTCGAGAGAGCGACAAACACACTCTTGTCGAAGAATATGTTGCTATATTTTGCGCACGCAGACTTCGAAGAGGGTAGAGTGAAATACGAGAAAGTGCATCAAATATATCAAAAATTTCTCGATATACCTGACATAGATCCTACTTTGGTTGGTATTTATGTATGTACTTGCGTATTGAGTAATTATGTTGATGACATACTAAATTTTTTTCATCATGCAGGCATATGTGCAATATATGAAATTTGCGAGAAGAGCTGAAGGTATAAAATCTGCGAGGACAGTATTCAAACGAGCACGGGAAGATATGAGATGTAAGCATCATGTTTACGTTGCCGCTGCGTTAATGGAATACTATTGCACTAAAGATAAAAACATAGCATTCCGTATATTTGAATTAGGATTAAAGAAATTCGGAGATAATCCGGATTATATTCTATGTTACATAGATTACTTGTCACATTTAAACGGTAAGAAAATTATAGACTTTCTTTCATAAGTGCTGTTCTAAATTGTTTATTATATGTGTTATTATTGCATATTATTGCAGAGGATAATAATACAAGAGTCCTATTTGAGAGAGTATTATCTTCTGGCTCTAGCTTAGAGCCAGAAAAATCAGTGTACGTATATATATCATACTAAAAATTTTACTACGTTATCGTAAACTAAAATTTTTGATCGTTTTGCAAACAATGATTAATTATTTCTTACAGAGATATATGGAATCGTTTCTTGGAGTTTGAATCTAATATTGGCGATCTAGCTAGTATCGTCAAAGTCGAGAAGAGACGAAGTGCAGTATTGGAAAAGGTTATTATTTTTGTCTCAGATATAACTTATTACAATACGAGAAATAATGTGCAACTATCATTTAAATTATTGTTTGTCTATTCTGTTAGATTAAGGAATTCGAAGGGAAAGAGACTGCCCAGTTAGTAGACAGATATAAATTTTTGGACTTATATCCATGTACTGCCATGGAATTGAAATCGATTGGATATATGGATGTTTCTAGCGTTGCTAGAAACTCCATTGGTGTTATACCCCGCGTACCTGATCCAGAAGAAGCGATCGCCGCTTTGCCCAGACCCGATTTGTCGCAAATGATACCATATAAACCAAAAGTCAGTCCTCTACCTGGTGAACATCCGGTACCAGGTAAGTCGTCGAATATATCTCAACTTATATTATATTAAATGTAGCTAGTAAACCATATGTGATCATGTCTGTTGTTATTATGTCATAGGTGGTTCGTTTCCGTTACCACCAGCCGCGGCTCAATTGTGCACCATGTTGCCGCCACCTGGCTGCTTCAGAGGCCCGTTTGTTGCTGTTGATTTATTGATGGATGTCTTCAGTAGAATTCAATTACCCGATCATGGTACTTATTATCGTATTTATAAATTCTTATCTTTGAACATGGTTAACGTGTTGTAAATAAAAATGAAAATTTACAGCCCCATTGCCAGTGGCGGATAACGGATGCGACACCAAGTTGTTCGATCTCGCGAAATCTGTGCATTGGATCGTCGACGAAAGTAACGACGGCGTGAGCATCGGATCGAAACGCAGACGAACGCGTTTGGGTGGCGACGATAGCGAGGAAGAAGATTTACCGCCTCCACCTATAAACGATATTTATCGCCAAAGACAACAGAAACGAGTTAAATGAATGAGAGAAACGAATGACACATAAACGACACAAGACACATAATGACACATAGAAATATGTATGAATGGCCATGTATGATATGTATGGCGATTCATAATATCACAAATGTATTTTTATGATTTCACTTCTTACCACCCACTCGTTGGTGGAAGAAACAGATCTATCATTATCGTGTAACATATATCTATTTGTAAAGTTATTATAAATTCCTTATGTGACACCGTGCACGATATTTTGAGTACTATGTACTCAGAAGCTCTATCTATGCGTCCTTTGGTTCTATCCTCCTTCATTGTATACATTTGTTTATGGTTGAATATATTATTTTTTAAATAGATCGATGTATCGATTTATACACAATATAAAAAGAAGGAAAATGGATACTGCCCGCAACTCATAGATAGGCAAATTTCTGTGATTTGTGTAAGATCAATCAAGACTATTTCAATTCTATCAGATCGAAATCGACATTGTTGAAAAAACTATAATGAGATTACACTAAAATTATCATTGTACAAGACGATGGACGCAGTTTCCGTATCAATTTCGTTGCAAGTATTATCAAGAGATTGCATTTAATATTTTTACTTCGTGGAGAAACTTCTATGCCAATATTCATTTAGGATGTATGTAATTTGTCGTACAGGACCAATAAACGATTAATGTGATACTACATTATCTCGTCGCAATATGATTGTTGTGCATTTATACTCACATCCCATTTAAATTCTGCGTGCAATAAGAATTCTAAAATAACTTTGAAATTGTGGGTATAGAATCTGCGAAATCTATAAATATAGAAATATACATTTATACTATCTTGTTCGCCATTTAGAAATGGAAAATTAAAAAAAAATTTGAAATGTAAACAGAAAATCATAATTGGTTCGGTTAGCAGATTGGGGATATTAACGCCTCAATGAAGTAAATAGTTCGTCATCAGCGCTTCTCGCGGGGATAAGGTAGACTTTGTTAGCAGGTACAACTTTACGATAAGGGTGCAATTAAACTTTGATCACTATTCCTAGTTCGAGTGGCTGGTAATGGCCCCCTTGGGTTAACGGTAAATTGGGCTGCGGGCTTCGAAAATAGTTAGCGTCCGCAGTTAGACCTGCACCGAAAACTTGATAAACGACCGAAATCTGTACGAAACCGCAGCAGTTTGTCAACCGTTTCTACAAATTTTAGATACCATTTTTTAGAGAAAAAAAAATTTATTTGCCAAAGGATAAAAAAATGACACTAATGTTTAACAGGAAGTTAACGTACGAAGTATATATTCGTACGTATATTCGTTTTTTATTTATTTTGTTTTTAAGATGGCATTCCACGATATTTTAATGATTCAGAAACATTTAATGCACACATCTGCGTAACCAAAATGCAAGCGTGAATAAATAGATGTTTTTAAATATATTTATATTTAATTCATAATAATGTAATAATTAATCATTCATAATACTGTATATAATTTTTAAAATAAACATTTATATTAAAAGGGCGCGATAGCTGTTATATATTTTTTTTCGGACAAATATCAATAGGAACTAATTAGCTAGGGACTAATTAGGTAATACTTTAGTTTCGTCATCAACCGCTTAATTGATTATTTGAAGTATTATTAAAGAATTATTTTTTGTTTCATTTCAATCGTAAAATTTGTTGTAAGATGAAAATAATTAGGGTCTACCTTCCTACATCGTTTAACGCTTATTGAGGACAGACTGGGCAAACTTTTGAACGACACGGTAAACTCGCGGTTAACTATGGGGTATATTGGCCACTTTATCGTCTTAATTACTACTGAATGAAGTGCATGCGACGAGCGCGGAGCGGCGAGGGGGTATCCAAACTCTATTACGCGCACATAAATCCTCGAGCGTTTGACGCGTAACTACGGCATACTTGCACGTCCATCTATCTTGGGTTGGGATACCTCGCACTTGTACTCTTCTGGAACCGCTTGCGCCATCGAGATTCGCCCTGATGAGCGTAACGTGTCCGGTGTCCCCTCCTGGGAAATCGATGTTGCAGTCTCGGTATGACTAATTACGCAGGCTCGTTTATCATATTTCGATAAGCGCGATGTGATAACGTGCAAAAGGGAAATTTCGTCCTTCCTTTTTAATACATCGATATAAAAACGCAAGCATTGTCAATTTTGAAGTCAAACTGTTCTGATATTGATTGACTTTAACGTATAAAGGGCAAAATTAATTCTGGATTTATCAAAATAATATGTCATTAACATGAAGATAATTATTCTATGTATCGTTAATAAATTGCTAAATTGTAACACATCCACAACCTACTACGTCGACAGCTATTTTGAGTATTTTTACACACGCTTGAATGTTTCACGTAAATTTCTTACATAGTAATGCTGTATTTTCAAGCGAATAGCAAACACGGAAATTCTGGCAAGCACCTGGAAACAGTGGAAACCGCAAGAGGTTCAGGTGTTTCAATGCGGATTCAATAACGCGCTGGCACAGTAGTTAAATATATATCCTTTCAGTGTATGCATCAGAAAGCTTTTAGTGTAGCTACAGGGAGAGATTATTTCCTGCGCGATAAACGAATTATTAAAGATTAACATACTAAACATGTTAGATTGAATCATTGAAGAATTCTAGAGTGACTATTGTAATACAGAGATTTTTGTGGTAGCTTCAATAATTGCTTCGATGTTATTCCAATAATTTTATTCTAAAATGATAATTACTTATTTAATTTAATTCTGATAATAATTATTTTATTATTACTTCAGTAATTACCAATGTAATTAATCCAATAATAATTACATTACAATATTATAATGCGCAAAAATACTATCATGGTTAAGAATTTTCTAAATTTTTATTTTTAATTAACCCCTTAATGCGTAGTCTTTTGGCAAAATGGGGAAAAAATTATTTTTTTACCCATTAAAATTAATAATTTAATATAATTATGCATAATAAACTTCACTTTTAGGAACAAAAAAGTACAAATATTAGGTAAAAAACAATATTTTGAAAATTAATTTTATAATAATGCACTCATCAAATATTGTACGTCTTTTTACTAAACATTTCTGACGAGCCGTCCGTCTGGCACCTATACTCATCAGATATATGCACAAATAACTTTAGTGTATTTTTCATGCTCTAGTTAACACGGATGCGTGCATCATGGTAACATAAAATAAAGTGCTGCCCGAGTTAACTCGAGCTTGCACAATTCTGCCAGTACCACTTGTCCGAGTTAACTCGGACTTGCGCGTTAAGGGGTTAAGGGATATAAATAAAAAGTGAGTTTTAGCTATCCTGTTTCATCTTCACAAAGCGTATACATATGTGGAGCTTGTTCTTACTGTTATCTATCTCATTTCTAATTAAATTAAATTATATGTACCTTTAACTTTTTCAGAGTTTTTTTTTCAAATGTTTATTGCATTATCGCCCATAAAAATGTATACACATGGATGTATATGATGTGTAAATGTATGTAAATGTCCGCAGTAATAGAGCTCGGGTCCGTGGGCTCGCTAAGCCCAAATGACTGTGCGGATCAGTCATCCCTGCGGGAGTCGATTCGGAAAAAATAAAGGATTCAATTCCTCTCCTTAAATACCAACTGGCTTAGTATCTCTTTTATGAGTTTTATGTTAAGATGCGTGATTCGTTTCAATCTAAATAATTATTTTTACAGGATCTCAAAGCCTATAATAGGAAACAAAATTATTTAGCGTTATATACAGTACATTGATCTAGCGTTTGCAAGTTACTTCAACTTTACTCATTGGCCATACTTATCAGAAAAGTTTCAAAAAGCAATAAATATATCAGAAAATATCGAGAAGAATATTCCCAAAAATTATCCCAAGATTAAATCCAAAAGATATTTTTAATCATGTCTAGAGATTTTGTCCGGAAAATTAGAAAAATGTATCATACGATATCACTGAAATATAATAAGACATGTCCTCCAATTTATGTTCACGGCTGTGTTTGCATGTCAGTTTTCATTAATATTGAAGAATTCTATAAATTACATTACTTTTAATGTCTTTTAATAATGTCATCGCGATGTTTCTCACAATGAAATCGAAGAAGAATGCTTCTTCAGATTTAAAGAAGTGTAATTGTCGCGATGTAAAATCTTCTAGCGTCTAAAATCTTATCAATAAAAATTAGAAAATTGGTTGTCAGTAGGTTGCTTTCTCTCACAACTTTCTCTCAATAATTACGAAGTCGTATGCTGCAATCGAAATTTAATCGGAAGCTATCAGCGATTATATGTGTATGCAAAGTAATTCCTGGTTAATAATATTTATATGATCGCATATTGAATTGATGTCTTACGATATGTAGCATGCAAATCGACGGTCTGTGTTTATTGCGGAAACACGTTATATAATTTGCACAATGTGCGAATATTCGACATGATAATTTACGATTGCTTTACGATTACTTTTTGCGGTATATCTCAACTATGGTTTCCGCGAGCTGGAAACAGCTTCGGGATTACGTGTAATTTAATAATGCAAGCTGAAGCGCAGCGGTAGAGATGGATAAAAGCGCCGAATGGATATTTCGTATTCATATTTCATCCTGAAAGACGAATCAACGTGGACAGAAAGGTTTTAATCATTAAATTTACAGAGATGGAAGGGATTAAAGGTGATTATGAACAAAGGACGATTGTGAAATCACTATTTAATTATTTGGCGGAAAGTTTTTGTCATTTTTGATTCACGTCGGCTACAAAGCCGATCCCCTTCCCCGGGGAAAGTTCGGAAATAAAACCAGTATGGTACCGCTGATTTTTCTCCGTTTTCGCGACAGGGACACGAGAGAATTAGGATCTATCTCGCCATTACGTACGACCGGCTCGATTTACTCGATTCCAACTATCGGAACGTATATCGTCCCTCCGCGACGTTAACGAAGATTTTACAAACTGACGCCGCCATTAATTCTGCAAGCGCGAAAATTTAGGGAGACACGTCGGGCCCCGCTACTCGCCCGGGACGCGACTCGGGGCGGTCTTTGAAACTTTGGTTCTATCTCGGAGGAAGACAAATGACAAGAGCCGAAAGCAGCACCAGCTCCTAGCTGCTGCTCGCGGACCTTTCATAGGACGCTAACGCATAACTCTCGTACTTGGTGGTGTGTGCGCGGGACCACTCCGAGATAGAGCTCGTAAGAGTAATTTCTTCCTCGCATCGGTAACGACAAGACTAACAACGACCGCGATCATCCTCCCTTCGAACTTCTGTTTGAGGTAGACACTCTGCACGTCGATCTTGATTTCAGAATTGCGCGGAAATTTGTCCCATTGGATGAATGAGAAATGCATTTCTTCAGGATAATTTGATCGACGATGAAATTTCTTAATAACAATTGTATATTTTTCATTCCAATGCAATACAATTGTAATTCAGTTTGTATTTTATAACACATTTTCTGCAAATTTATAATCCACGTGCAATCATAAATTATCAACGAAAATTCGTGTTTTCCTACTCACCGCGATTACTACAAGAACGTTAGCTGATTTTAATTTGAATCGGTAATAACTGCTGCAACAATGTGTAACTTTGTGAATTCCGGAGCATTTCTTCGCGCGTCTAACACATCCGAGTGACACACATATCGCGCACAAACTGCACCGGGCGGTGAAATTCTAAGTGCTGCCTAAAATGAATTTTACCTCGGTAAATGGACCGCTTTGGGGGTTTTAATTGAACACGCCGCCGGTTTATCGTCATCCCCCAGGTCGTATCGACGGCAATTTATTGTATTACTCGTATTACCCGCGCATCGCGCGCAGGCGGACAGATCTATGAGTACGATAGCGCGCGCGGCTGTATTGCGCGGAGTGATTCAATAGCACTCGTCATCCGGAGGCGGCATCGTTATCCTCACAATGGCTATCTGAACCCACCTCGCGCGGCCCCGACCCACGATAATGGCATTTTGTAAAATGAACGGATTGTGGCTGTCGCCGTTGGAGGCCGAGCGCATCCCTCTCCGGTTCATCGAACCCCCCATGCCCCATGCGATCGCGCCGTCGCCGAGTGCGAGGTCTAGTTAGAAAAATGCTCGGGCTTGGGGGAAGAATACCGAGATATACATCCGATAGCTCGGGCTCTCGGCAAAGCGAGAAAACTCTCGGGGCTCTCTCTTTCTCCACCCTTCGTACCTTCGCAGTTCCACTTTATTCCCTCTCGGTATGCATTATCGACGTAATAAACTTCCAGCGGATATTTATGCGAGATTGCTACGTTATCCTACGTGAGGGATGCTCATTCGCGCGGGAAAATTGCACCCCGGGACGACGGCTAATGTATTAACATGCGAAAGGCACGAAGGAAATGACCGGCGCGACGGCGGCGGCGGCAGTAGCTCGGCGACTTACTTTATGGAATAATAACGGCGCATTGAAGAGATGATAATATTAGTCGCGGTCGAAGATTTACGGGCGAGCGCAATTGGACGATGTAATGTAATGTAGCTCTGTGCAACGAAGGGATTAATGAAGAAAAACCGTGACTTTTCTCTCTTATTCTCCGCCATCTCTTTTTCCCCGCCGATTCATAATATTAACGCTATATCTCTTTGTTATGCTCGCTGCGTCAGATGAATCGGATAACGGATAATGCTGTACTTGTCTTAATAAACTTTCACTTATTCGCTTTACCACTTAATCCTTTGCGATTTAGCGTTTCAGTTTTATAAGACGCGATCCCCTTCACCAACTTAATTCATATTTCTGCAGTGGAATTTAAATTACTACCGCTAGCGTGAACTTTTTTTTCACCGTCTCATTCGTTGTAAAAGTGAATGTATAATTTAATTTGGTTGCAGTTCATTAGGGACGCACAAACGAGAGATATGGTGAAACTCGTATCCCACACTAACGTACACGGTACAGATATGTTTTTGTCAACTCCACTTGCGTGAAGAGAGAGAGAGAGAGAAAGAGAGACGTCAAGCGATATGCATCGCTGGACACTAACTAGACATTCAGCTCTCAGCGAGGAAGATGTGGAAAAATCCTTTAAAAATACATATTTTTTGCAAGTAGCAAGCTTGATGCGTTTCTAATATACATACGATTCAAATCTTTATCAGGACGAGCGAGAAAATCCTGATAAATGCTCGCGCCTGTACTTATTCGTTTCCTGCATCGACATGATAAATGATAACGCGAAAGCCGCAAGCAGTTAAGCGTATATACCTGGCAAATCGCGTGTGTTTACCACGCGCACGCACACACACACACGCGCGCGCGCGCGCGCGCGGCGCATACGATGATTCGTACAATGCGTCGCGAAACAATAGTGTTAATTACACGGACCTCGTCTAATTCAAATTAGGCCGATATCCGTGCCGTTAATATTAATTACCCCATCCTAATTGCGCATATTCCGTTAAATTACCGACGCAGCCCTGCGAGCGATGACGCGCGTCTCCGCCAGCGGATTCATTTGTAGTAGCGTTGCGCGATATTTATGCACCGAAGTCGCGCAGCGGGTTAATACACAACTTCACATATCCCCGCGCGCGCGCCGACGATGTCGTTGAAATTACGATCGAGGACGCGTGCGTTGCGCAGAGATGCGCGCGTTCTAGGCTTAATTTGTTCAAGGTACCGAAGCGCAGCAGCTCGTTACGAATAGAGACAGATACGAAATGGGAGCGCAATGTGATGTGGCTGCTGGACCAGAGTATACTGCCTGGAGCAAGTTATACTATACGGAATGATAATGGCATGTTCAAGCCGAGTTTCATTACGCGGTTATGTATTGATACGTCTGTGCAGTCAATGCTCAAGAAATTAGACGAAATTAGACGAATTTAGCGCCGCAAAAATTTCCGAGACTTTTTCACAAAAAAATTAAAAGTAAATTGCTATTTTTTAATTTTTTGTTAGCAATACATTTAAGTCAAACGCGAATTTTCTATTTTATATAGGAAAAATCAAGTATCGTCGATTTTGTCGCACCTTCTCGTAGTTGAAGTACCTAGTTGAAGCAAGGTTCTTCGAGCAAAATGAAAAGTTCGGGTAAATTATAAAAAATATTTATATATAAAACAATAAAATACAATAAAAACCAATTAAAAATTAATAATAAACAAATAAAAGATAAATAGAAGTCACAGAATAAAATTTTCATAAAAACTACAATACTTTACGTTTTGTGCCAAAATGTACAAATACGAGGACAATTTCTATAACAAGTAAATCTACCTAAGTGATTTTAAATTTGGCACAAATGTGAAACTATGAAAAGTTTTGAATGACACCAAAGTATCTTTCTCCCCCTTTTTGAGACTCTTGAGACTATGTTATTATTATTTCTACATTTTCTACTAACCTCTTCTACTAACCTCTTTTACAAATGCATAGAAGTCTAGTATGTACGCTCATGAACTCATAAAATGAGCGAAGTTCTTTAGATAAAACAAGATTCGTGAAAACGAACTTTTGTGATTGCAATAAGATTGACAAAAGTTCACTTAACACCACTTTCAAATTTACACGATGATAAAGATAATCTTTGTTCTATTTTGTATCGATTGCAATTAAATCTCTGCTATGGAAATATCGATTTTACATTGGCCAAACAATCTATATGCAAAATGGTCAAGTTTTAATACCCCGTATAACGTGACTGAGAAAATTCGAGCTGTCAATTGTTTCTCGACTGAAGTATCCCCGTTTTTTCAACGAATTTTCAATCCCTTCCGGAGTCGAACGTCTTTCGCTTCAGCGATACAAACTGTGCAACGAAAAATAAGGTCAAGAGCTCCATCTCCGTTGTTTAGGCGTACGATCACGACTGGGAACGTCGAATTGCTATTGAAGACCGAATCAGCAGCGCTGCAATTCCAACCGATGCATCCACTTGACCGGCGTTCGACGTCGACGATCATTGATATCTCGAGTAGCGCCGCGCGCTCTGGCATACGTGCACATTTATGTATATAGATAATCCATATGTAATGCACATATACGTATATTATACGTGCGGCGCGTATATCTGAATGCGCGTTCGACATTATTTCATTGTAGGCTCATATCGACATTTTTCCCTCGCGTTTTTTCCTTGCGATCCGAGTTTTGCAAAGATGTCGATCGCGCCGCATAAAAGAGTCCTTGAGTGAATTTCAATTCGTGCCGCGGCTGTCTTGCACGAACGTTTTCCTCGCGATATGTCAGCTACGTGTGTGTGTGTGTGTGTGTGTGTGTCCGCGGAAATTCTGAATTGTCGGCGATATACAGTGAGCTTGAAATTCGATACGCCACATATAAATTGCAGCTGGACCGTCTCATCGTGGCTTGAGTCTCGTTGATCGATCTCTCGGGCACGCGTTTTATTTCATTTGAATAAAATCAAAAATTCTCTGGCGTCTTTGTTAACTTCTCATTATTCTACGTAGCTGGTAGGTATCTGGAGAGACATTGGAATGTCTCTTGTCACATTAGCCCGAGCGTGGATAATGAAAATGGCACGCCGCATTGTTAATTTAAAGTGGAAATGGCATTGCGCGCACGCGATTGACTTGTTCCGTGCTTGGATTCGAATTTATCGATTTCTTCGTGGCGTCTGTGCGTTACTCGATTGGACGTTTCTCGATTGAAAAGACGTCACGACAAGTTAGTGTGCATATGACAGCTGCATCGACGTAATCTTCGCGATAGAGCCGCGCGCGACCTGACGAATTCCGAAATACGAATTCCCGCATTCGTTCTTGTCCCGGGAGAGAGTTATTCACAGGCTGTTTGAGATATACACGTCAGATTGTATAACAATGTAGCGAATTGCGTGTTGATAGAACAAATAGCAAAAAAAAAAAAGAAAAATAAAGGGATACGTTTCTGCTGCGGGTGCATTAAAATTTAATGGGCGGCTTGATGCATTCGGTTTCTACATTTTAATCTCAAATGAGGCAACATGTCGAATATATATTTTCAAAATCAGAGCGTGACAAAATAATCTTGAATAAATGCGTATATCGAAACGTATAAAAATTATTCTTAACAGATAATATATTTTATAATTTAAACTAATAAAGAAATGAAGGAAATTTAGAAAAATTAGAATACCTACTTTTCTAGATGCTCGTGTTGTCTAAAATGAGATTCATCGTTTCGAAGCACTGGATTAATAGTGCAACTTTAAGATTCGGCGCAACTGTGCTGTATATATCGAACTAAGCTCGGCTGTTGTTATCCACACGGACGGAATCGCGAGAAATTAAGAGAGTCTCGAAATACACAGTAGTTACAGTCGCGGTCAGTGGAATTGATATCATAGCGGAAGTGCGCTATGATAAATAGCTTCGCTAGTCCGATAGCGCGGCGAAGGAAACGAAGTCGCGGAAAGGGGGAAGCGAGCGAGACGGCGCTATTAATCAGCGACGGATGTTTTGTTGTATCTTCCGTAGAAGAAGATACCTCGTTGTAACGCCACCCTCTTCTCGCGAAAGTTCGCAAAAGCGCCCTATTGCCTATCTTCGCCGGGAAGAATTAAAGGCGCCTCGCCTGCAGAATTGGATGAATCTTTAATTAGTCCTGACAGGCACGCTCTTCGTTCCTTCCTGTTACGTGACAGACCGCGTGAATCACGCGAAAACACAACGCTTGCGCTCTTCCGGGCCGCGTTCTCCTTCCGCGAACGAGTGCGGACGAGTGCGGCCCGAAACGGGGGCAAATAAAATTTACAAGGTACACAGGGAGCTCGCTTAACCCCTCCTCGTTATCGCGCGCATTGGTTAGTCAAACATTGATCGAGAAGGGGGGTGCGTTTTAATTTCGCAATATGGAAACGCTATAGTTACGTTCAATGAGAAATTTGCTCCGAGCTCTACTACGTCCCCATCGAGCAACAATACTCGGGTGTATTAACTCAAGAACAGCACGCTCGAGGGTGTAATGGAGTCCTGCAAACATATCTGTATCTGAATATAGAAGGGCATATGTGTGTCCGAAAATTTACATTCTCAGGCAAAGACTATTTTCAATGTTTACTCCTCATGTTTCTGGTATTTTTCCTGTATCTTTCCCTGTTTTCAAAATATGGACAGTTAAGTATGTCTGTATGTACAAGCTGAGCTATTTAAATGAGGTCATCTATGCATTTCAAAATACACTTTGGACTACGAAAAATGGAGAGAGATATATATATATGTATGTGTGTGTGTATATATATAAGTTCTATCTATTTAGAAGTAGGAATGGGATATATTTCTCGAATATGTGCAGTTTACAATTCTGCTAGGAGAGATGCTTCATTTTTAATATGTTGACCACGTTCAGCTTACGTGTGTGTGCGCTATTCTTAAATCACATGATATCCATAAATTACATCGTATGCATATTTTAATATGCGCAAAAGAATATAAACGAGCGCAGCCTGTGAGCGAGCGAATGAACGTAATTACAGAAGGATTATTGCAAACTGGGATGATAAAAAAATATCATCCCAGGGCTTCACTTTCTCTCATCTATGGACACTTTGAGCAATTTACAATCGATTTCTTTTTAGCGGAAACTTCATTATGCATTATCATTTTAACTAACTTTAGCGGTATGTGTGTAATTATATAACAGAGTTTCGTTCATTTATATTCAAATGACTTGAGTTTTTTAGAATTTTAATCCGAGGTTTAATCAGATTTAATGCCCATTATTCGGAACATTCAATAATGAATAGTTAAAACTTGTAAGTTGTAAAAGTAATAGTCTTCGCGTTGCGAGAGAAAGAGATCTTCTTCATAAGAAGAAGAATCTTCAAATTTAGAATCTATCAGTAAAATTAAAGTGTTAAAAATTGTAGAATATTCTGTACATACGACAGCGATATTTCATGACCTTTGCTATGAATAAATATCTATACGGTTTAAAATAAACAATACTTTTGATTTCGAGAGAGAGCCTCGGGACATTTGAAATATTGGATTTGCACGAAAAATGTTTTCCCCACGCATCATGCATATAAATACGTACACACACGTGCGCGCGCGCGCGCGCGCAAAGTCTCGGGAAGATCCTTTGTACATCATGTGAATGCGAGCGAGGCGTAATCACAAGTTAGAAGAGATCGTAACGATCATCTGCGGATCAAAGAGACGCGCTTTCACGTCGTAGCTCGCGAGCTCGCCAAACGAAACCCGCGTTGCCGCGAAGCTGTAAAGGTTCACGGAGCGAATACGTGACACGCGAGGCTCCGTCGCGTCGGTGCCGTTCGGTGGGCGATGCGTCGGCGGTTCTCCATTACGGCCGCACGGCAGACGCGCACTTTGCCACGGGCTCTCCGGCACCGCGCGGGGAGAAGGATGCATTTTCTGGCGCGTTTAAACCTCAAAGGACCTCCGGCCCGTGGATTCCGGCCAAAATGTTTTAATTACTCACGGTACAAAAGCGTAGGAAACGTAAAAAGTGCCGGGCACCGGTTGAAAAATGAAAAGCGACGCGGCTATACGCGTCCCAGCGCCGCGCCGTCGCCGCCTTCGCCGCCTTCGCGCGCGCGTAAAACATAGAATTAAATTAGAAGAAAAACAGAGAAGGGGAGGGACAACGCCGGGACAACGACGTTGCTGCGACGGGCCTTTATCTCGTTTGAACACGTAAAAGATCTATTATTTTAATTTTCCGCTTATACTCCGATTCGCGAGCGCGACAAAAAGAATTGAAGAATTCGCGATAGTCGGATAAATCCAAAAGTTAAATAAATGGCCTTTCTCCTCTTTCTACAGAGAGAAAAATTAAAAATAGTTGTTACCGATAATGGCGATAATATAATAATCTGTGAAAGTGTTTAAAAACGTTTCAATTTTTTTAAGCAGTCCATTTTCTTCTTTGAAAAATTTAACAGTGTATCGCATTGTTATATCATTTTCATTTAAAGTAAAACCATAAAACCATAGAAGAACATTTGAGAAGACAAAAGTTCAAATAAGCAAAGGATCAAAGAGCATGTGAAGACTTGTAGCACATTAGCTTTAACAGGATTCTGCAAATTCGAAGTTGCTTTAATCAGAGATTGGTGAAATCTATATATATTCGTACTTCTCGTGAATGTCTTTTATATCAAATACATGTGAGTCCTTTGTGTCTTCATTCACGATTACGTGGCTCCTTTATGATTTTGTAAAGGACATGATTATTAACATAATTCACATGCAGTCTCGGATCTGTATTATATACATATAACACGATTTAGGATTTCTCAATTAATGTTTCTGATTAATATCTGTTTTATCATGGCTATTTAACAACTGACGTCCGACTGGCCATCCTAATTAATTACAACAAATTGATGCAAGTGTTCATAAAAGCGTTTGCCGGGATGGAAAAGGGGATGGCGCGTTTTCACTTCGGGGCATTCAAACCACATAGAGAAGATAGATGGAGTTTCCGCTTGTGGGAGATGTATTAAATAAACTAAGCGGACTATGTGCGCGGTCTTGAATGAATACCTTCCGGCAAATAGAACGCTAATTAGCGGTAACGAGCAATATAAGTTGTCGAATTATGCAATCGCGGGATTAACATAATTCGTGTTCGCTCAAAATAGTCATAATACCGCGCATATTGTGGCGATACAAACTTCTATGGCCAATTTCGAAATAGGTATATTAACAGGATAAAGTGCACAATGAGAGATGTTTATGAAAACATGTGTATTACTCGATGCTGATGGTATAGTTCAGTCATATTTACCGCTGATCCCGTGTTATTAGCAAATTTATGTAATTGCGATAAAGTACAAACAATATTGATAGTAACACGATATAATGATTCACCAGATTTATAACAATTCATTATTTTATATCGAGCGCACTCAGATCAAGTATAAAAAAAAACGCAAAGAAAGTCGAGGGCGTATGATCAGTAGTTAATATATAAAATCTCTTTTTCTCTTAACCTATGTGGTTATACAATTTAAAATTATAAATGTTTAAAATTATAAATACATATTATGTACTCCCTTTCTCTCTCAGTGCTTACAATCTGTTACTGATTTAAGAAAATAATATCGAGAGAAGACTTTGCTGGGAGACTTTTGCTCATCGATAAAAATCTCTAGGAAAGAAAATTAAAACAGACACGAGAGGAAGAGAAGCATCGTTTCCACCATCCACCACGGGTTTGAGAAATGTCGAAAGGGCTGCTCTTTAGATAGAATTTCCTCTGCTTTTTGTCTATAAAAAAAAAAGTATATGCAACCGCAACATAAAACGCGGGAATTTTACGAGGAAGTCGACAACGGAATAGCTAATTTTCCGCAAAACAGTCGTCGTAGATTTAGAAGTGATTTACACCTGTGTGTGCATATATATATATACTTTCTCGTGCCTTCATGCATCGCTCGATGCACCGCTACTCGACTTATTCCATTACAGCGCCTCTTCGCGCGCGAAGAATTCTCCGAGGACGTCTAATTCCGCGTCCCTTATTTCCCGGACAAACAAACATGAAACATGCGAAAGAAATCCTGCGACTAGTAAACGAGAAACTCGGGTGAGGTTCCCGACTAAATTGGTTGAGCACGACGGACGCGTGACGTTATACACAACCGACGAGAACTTCAATTTGAAGATCGTTCGTTTTAGCACGCGAGTATACAGGTCGCTTCCGATGTCGAGTTTTATAATTTATAAAATAATGCTGCAGAACTTTGATATGCTCTATTTTAAGAGATCTCGGATGTAGGAATAATTGATTTCTTCTATTAAACCGTACGTGGAAATGTCACGATGCTAAGTATTTATTCGAGACAACCTACATTTAATTAATTATTTTTATTTCTATCAAAAATTTTATATTACACCAGAGATTATTTTAATTCATTTACAATTGGTATTTTATATTATGTAAATTTCGCATAATCTTCTTGTAATTAAATGTTCGCACGTTTCTATTATCGATGATGTTATCGGGATTGTTTAACTAGCGTTCAATTAACTCTCGGGAAGTTATTTGTCAAATCGATCCTGCTCACACTCTTTTCTGTCATGGTTCTCACTCAACGTCCGTCATCCCTACGTCTCGGGACTGGATATACGGTATGGCGGAAGATAAAATAGAAACGTGCCGCTTTTCGCGATCGCTATTTCCTCAAACGAGCGCGCGGCGTTGTTACAGACTGAGAAATAGAAACGTCAGAAATTTCCGAAATATAACATCGAGACGAGCATCGAGAAATTTATTAGCTTTTATATTTTCCGCGTATATAGGGAATTTAGTTTATTATAAAGTGAATTAAATTGATCTTTTTTCAAATCAATAGAAAACTTTCCTTATCTCGATGTTTCGATTTACAGTACGTTATCGATACTTTGCTCTCCGATTTCCAATTTTATTTTATATGTTATTATATAAACTGTACTCTCGACCAAGTCCTGTATTTCATGCGAAAACTAAATTTTATTATATATATTATAAAATATCTTAGCAATAAAAAATATTTCCAACTTCATGCGAAACTCAAATCATTAGTAATAAACTCTAAAACAAGTGTTATTTATTCTGTGTTTTTTTTTTGCAGAAGTATCTAATATGAGATGCTTACACTTATATTTGTAGTTATATTTTTTTCATGCAATTTCGTAAGAAATGTAGGAACTTATTGAGAAGGGGAGCTCAGTTTACGAAACAAAACAAAAATTGTTGGAAACGTGTTTCTGAATATTATTTACTTCTCTTAATTAATATGGAAAGCGCACCCGACCGAGGAGGGATGCTGAATCCCCTGAGGTCATCCGCCGTATTTATACGGAGTGAATCTTTTTTCCGGCTATACGGAGTGGCACAATACCGCCCGATGTATACCCTGTAGCTAGGTTCGTAATTAAGCCGATCGCTAGATGTATTATGCAAGCATAAATCGACAGCGGAAAGTTATAATTGAGTATGAATAATTAAAATACACGTCCAGATCGGAGGGAACTCCGTACTTTTCACAACAACATAAAAAGTCTCGTCGGATATTTATGTCGGTTAATTATTCCATACACGCGCACAAAACAGTCTTGAAACAATGGCATTTCCATCATAATACGTGTATAAATGCCAATAATCATATTCTTTAAACAATATTTCGATATCGCATTGCGATCAACGTTTACGTTACGCGAATACGTGAATATAATGCTTGTAACGCGTCTCTTCAGTAATTAACATGTTGTAATCTGCAATTCAATTTTGCAAACGTTAAATTTATATATGGAGGTGGAAAAGTCATAGTGGTGTAAGTCAAATTTTGTATGATATTGTCTCGTGTGCATAGATGCAATTTATATTGTATAGATTACATCTATGCACACGAGTCAATATTTTAAAAAAATTGACTTACATCACTATGGTTTTTACCTCTCCATATATTAGAGGTAAAATGCTCGTGAAGTGGAACAACAAAGATAAAACGACAGTACGTGCTCTTTGTGTTAATTTACATTTTGTCGACAAGAAACGGATATGTCGCGATTTAATCTCGCAGGTAACCGAGACAACAACTGGAAGCAAAGTAACGCGTTTACTAAAACGATATGTTTTTCATACTAATATTTACATTTCGTCGCTCCGACAAGAAGTATGTCGCAATATAAAATGAAGTGTCACGAATATGAATGTTTCTTTAATGTTTCATGTACGCGGGGAAATTTAAAGAAAGCGGTCTGCTTATATTGTGTGTTATTCTTTGGCAGAACTGGTGCGCACTCAGTGCACATTAAAGCCGTCGTACACAAATCAACGTAAAGTGTATGTTTAATATAAACGGGTTAAGTCACGAAATCCTCAATATTCTTTATTGTACTATTTGGTAAAATATGTATTGGGTATTTTATCAGTCGAAATATTTGCATTTTACTTTAAATATTAGAGATTAAATCAGTGTACAATGGCTTTAATGTGCACTGAGTGCGCACTAGTTCTGCCAATGAAAAACGCTATTAGTGAGTAAGATTTTTGGGAAAATTAAATGAACAGCGCATCTTGTAGAAAAAAGTTGGAATCTTGGTAAGAATTTTGAAGGATTTACCAGTAAAAGTATTCATTAATTGATTGCGTTTATCAAAGTAAGAAGACATGCTTGGCTCTTTTGAAAATCCCGAAGATTTAAAAGGAGAAAATGGCAAAAAGAACGATTCCTGCTAGACGCGTCGTTTATCAGACGACATGTAATTATATATTAACATGTTGTCTGCCCAGCAATTTTTGAATGGTTTACCGTCATAATAGAATTTTCATTATCATAAATATATAATAATGATGGAATATTGTGTAGAATAATTAAATAGATCTTATTTTCGTGGATGATATGAATTGTGCACTTTTTACTTTACGTTGTTATCTAGCTAGTCAAAATTTTATATTAAATTTATATTATATTCTTTACAAGCGTTTTAAAAGATTTCGATAACATCGGTCACCAGTGACCACTAGGATATCACTGAAAAGTCAGCCGCTGGTCACGGATGACCATGGCAGTCAACGTGTTAATTGATATTCTGGATAATATGAATTCGATAATATAAATTATATCGGCTTTCAGCAACACGATATCGATTTTCAATATTTCACAAACGAATTCGGATAAGAATAAAACGTATCCTGAAATCGTGTGCGAATGTGCAGGCAAAACTTAGAACTAGATAAACGCTCACGATTCCGCGTCAGTTTTACGTGGTGGAAACATTACAATGATATCCACCATTCGTTTTCGGCGGCGGATAAAGAACGAATCGGAGCGTCCGCGACCGGCAGACGCGTTTCAATTTCATACGTGAACGCGCCCGTCATTTCCTCGTATGTAGAAAGTGTCAGAGAGTAATGAAAAATTTACTATGTATCGAGAAAACCGAAATATGACGGGTCCTGGGTAAATATAAATTACGCTAAGTATATCGAAATATATGACAGAATATATTACAGCACATCGAAATATGTTATAGTATCCTATATACAATAAACTAAGTTAGATATAAATACTCCATATCTTATTCAAATTGTCTGCAATAAGAAACATGAATATAACATATTAATAAAAAGAATTTTGTTAAAAGCGTTAGTTAATAACTGTTAAAACGTATACTTAGAATAAAAATTATACATGCTACAAAATGTTGTAATTTCTATTTTATAATTCTCATAATCGTATAATCACACAATCTATCTTATAATCATATAGGTAATTTACTATGATCTTTTCTGGAAGTTACGTTCTTTAAATAAATGGCTTTCGATGCATGGCAAATACTTTCTGTTTTTTATTATAATCGTCTTTTTTTATTAAGACATTTGCTATATAAGTACGCGCGGAATATAGATATGCATTATTACGTTTGTACAGACGCGTACAAGTCGATGCAAACTTATACATCTCTCAAGTGGCTTGACGAGGACGCAGGACTCGCGAATAGACTAGAAAAACACGAGTTGATGAGCATAGAACGGACTTTTAAACCGGTGAGAATGGGAAGTTGGATGTGATCCAATGCGAAGGTAATCGGCAGTCTCGGATTTCGTGTAAACAGTAAAAAACTCCTCGAGTTGGAACCCGACCAATAGCTTCGGTATTGTGCCGTAACTTCCTCTTACGGCCAAATAACAAGTAGCCTGTAAAATTGAAGCATTCAATTTTACAAGCCGCGAGGCATCGAAGCCGCCGAGTCCAATAGCGAACGGTTTGCGGAAAAACCGGTGCATACCGGTTGCCTTTCGAGCCTGCTTAGAAATTTAGTAACTTCCGCGCGTAAAAGAAGCAGACGTGTATATCTAGAAGTGAAGGAACAATTTACGTTTGTACTTGTTGTTCGTATATCGCAGCGACCAAAAGATATCTCTTGTTTATTTAATTATATACTTTTATTACATTATATACTTATACTTAATGTAATAGATTGAAAAAGTTATGATAAATGATAGTTTCCTCGAATTTCTTCGAAAAATTTATCTACTTTAAATAGTATAAAATACGTTTGTTACATTTCACTTCTTTGAAGTTAAACTTTAAAATTAAAATTTTAAACTCGTTTTATATAAGAGATTTCTTTTTCTTTATTTATAAGAACTTGCACAATCATGTTTAAAAAGGTGTCTCCTTACGGATAATTTTCAATTTTCCAACTAGAATCGATGACATAATGCAAAGGAACAATCCTCTCGACGAGGAGGCGAAGAACCGAGATTAATTTTCAATATTCTCATCCAGAACGTGAAGTACGACGAGAAAATAAATCTCCGAGACGCCGCCGTCGCGGGCGTTACGAAGGGAAGAGTGGTTTGATCTGATTCCATGGCCAGGGGGTAAGATGAGGGAACTGGAGATGGTTTTACTTAAGAAGCTTCCGGCCCACCTTCACTTCACTTAGCCGCTGGATGCGGTTGGAGTTTCAAGTAAACATCCGGCTGGGCCACTTCCTCCGGGAGCGAAACTACAGCATATCTGATTTTCTAACTGATCATGCTCCAATAACTCTCATCTCTCCCCTGCAAGTTGCGGGTCTTTGTGTTCCTGCACGAATCATAATCTAAGTTTGAATGATAGCGATAAACTGCGGCGAATGTGTGTGTTACAAATTTGATTGCTCGTCTCGAAGTTCCATTTCTTGAAATAAAATCTTGAACATTTAGACAGTTAAACATATCAATCTAAATAATCTGTGTTAGCAAAGAAAAATGTCTATAAAGAAAATTAAGAATTGATGTAGATATAAAAATACTTCTTATGTTGATCGTTCATCAACATAGGGAAGATTATATTGATTAATACTGATACATACAGTTTTATCTTTAAAATAACCACTTAAATGTTGAAAAATATTTATTTTGATTTACCAGATTATTTTTTTTTCTAAAAATTATGGTTTTTATTTGCAATAGAAAAGCTTGGAAGAAAGAGAGAGAAAGAGATCACAAAAAAACATTTCAAACATATTGTAACATATCCAGATACGTATACTCTTTAAACATTTATGCTTCTCTTGTTTGACGCGTCTCAAGATATAATTACACACAATTATTACAGAGGCAAATGTTATCAATATTTTAACGTAACCATTGAATCGATTTGAAATTCAGTGGACCATCCCACGAGATTCTAGAGGCGCGTATAAACGCGTGTGTTTCGCGCACAATACCCTCTTCCTCTCTCGTGCCCTCTTTCTCTCTCACGGCAATTTTAATGCGCGCATTCATCACGCGGACCAACAACATGGCACCGCGGAGGCACAGCGTGAGTGCGAGAGTATATAGGAGCAACGGAATAAATTCGGCAAACTCTGATGCGGCATAAACGGCGTTTCGCCCCCGATGACCGGACGCCCACTATTTAAACGGGAGCATTATTCACCCGCAGCGTGACCCTTTCTCCTCCTCCCCCCGTCCTGAGTTAGCCCCAGTGTGCCATTTTTGCGGCATCCAACAAATTTACGCGAATTTACATCGGTAGATGTCCGGTGCTCTCTAACATGAGCTCTCTCTCTCTCTCTCTCTCTCTCTCTCTCTCTCTCTCTCTCTCTCTCTCTCTCTCTCTCTCTCTCTCTCTCTCTCTCTCTCTCTCTCTCTCTCTCTCTCTCGGATGGCGACGTCTATTACGCTTTCCGGATCGGACTGCCACCGTTGTGATAGGCAGACACCGCCGCGCCGTCCAAGAGGATTCGAATCTGTTATTTGAAAAAATGCGCGCAACGGTACGCGCCCGGAATACTGATTTTTCGGCGGGAGCATGCTTTTCCGCGCGACAGTGCCAAGTTTTACTCGCCGCGATACTCGTGGACGGATTCCAAGTGCGTCGCATTTTCCGCGGGGAAGTAAGGAAAAAAAAGAATTTATGGGATATATCCGATGTGGATCAAGTTGGAAGAAAAAAGAATGACGTAACCGCGTCAGTAGTAGCCCGCTTCGCGGAATTATGAGAGGGTTTGAAATATGTTTCCATGCGGCGGGGAATACGCTTGACTTAATACACGCGTACCTACCTACCTATATCGCAAAAGAGTGTCGGAATTAAGTGAAGATAACTGCATCGCGACGCGTTCTGCTTGCGTCATTCGGTCGTACGATTTTTCATGCGGCTGTGATTTTTATGACATTCCCAAACGCTATAATCTTTTAACCATTTGTATTAGAATCAACGCGTATAGGCTGGTGCAATTTCCGCCGCGCGAACAGATCGGCTTGCCTTTCGATTATTGATATCTGAACGGATGAGATTTAACGCCGTGAAACACATTTGGGTCTTGACGTATGCATAGGGAACGAAACCATTAAATCTTCCATCCGGTGCTGAAACGCACCGGAAATCGGACTCGAATTTAGCATTGTAAAGAAGGCGGTCGATAATAATTTAAAGAAAAACGTATGGCCAACATTATTTCTATACATTTTGCATGACCGTCGATATAATGATTAAACTAGAATAATTTTATTAATCATTTGTTACTTCGTTATATTGAATATAATGTATACTGTGTATAAAATAAATTATCTCATAATAGTATAATAGTATTTCATATAATATCTATCGCATAACATGGAATTAATATTAAATACATATAAAATTATGTAAAAATAAAAACGGCCAGTAAATAGCGATTTAGTAGTTGCAAATCCAATTACAGTTAAATTTCTAATCTGCTAGGATTGAAATTCCATTTTCTATTCTGATGCCGCTATTCATTATAGGAAATCAATAAATGATGTAATTGGTTTCAGGATCTCCAAAATGGATGCTCGGCATCTAGCGCCCAGTGATAATTAATATCTAAAATTTCTAATGAAAACAGGAATAAAAATAGTAACGTATTTTAACGAAAATAGTAACGTATTTTAAACCTGCACTGTTTAATAGTAACGTCATTTATCACGCGATACAAGAAGGGCTCGGCATCATATTCATGCATTCGCAAGTTTCACATTTACCTAATTATTTCTAATTAATCATTCTATGTGTGCCCCTCTTTGTGTAACAAAATTTCATTAACGAATATCGACGGAACGAGATTTATACCGTGTGCTGCAACGTACGATTGGATTCGTGGATGCGTCTATCGCGCATCAACGAACGGTGAATTCCATGTAATGAAATGTCAGTGAAACTCGATTTCAAACGCTCGATGCAGTTGTAACGGTATGGTTCCGCGGAACGAGAGACGCTGCGCTGCGCTTCTAATGAACCACGTTTCATACGGTAATCGCGTGTAGCGCATGTAGCGCGCGATTCGATCGAACGACCTGTGCGCGCGATACGATAAACGCCATTTGGCGTTTCGTTTCACGCTACCGGCACAATTTTTCGTTACAACGCGACACCCCGCGTCGGCGCGCATCGCCGCGCCGCCGCGCCGCCGCGCCGCGCCGTTGCAACGCGTTAACGGGCCGTTGCGCGTTTCCGGCGCGCGTTCGCCGGGGCAACGCGTTAACCATTAGCGCGGCCGTCCCGAAACGTTAATCGAATTCCGACAGGTATAGCGTGCCCGGCAACGCGGTCTGACGAAGCTGGCGCACGTAATACATTGATCAGGTTAATCGACGCTTCAGTTGGTCGGAACCGCGCTATTCGGATTTTGATACTCGGTCGTCAACTAGGTACGGAATAGCTATATCACGGTATCTTCAACCGTACGATTTCCGTTCTTCTTCTGTTTAGTCTTTCGTCAGTAGTTTTAAAAATTGATTTATCACACGTAATATATACTATACATGCATTTAAATTTGTATAGCAGAAAGTACTGTAGAGATGAAAAGAATATAAATTTCATATACATGTGCGCTATTATTAGGGATATGTACATACAATCTCTTATTCTTTCTTTAGAATAAAATAGAAAGTAATAAAATTCTCAAATTTGCGAATATGTATTTTTCGAAATATTTTAAGTTAAGTGTGATTTTCTTTAGAAATTTAATAAGTAAAAATTAAGAATGTGCTATTTGAGACTATGTGATGTAGGTATCAGTTGCTTCTCCCTGATGAAGTGAACTGAAATGTTCACGAAACGTTTGAATCAAATAAAAACTTTACGCGGCTGGCTCCAACCCGGAAGCCAAACTCAATTCAGAAATTAAAGATGTTAATTTAATAAACAAATAAGAATGTCTCTCTTTTCGCCTGTAATTTGGAGAACCTGACCCTAAAAGTGATGACATTATTTCATAGTTTTCGAGATATGCAAATTCACTCGTTATTTGGTCAAGCCCTGCGCATATTGATCTTTGTCGTTACTGTGTATAATTGGTCGGTACATACATATATATGTATATATATGCATATACGCATATATAACAATCTCATTGCGTGTGCGATTTCATCGGATGAACGAATGAACGATGACTAGGCGGCAGAGTGTATAACACCATTATGGGAAATCGAAACGTGTTTATGGAATGTGGTTGTCCGTAAATACTAAATAATATGCGTCCACGTAACCTTGCGGAAGGTGCTTTTCAGAGATTAATAATAGCTTTCGCCGGTGCGATATACCGCGATACATGATTGCAACCGAAATATTGATCTCGTCGAAAACATTTATCCGCAAGTAACAGCATCTACGTCCCACGAATGTAATTACAGTATTCCAGTCTAGATAAAAATTTCTTCCAATCATATAATATATTATGAAAAAAAAAAACATTACTTGTCTCCAAGATGCTCAAGATTTCATGAAGACTGACATGAATTTGATTCCTCAAAAAATTTGAAGGCGCATTCTTCTTGAGCACAATTAGTGCGTCAATAATTGAAAAACGATAACTTTTTAAATAATCTCTACGACTTCTGCGATCTTAAAATAAATATTTAATTAAATAAATATTTTTCATCTGCATTCATTTAAAATTGTAAATAACAAAGTTTGTGGCCTATCTCTCTATTCTCTATACCCATCCAGTCGAGTCGATTTCAAGAAATTGTCGACAAGCAAACGCAATCTGTGTTGGAAATGCCAGTAAAGTCTACAGTTACCGCCTCAAATAATACATCCCGTAACAGCTCCACCCGCACAGCTTCTACTAATGGAGGGATAAAACCGCGTGTTTCTCCCTCGAATTAAACCGGGCGAGGAGAAGGGAGAGGAAGGAGAATCCTTTCTTCGTTTCCCGAGGAGTGCGCTATTTCCCGATAGAGAGCCCGGCATTACCGTTACAATGAGATTCCGTTACGGCGCGGCGGAAGTACGTCGGAAGAGAGAGAGAGAGAGAGAGAGTTCCGCGACACGCAAACGGCCGCGGAAACAAAGCGCGCGGCGCGATCTTGGTTATTTCATATCTAAACCTAAATGCTGGCCGCACGGAGGAGACGTCTCAATGCCGGACGGCATTATGGTCGCTTCTGCCTGCCTGCCTGCTTGCCTGCCTGCCTATGCAGCGCTATCGCCGGGCCAGAAACCAGCAATAATTCATTGTCCATTGCGCCGCACGGTGGTGGCGAGTCGGGTGTACTGATGATTTCCTTCCGGCGTTATGGGCCTTGCTTCTGCCCCGGCACCGCTCTGTCGACTCCCGTCGACGTAGGAACGGACGGTTCTTGATGGATATTGTAGGGTGCCTGCCATTGCGATGATGCATCATCGTGGATGATTTAGCGCGGGCTAACGCGTCCGCCCCCGCCATTTGGCACCCCCCGCACGTGCTAATCACCGCGCAATTCTACCGGGATGTCAAGGAATCCGTAATTTCTGAAAGGTTAATGCCTCCCTTCGGAAACGGGAACACTCTCGTCGCTATACGAGGAAGATTCGAAAGAGTCAATCCGAACGCGAGCACAATTGGGGAAATCTCAAAACCCTATCCGGAATAGTAAAACGAAGATTCCTGCGTTTGTTAAAGTTGTTAAAGTTTTTGAATGTTCTTATTTTTCTCTATTTCAAATAGAGAAACTTCTTCCCCTATTTTTTCGTATACAATTATTCTTGTAAATGTGCATATATATATTATGTATCAAATACTTTAACGTCACTTATATATCATTAATGTAACTTATTAAAGATTAATAAGCGACATGGTTAGATCCGAAATGGTCGAAGAGATTATCGTATGGTATCAGGCATGTGCCGACATTACGTCAATGTCTAGACGTTTGTCTAGGTAACTGCAGACGTCAATGGCGAATGCAGTCGCGATAAATTTTCGCTGATCGGACTGGCTTTCTCCTCGACGGATAATCCATCAAAACTCGCCGGACGATTCGCGTCGAGCTATTCGGTCGGCAGTTGCCGGCACGAGAAGTTTTCCCCGTGCTTTCGTCACTTTCGTCATTCTCGTCTCCGTCTTTCTCCGGCGACGCGGCATCGTCCTCTTCAGGATTTCTCGAGTGTCGGGTGATGGAACGCCGTTTTAAAACCTCGAATCACTCGAACGAGCAAGCTAAAAGGATTTCGATAGAGGCATCGAGCATTGACAAAAAAAAAAGGTAAAAAAAGGACGAGGAGAAGATGGGACGCGCGAGAAGAAAATGGAGCCCGGAGAGGCGCGAAACACGAGCGCGATTTCTATCGGCGTTCAACCCGCGATTCTAAAGATGCGGATGATGATTATGTAAGCTCACGTGAAATCCCTCTCGAAAGGTTTCGGTGTTGCTTGATAAAAATATACGAAGAGTTTACATAAATTGAGTGACATAAATCGATATGAACTCTTGGAGTTATTGTGTCATATAAACGGAACATAAAAAGAGACGGTATGCGATAGCAAATTTATAACTGTTATTTATGGAAATAATAGAATAGAAGGATAAAGGAAGATGAGAAAAGGAAAACGATAAGCAAGAGTAAACCTTTTCCTATTTCGATGTAAATGTATTCGAGGTACTCCGCTAGGTTTATCAATTCTTTCCCGTTCTCGAAACCAACGATTCTTGGTCGTCCGTGGTAAAATACACGATGATATACGTTTGTACGTTGAATGGACATGATTAATAAATGTGATTTAATGCGAGCAGGAGTCGAGCAAAATGAAGAAGATCAAATGCAAATAGAACGTCCGAGGGATAGCGAGAGGCATTCGACCGAAACGTAAAATACAATAAATCGAAAGAATCTCAATAAAGTGAAACGCGCAGAAATAATGTCCGCAACACGAGGGATATTTCTTTTACCATAAATCTTGGAAAATAAAGAATCCAGACATTTGTTTCCACATCTCTCAGGCCGGTATTCATAGTCAGATCTTATATTTAAGATCGTCTTAAGTCCGGTCAAAAGCAGTCTTAAAAGACTCCGTTCAGCCAATGAAATGACCGTATTAGCATCTTAAGACATTACTTAAGACGGTCTTGAAATAAGATCCGACTATGAATACCGCCCATAGGGCCAGTTTCACAAATGTCGGTTAACTTTTAACCGTTAACTCACTCTTCATCTCTTTCTAAGGAAGAGGGTTAGAAAGAGACAAAAAGTAAGTTAATCTAAAAGTTAACCGGCATTTGTGGAATTGGGCCTTAATACGGTATCGCGTTTAAATATAACTGAAAGTAACACACGTCGCGTTACGTATACAGAAACAGATGTCAATCCTGATTTTGATACATCATTGTTGCGATATCAATTATTAAGTTGCCACGAAGAAAGGCGGTCAGGGAGCGAAAAAGGGGGGCATGCAGATGAACGGTTCAATGATGCGGCTCGAGCGAGCGGCTACGGAGTGAAATTTGTTTGCCATTCACTCGTGCGAGAGCGACGCACAGATGTTACGTCGTTAACCTGCCGGCAGCCTACCCGGCCAACTTTCGACGGTGCAATCGGTGCGGCGCGGCTCGACAGGGATACGCGCAATAATCTCTGCCAGGCGGTATAACGATGGTGATGGCGCGCCTGTTGAGCATTTATCATACCTGTCGATTTCTACGGCGCATCTATCTAGACACCTTCGCTTCCCGCTCTAAATTATCACGTCTGCTACCGCGTTTCGCGGTACACACAGATGTACGTACGCGCGTATACAGTAGTATACACGTGCGGCAACGGCGGCGGCGGTGGCGGCGGTGGCGGCGGCGACGGGAGGGTGCGGGACGACGGCGATTCAGCCGGGTTGCATCCGTGAGTGCAACCACCGCACCGGTGAAAATATACTACACTGCTCTCTGCCGTATGCCCGATGTATCGGTACGGGGGAGAAACACGGCCGGCGTGCGGCGGCTTTTGTTTCCATTTGCCCGAGAATATTTTACCGCCCCGCGTGCGCCGGTGTATCATCCCCCGTGAGAACGTGCGTACGTCTTTAGGGTCGGTTTCACCCTTATGCCCGTGGGGGCCGCCGGACCGCACATTTATATCCGCTGCTGCCGAGATGATAAAGGAAGATGTACATCGAGCGTTAGGGAACACGAGAGAAACAGCGCGGGAGAGAGAGAAGTAGAGAAAAATCTCTGACTATACTGTTACACGATATTATAACGTGGACGCACGGATTCTCGTTTCTTGATTTTTAAGTGTAAAAAATACGACTCCGAGATATTTATTTATATTATTAAAGTCTTAATTATATTAATATTTCGATTTAAATTAATAAAATTCAAATTTTTTGACATCTCTAGAAATAATGCGGTATTATTATTATTCTTTTATAAAATTCTCTTTAATAAAATTAAGCAGTTTTTTATTTTACTTTTAAAAATTTGTCTAATTCTCGAGTTCGGGTATTAAATTTTGAACAACTATTAGAATATTGTTCCGTTTCGAGACCTGGCAAAGTGCGTGGGCAACGTTTCCGTGACTATCGCCCATTCCTTTCATCTCGATGAATTTCCGAGTTAAATCATAATCCACAACAGCACGATACTTGCAAAAAGGACGATGTAATGTTAATTCCTTCTAATAGCAATTTATCAAGATAGCACCTACTTAAACATTCTACTAAAGCTACAATACTATAAGCGTTATTATGAAATATATCATGTGGTATATAAAAAAAATAACATGCACACAATTGAAGAACGTATCATATCGATATTAAAATTATTAATAAAGATATTAAAGGTAAAAAAATGTCAAATAACGTAAATCCAATAATACTATTTTTGAAATAAAGGCTTCGTCGACAAAAGAAAATTCCCGTATTTTTATTTCTAATGAAATGCTTGAAAGTTATCGAAAATAGATATTTTATATTTTTCATACGCAAATGTATCATTGGAGTTCTCTAGAAAAATATCTTCCAATTATTAGATATTTTTATTCATTTCAGGATGTATCTTTTAAAACCGTCTCATTGAATTAGGAAAAGAATCGAGAAAAAGCAAACGAGAAGTGCGGCCCGTTTTGTCGCGCTTTTCTCAATTACCTAGTTTTATTCTAGAACCATAAAAAATAATTGAATTTTAATTCCAGGTAGAAGGGTACATTTTACGCCAATATTCTTATAATCTGTACGCTCCGTCTAATATTTGACCGTATAATGTTTCACTTTATTAATTTAAATTACTTGGACTACTTTGAGCAATTTGTAGCATTTCAAAAACACAAAATTATTAAATAAACAAGGTTTTATTACTTATTTACAGTTTAATCGTTAAGAACCACTTACTGCTAGTTTAAGAATCAATTTATTATATAATTATTTGTCTATGATTTATTCGTAGATTTATGATATCAAAATAATCACTATCTTTTCTAATGTGCTCCAGTATTTTGAAAACTGAAAAAGTTATGAAACTGAACGTATTATACTTATCTTTCTCGGTTATCTTTTTATAAGTTTCCAGCCTCGTTATAAAAGGTCAATTTAGCTAATAAACACGTCGAGCGGTGGAAAATAAATGCTTGCTGCGCGGAGGGAGTTACAACCGCGTAAATTCATTAGATATCGTTTCTCGGCGTCGCAGTGTGACATATAATATGTATGTTTTATTACTCAATTAAACTCTTTACGCGGCCGTATCTCGGTGCTTGCGTGGCTCGACGACGAGCGGCACGCATGAGTCGCGTGTTGTACAACAGCCCCCCCCCCCCGTCCCCGATAAAGTAGGAACACGGAAACTGCTCCCCGGGCTATTTGTCAATGCTTTTTTTTTTAAACCGCGAATATGATCGAGCTGCCGCCACCGCACGGCTAGCCCGGACGATCGCATTTTTCAACACGCCGCGGTGTAAGATAGAGCCTATCACACGATAGTCGCTGCATGATTATTACTCGTGCGCCTAATTAGCGTTTCACAGCGCGATCGGCGAGCGAAGCCGCTATTTCACCTCGTAATAACGTCTTGGGAATACCAGCGAACGAACTCGTGACACCGATTACCTCCTACGGTTTCACCTGCGACTTTTTATGCGACTCCCGTACGCTCTCGTATGGAAAAAAAGCCCTTCGCGTGCGTTTCTCGCGGTCTTAATCTACGATCGTAAACTATTATCGTCAACGTACACGGAGGAATAGGCTCAACAGCTCGGGGAAAAAACGCGCGCAACGTGGATTAATTACTACTTCCCGATTAGTACGCGTCGCGTCTCTGACGACGATATCTCGACGTGAGCGATACGCGATACAAATTGCTACAAACACCCGTTTATGCCACAACGCTTGGAACGCAGCTCTGCGAGCTTTCCAAGTTTGTACGAGAACTTTGGAAAAAGTTTATTCTGATTTTAAACAGAAGAAAACATTAAAACTAGAATTAATAATTAAGCGTTTGTGAAGCGCACTGTTATGTTAACTAACTGATCAACCGCATCTCATCTCGGCTTTTATGGAATTATAAATATATACAAGCTTGCTTATTTATCACACGAACGTTATCCCAACAAAGAAGAGGGAAAAGTTTGCTAATTTATGTTTCTCAGCGCTACACCTCTAAGTAGTTCGTATCGATCGCCTCAGTAGGGACTTGTTTATCGGTATCGCATAAATCGTCGTACCGCGGATGGTGAATGGTACACTGTTCGGAAACGCGGAATAGCGCGGCCGGAAACGGTGCAGTTCGTATATATAAGACACGTCGGAAGTTCGTCATGCTGCAGGAAGCGTGCGTGTGTGTATTCCTCCCAAGTTGGATTGCTTCTGAGTTGATCTGAAACGTTATTTCCAAGACGGGGAAGGCACACCGAATAAACAGACTCCTCATTGCGGAGATATTCAGTCGGCACATTGCAAGTGCGCGCGTTAAATTCGATGCAGGTGCATCAAATTTCATTAGCCTACTCTGTTATTATTATCGCTCTATTATTAAAGTTACCCTACTATCTCGTGAATTTCAATTGTGCAGCTTTATTGCGAATCTCTTCAAATTCCGCGGATTCCAAATGATTATTCTCTCGAAAACGACTTTCGTGCATTTTATAACATGTCTCGGTCCTGGCGTGTTCCATTTATGAAATTGCGTATCGTACCATTTCGGAATATCACACGGTCTTTAGCGATTTAACGAGCAATATGTTGCTTGTGACAGGCAATTGTAATCAGTCATGGCTGGCTAATTAAGCAATCACTGTATTTGCAATAAAATAATTGCAACAAGAAGCCAGCTCATCATCAATGATTAGAGCTAATACACACACGTATTTCTCTCGTAAAATACTGTAGAATAATATTGCAACGATAGTAGTCGATGTTGGAAAATGTCCACGTTGTATGACCAAAAGCTTAATAACCTCGTATCGCAAATTGCATCGTTTTCTTGATGCACGGTTATCGTTTTCGAAACGGTCGATCGTTAATCTGTTTTCTGCAAAGCTTTTATACCTTATATAGGATGTTCCAAAACCAGTTAATATCTTAACGATATAGGTACTAAAGAGCGAATTAAAAAAAGACGATAATTTATCTTTAATCTGAAATATTACTAGGACAATCTTGTCCCAATAAAAGTTTGATTTAGGACTTAATTGCCTATGTAATTAAGTACTTAATGCACTACTACGAAAGTTCTCAAGTAGAATAGGCAAATTCCGTTGCTGATAATATATTTGAAATAATAAAAAACTGAAAGAAAATTATGACTTCGTATGAAATGTTCATCAAGACAAAATTGGCCCCAAATAGTCTAAAAAAGTGATTATTAAAATATCACTGATAATGATAATCAATAATTTCGTGATTAATTAATTTTCGTCAGAAAATATCTCGATAAGCTTCATCAGATATGTCCAAAATTGAAAGAATTATGACTTCGCATGCTCATTAAGGCAACATTGGTTTCAAATAATTTAAAGAAGCGATTATTAAACTCTCACTGATAATATTAAATTATTTCGTGATCGATTAATTTTCGTCAGATAATATCTTGATAAGCTTCATCAAGCTTCATCAGACACGTCCGCAAAAAGCGACGAATTGCGATCGTTATGCATGAGTGCGACAATAGCGGTACGTTCGATAATATAATGCGCATTTTCCATTCTACATCCCGAGAGCTCGTTTCTATACCCGCCGCGAGATATCTCGTGTGTGGCGAACAATCAAAATATGTAAAACGCTCGAGTGGCGGACTACAATGCGGCGAGTTTCCCCAGCACTGGGGCGCGATTATGTGGAATCGACCGCGTTGATCTTTTCGTTTGACTATACGGCGATTTACTGGCAACAGCCAACGTCGGGACGAGCGGCCGTCCGACCGGCCCAATACAAATTTAACAGCCTAATTTACAGCGGCTTAGCGGAACGAGTCGATCGGTAGTGCGCGATAGATTGTTATTAGCGCAGATTGGCGATGATATACGACTTCATTGACATTCCACGTCGGAATCCTGTACGCGCATTCCTCCACAATGAAATAAATCGGCGCCGATTGATATGTTTTGATATCGGGCTCGACGCGCAACCGCGAAATCATTCATTTTTAGGAGCGGTATTGCAAGCGGACTTGCAATATCGGTCATTAATATTGAAATATATCTGAAAGCGCTTTCGAATTATATGCGTCACGCCGCGGCCGCGCACGCTATAGTAATCGCCGGAAGCACGACGTCACTAATATTCTGTAAATTCACGGGAACATGATACGCAAATGGACGGATATTATTGCGGGTCCATTGACAAAGGTATTGAAATCTGCAAATCTATTATTGCTAAAATTTTCATTAACTCTAAAATGACGTCAAAACAATTCTAAATCAAGTCTGTAATTTTGCGTTAATATAATCATTAAAGTAATATCTATACTTTATATGTGTAAAAGTCAAGTCAGTGACAGTCAATATGTCATTTTTACGACATGGTGGCTGTCATATCGTCATGCTTTACGTGATGTTCAGCATATTTTATATATGTATATGTCCCAAAATCCGACTTAAATCTTCTTTATCAAATACCAGGGATTACGTCGTCAACTACGACAGTCGTACAAATCGTTGCTACATGCGAAGTAATCGCCGGAAACATGCCGTTATTAGAATCCCCCGGATCTACGACGGGAACGATATTGAAATTTAGCGTATTGGAACGCGATATCGCGACGCCACGCGAAGAAAGCGCGAAGTGGTGTAAGATTTTAGGGTGGCAGACACATTGTGTAAAGTTCACGCCACCAGCGACACGCGCGTGCATTCGCGCGCGCGCGGCTAGGAGAGAAAAGGCGACGGGTCGAAAGCCCGAGTGGGACGGGGAAAAGAGGTCGAAAAGGAAAAGGCGGAAGACAGGAAGGCAGAGGGTTAAGGGGGGAAAAACGCGCGAGACTCTGCACCGGCAATAACAGGGTACACGTCATATTAAATCCGGTTGCAGCGCTTTCTTATTGCGTCGGTTGATATGCGGTTTTATGCATCGGGGGTGCCTGACACCAGAGTGTATTACTTGGAACAGGGCGGGCAGGAGAAAGAGAGCGCGGAATAATCTCGACACCCATACACAGGTCTGTGGAGAGACTCGCGCGTCCCCGACTCGCACGTCCCCGACTCGCACCACTATCACTACCGCCCACGATCGTCACCGTAGCCGACTTAAACGTATCCCTCGGTCCCTCGGTCGAGCCCAACGGCGTCGTCTTCGCGCGGCAATTTTCTTGAGGCGGTTACGCCGGGTTAACTACGGTGAAACGCGTAACGAGAGCAGCAAGTCTGAAAGGGTTGCTCGATGCATGCACGGTGATCGATGGCGCCGATAAAACAACGTCCCCCTCCATACAGAGAGCGATCCATTCAAAGCGCACGGGATTGTTTCCCGGCGAAATCAATTTTCCGGGCGATCCCAAACAATCTAGCTAAATGTAATTTCTCGCAGTTAGCGCGATAACATCTTAATACTTTCTGGCAATCTTGATACGAATGTAGGTAAAAATCGATCGAAAAGCGATGAAATAAAACTTGGCAGGAGAAGAGAAACACTGAGTTTACTTAAAAATGTCGTTTAGTCATGCACGCGCGTTATTAAATAATGATGCAGCAATTATTATTAGGAGTAAGATTTTTCACATACTTTAACATTTAATGTTCATGTTTTCAAGAAACTCCTCAGAAAGCAATTTGTGTTTATCTTTTTCTGAAGAAAAATAACTCTTTTATTCAATTTGCTTCAAATAGTCTGCAAATATATGAATCACATAATAAATAAATTTAAAAATTTAATAAAATAAATAATTCTGAAACAAAACAATGCTTCTTAACTTTTTTGAACAAGATAAAACTTTTTCATCCCGACTGTGATGAAAATATTTCATATCCTCTTGAAACATAACCCAGAGTTCGTATTAAATTTGTAGATAATCTTTGTTATTATTGGGTATACGCATTATATATACCATGCTTTGATACTTCTTAGCAAAGCCGTAAACTTTTGCCTGAGCCGTTTTTTGCGGTTTTCGCGAAGGGAATACGGCAGAGAAGAAGAGAACCAAGTATGTATATGATATCGGTGGCAATCGGAGCTATCAAGAACTCGATTTGCTCGTGGCGATCGCTCAAGCAGGCCAATATTGAAGGATTTACCGTGGCAGACGCGTAAATTCTCGCCGTACACCCCCGCAGGTGTATAAATACGACCAAAGTCGATTAATCCGAGAAGATTATAGTGTTTGACGTCGAATAACGGGAAGATAGATCGACCGGCTGCTCGTTACCCCTAAAGTCCCGGGCGATTCATTAGTCCCAGCGTAACGTATATCTATATCATCGCGAGGATGCATACTAGCCAATAGTGATCCTTCTATGATAATAACTACTATGTATGCAACCGTCGAGAGGTAGACGATGATATTGTCCCCGATTGCATAATCTCAACTCGAGTCATCCGATTAAAGACGAGTTTAACACTCGACGACGCGATAGTAAATTTTACCTGCAGGGGGTTTGCAAGAAGGTAATGATTAGAGTTCGTAAATTATGACTGCGTATGTGTCTTTAACTCAGGAATAACATAATTACCTATCTTATTCGATAGTTATATACGGAGGAGAAAAAAATGTTATAATATATAAGCAAAAAATCTAAAGTTTTAAGTATAAATTTACCAAGCTTAAATAAATATTTAATTTTTTCGTATTAATTCGTATGATTTCTAAAGCGAAGTTTACAATAAGAATTTAAGACGTAACATTTAAGAAATTGACCAATCACAGTATTCTTCTCACATTCGACTGATTTGTATCCCCTTTTCTTAAATTTTATGTCTTAAATTCTCATTGTAGACTCCGCTTTACGTACGTTAAACATATTTTCTTACTGATTGTTTTCAATTAATAGCACATTTCTTGACTAATCCGAATACTTAGCAGAAGATCCATATTTCTCGTTTACGCGTAGTACAGAATATACAGGTCAAAAGAGAAAAGAATAACGATCTCGCTATATATTGAGATTCCAATGCGTGAGCTTGCTCACGTGTCAACGAATGACGAGGGTCGTACGCGAGCACCATGTATGTCATATCGCTGGTTATTATCCCTGGTCGCATAATAATACGAAATCGTGATACCACTTTATACAGAGTAGAATGTCGTTACCTTTTAACGACAGATTATTATCTGAGCAATGACGCTATGCTTGTACGAGCGATACGGGCGCGAGGGTATTATTTCATGCGCGATAAATCAATCGCTATTTATTTTCATGGCAAATTGGCGAGCGTAAATGTACGAATTAAAATCGTTTACCCGGAAATGACGGAAGGGTGTATCGCCCGATTTTGCCCGAAAAAGAATTTTGCCGATACAAAAGTGAGGCTGCGGTCGATACGACACGTTTTCACGCGAATAGAACAGAATGATGCGAAAATTATCGAAAAATGAATATGCGCTGCAATTCGGCATGCGAAATCAAAATTAATGCTCGCCCTCGGCCAGGGACAATCGTTAATCACAATGGTGTATTTCGATGTACGTTCGTGAAACTCGACTTGTTCTGCAAGATCACGGCGCTTCGTAGTTTTATATAAATGAAACTAATTTTTATGAACGATTTTCATGAATACCAGGGAACAAATAGAAATATAATCTGGCATGGTCACTCAAAATAATCCATTTCGATGCTATGCCATTTCTGCATAATAAAAATATCAAAAACATTGTTTCCTCTGCACGTAGCTATTATTTTAATTTCGATTACGTGCGCCGCTTGGAAATATTTTTCAGCAAAATCGGTTTATTCAATAAATCTCATGTCATAAAATATGGCATAATAATATTATTCTATTATCTGCTTTTGTTAAAAAAAGCTTTTGTAACAGTTTGCATAATTAAATTTATCACGCATTTTATTTTACCGTATCAATGACTGTTTTAACTATTTGACTAACATTGTTTTAAAAATTCATTCTAAAGTAATAATTATTTAAAGCACCTACATAGTGTTCAATAAATATGGGTTTCTTATGCATTACTTACGCATCTTGCCGCATTGATGTCCTCGGCTATCTGAAACAATAAACAAAATCATTATTATTAGATATTTTTGCAAAATTATTTTTCTTTTATCTTTTAAATTGCTACACGGACTAAACAATAAACTTACATTAATCAAAAGTTCACACAGAGGTATATTTTAATTAACAAACTGTGTAATTTTCTAACGTGACGGAGATACCAACATTCGATGAATTCTAAAGATTATGGTTACTATTACGGAGTGTATAAATGCAACGGGTGGAATTACAAGATTTTCCAATTAAGAACTTTCGTGTCCTGTGTCTCTCGCGTGCTTATTACCTCTTAAGCTGTTTCGAAAGTGCCCGCGTTGCTATGCCTCGCACGAATCTTCCTCGAGATACGCATAAACCATCCATCCCATTAAATACATCCTTACATCAATACATTTATGTTCCAAATTACGTATTTGCAATTAGTTATCCATGCCAAAAAACGAAGTAATATTTTAAGTAAGTATATTTACATTAAATTATACAGCGAGATAGAACACAATAAACACGAAACTATACAGTATATATTTTGCAATATCAAATATGCAACAAAATGTGGTTCAGGTAATAAATTCAGTTAAACTGATTTCGCATTTTCCTATTTGTTCCTGTACTGCCAATATTTATTTTTCTCCAATATATTTATAGTCATTCATAAATGCAATTTTCTACGAAACAATTTACCACCGAAGAAGAAGCCGAACAATTATAATTTACACTCGCCTATATAAAAAAAAAAGCGGTAGTACTAAACGCGGATTCTCCTCGCTAGATACGCGGGAGAATGCCGCGAATGAAAAGGGATTTTTATCGCTCACTGAACTACCGCGACGTTATTACGATCTCGTTTTTCCAGTTTCTTGAAGCACTCTCTCTCCTCGACCTATCTTTCCGCCGCGTCCCGTCGTCGTAAAGCGACTCGCTCTAACGCGAGATCAAAAGCAAATAGCTTTTCCATCTCCCGCGTGTAACATCGACGGGGGCTATCGCTTCTCTCGGTGAGTTCATCGCATTCGAATTTCCATGCCGACAATCGGCCGTCGGTTCGATGCTCCGCTTGGCCGCTTGATAAAGTCGAGTTTCTCGGCGACGTTGCGAAGTAGCCCCATGCATCAAACCCAAGCTCCCTCCTCGAGCGCGCACGTCCGCGGGAAGGTGAGGGATGGGTAGGTGAGAAAGAAATCGAGTCAGGAGGCCGCCGATGGGAAAAGAGGTCGCCGTGAACAGAAGTATTTTGATACGAAGACGTATTGCCGCTACCGAAAAGTTAGATCGATTTATCGTGAGTAATAAGATTTAGCTTGACACGAAGAAGGAAGAGAGTGCAGCATCAAAGTTGAGAAGACATTTTTTACTAACTGTGCATACGGCGAAAAATATCTATATGTATTTAAATGACAGCGGGAAATTATAATTCATCGAAAAAGGAGTGATGCAAATACTTATTGTTGAAGGCTATAATAAGCTTGTGTGTTACACGAAGATAGACGGCACATCGATTTATCTCTAATCACGTGGATCAATCCTCTTGAAAAATATGTGAATTAATTACGCGATATTGTGATTTACTTGATTTCTCACATGCGTTCTCTTTTAAGCAGCATTGTTTTAAAACTCCCCAAAGCTTTAATAATTTGCATTATGAATTGTGTAGTGAATTGCGTACGCACGTCATTCCTCGGAAGACTACGCAGTCTTCTATATATTATCCGTGTTATGCACATGGAACTTCAGGTCGACACGGCTGGCGCAATGAAGTTACAAGCACGAAGTTTGCCTTGCGACGTCGTCTTGCGCATATCCGACAGGAACAGGGAAACAAGGATTCGCGTGTAGCGTGCATGTGTGTGTGTATGTATGCACACAATACTAGCAAGAGATCAAGAAACCACGTAATAGCGTAATACTTCATCAAGACATTCATAGCAAGGATGACAATATAGTTTTGTGGTATGCACCTTTGTGCTTTGATGTGAAAATAAATATGGTGAAGTAATAAATCATTTAGATATAGTTTTTAACTCAATTCCTATGCATTATTTTTAAATAAATTAAATATGGATATGTTCTTTCAAAGGACATTAGTATATAAAATTAATGGAGCTTCAGCATCATAATGAGATAAATTATATTAATATTTCATACAGAAAATAAAAGATTTAAAAACTAATGTCCTAAAAATAATCAGCGAAAAACATCAACGTTGAAGCTGAAGCTTTCGTACGTATTACGTGATCCCTTTTTAAAAAGGTTTTTTTTTATCATGACGCAAAATTAGTTAAAAGAATCTTATACCAACAAACAAGATATTTGGTTTACTTTATGCTATTTGTAGTGGATTGATACCTTCCCTAAAATGATCGATACCTCGCGCCGGGCCATTGGTTCAGACAGCAGTGACTTACCGAAGATTGATATATGTGCTTCAAGTGCGAGAACATCAGTGTTGCCGCAAGGGACCACCGACGTTGCTTAACACATTCGAATCATTATATTTCCATTTGGAGAAATACTTCTATCGACAAGAATCATTTATTTCACAGTCGATAATGTGAAATATTTTCAGATTAGGATATACTGATAAATGTTGCGATATTTTATAGAGGAGGATTATAATTTTTTCTTATACCATAATATAGAGATCAAATTTATCCTATGTAATACTCATTGTCAGTACAATATTATTACGTATTTATGTCATATATTGAAAAATAATATATTTATAATTTATATTGTTATGTGTAAGGTATAAATTGTGTATAAATTTATCATAATATATTATAACATATACACGAATAATCTTTCTGAGCTCATGCAGCGTCAATATTAAATTTTACGAAAATCATTTTCTACTTTCGTTTCGCAGCGTTTCATTGTCAAAGCACGTATTCTAAGATTAATCGTCCGAATCCGCAGCTTAGATTTGAGAATCACTGCGTGTCGGAAGGAACGCGACTCGGAAGGAACAAAGTCAGTGCTGGCACGGGGTTCTGCTCCAGTCGGCGGCGCGCTCGGTTGCCTGACAGTTGTAATTAATACAAGCTTTGACCATCAACCCTACGTTGCGGCTCACCACCCCTAAGACCTGCCGTTTCTCCGGAACTTCTCGCCGCGCTATAAATTCGTATTCACCTGGCATGCCTAGGCTACGAATTAGGGCGCCAAGGTCGTTCTCTCGCGTAACAAACCCTCGGACGAATTTCGCTTACGGTTCAATTAGCTAATTGAGTGTCGGAATTCGACGACAGTGTCACGAAAATTAGCTTAGCATACGAATAATTTATTGAAAGAATTGGATTAAGTATCGGATTAAGAAATACTTTGTTTTATAAGATACTTTTAATTATTCAATGTAACTAATATCTAAAATGCATTTCAGAAATATTTTCAGTTTTATTTATTAACTATTCCTAATTATTTAAAAATCTTGGTTATCTAAGAAACTATAACTTCCTGCACTATTATATACTTCTTCTATAAGTAATTCTGTAAAAATTTGTGTTTATAATTATTTTCTTTTGGAAAAATCTCATAACAGCTACGAGAAGATTTCAAGAATAGATCTCAGTTCAGTATTTTGTAGAAAAATATGGGGGGAGGGTTTCCTGGATATAATATTTATTTAACATTTAAATCCGTATCATTCGCATGCAAATTCGATTCATTATTCACTACAACTTGATTTATGATATTTTTAAGCAGACGTATTATATCTCAATTTATTTGGGACTGCGATAACATATAATATTTAACTCTCGCGCTAACTTCATCGCTCTGATATTTGACTTTTCATATATTTTAATAAAATGAATTCTCCAATTATTTTGAACATATCTTTACGTGACGTGAGATATCTCTACAAACGTAAAAAATATATATGGATCCTAAATGTCGCTCTACGTTATCTATCACATCGATCGATCTGATTACGCTCGTGAAAATTAAAAGGACGAAGATTCCGCGCATCCAATAGACGAAAGCTTTTTGCAGATAGGTACGACATTCGTGGCGCGGTTTTCGAGGTCGTAGATCAGGCGGATCCATTCAGTGGCTATCTGCTCTAGATAGCCGGTCTATTCGTCTTGTTTTTGTACGCGCAATGGCGACGGTCAGTCGAGCGTCACTATTACAATCGCGAGCGGACTGCGGGCCGCAGCATTGTTGCCGAAGTAGCCTGTGTCACCTGCAGGTCATTGAAATTAATTGAGCCATAAGCACGGCATTCACGGAACGTTCTACCGGATGTTGCGAATTTGAAATCGCGGCCTGCTCCCCGGACGAGAAAGGCATTGTCGGCCTACGAACGCAACGTTGTTTCTAATTTCGGCCCCGGGCGTGAGATTTATCGTTTAAACACGCCCGCGGTAGTTTGTCTTTTGAACGATTCGCAAATGCCCCGCGTTGTATTCCATATATTGCCATCCAAGATCGTAAATTGCAGATAAAGATGCGTAATTTATAACAATTATACAGCTGCGAGGCTTACGAACTTGGGACACACGCGGAGTGACCTGCCACTAGCATCGTTCCTGTGTGAATGACAGGTATCGTGACGAATTCGCGATTCTTTCCCTCAAAAAAATATAATGGAACGTCAAACATTATGACAATCTAATATGAAAGAATAGAAATTATAACTTGAAGAATTGAAACTGACATCTTAATAAATAATAATAATTTAGTTAACTTCAGCTTTTTGCCAAGAAGTAGACTTGGTTTACAATTTTACCTTACCACACTCACACTTTCCACACTCTCATTCATCCCCCTAAGACTAAACTTATTCCTATCCCTGTCTTACTCTCCTTCCTTTATTATCTCTTTCTCCTTCAAGAGCTTCCTCAGTATCCTGCTTTTTGTACTATCTGTCTCATCATTCCATGTCTCCTTCTCGTTTAACCAATTATTATTCCTATCCTTCATATTTCTACATTTTATTCTTGAGAAATTTATGATTTAATTGTCGACGATATTTATAATGTTATAAATTTATAAGTTAAGTCATGTGAACTGTAATTTTATAAAGCAATACTTACAGAAAATTTATTCTAAATTCGTCAAAAAATCTGTAGTTGTCAGCAAGTGAGCGACTTTTAATGCGTTCCGTATATGACGTATTGTTATTTTTCATTTTTCTGGCTTTTCTCATCAAAGTCTCATAAAGAAAGCCCAGACGTAACCACATTGCGTTAATAAAATTCGTATTTTCTCCAAGAACTGGCAACAGAAACGTGGAAACATGATTGTCTGGACTTTCTTCATATTTCGCGCATTAGCGTTGTCATAAATCAAACCGCGCGGAATTCGTATACTAGTTTCAACTGCGGCGGAAGAACATTCGTCTCTCCCTAAGATATTTACACCGGTTTTTCTTCGTCTCGCGGGGCCATGCCGTACGAAGCCAATGACAAATCTGCGAACGGAAAAATATGAAGCGGCGCGGCGCTTCCCTTCGCGGCTGTTTCGCTATATTTCCATTCCGACTATCTTCTCTCAAGAAAGGAACGTAGGAATAACATTTATAGTGATCCTTCGACACGGAAAAAAGAAACAGAGTGTTTTACGAGCGACAGGGTGCCCTAAATCCTTCGGACTTTATACAACGCCTTGCAAATTCGGAATAACTATATGCCGGGAATAAAGCAAACGTCCTGTCCTCAAGTCAATCGTGTAATTTAGTCAAGCTGGACATCAGTTAAGTTACACGAGAAAATTCTTCGATAAAATTTGGATATGGTTCGCTTATTCACTCTTCATCTTTCTAGTAGTAAAAAAGTTATTACGCGCGCATGTAAAGTTCCGACGAGAAAATTCGTTGGTATCTACTCAATAACTAATTTCCACAGTTCTCATAACTTTATCCCTTATTTTCTTCCTTCAAAAAAATAGATGTACTCGGATAAGAAAAAGATTATAATGAATTTTTCAAAATCATGGAAAACATTTCTTAACGAGTTTATGCATTAAGAATTAAGAAATTTATTTTATAAATTGTTATGTAATCAATTAATTTTATTTTTCCAGTCTCTATTTTTCCAATATTTATTTTTCCAGTCTTACCAGAAAAATTTTAACATATTTTTGTAAAAAACAAAGTTCTTAATTTTTTCTTTATTTGCATTTTTTAATACGTTCATATTTACCTATCGAATAAATAAGGAAATATCGTCATTGTTAATTTGAAATGTCATAGTGAGAAAAGAGAGAAAAAGAAATAGAGAAAGAAAGAGGAAAGAATAAGATAAAAATACATTAGTTCTTATTATTGCTCAAGTTACATTAAGCAGAGTCAGCATTTCTTTCTCATAGAAAAATAATTTTGTTCGTATATAGGGGGTTAATAAATTTACTTCACCAACTCATCGGCAAATCCGCCAGTGTAATTGACGATAACGATGTAGCTTGTTTGCAACCGAGTTGGCAGCGCTCTTTCCACGCGGCCGCTTGCCAACCGTAAACGCGGGGGCGAATATTTCTCTCTCCACTCGCGCATTCCTGGGCCCCCGACCTTTTTCTTTAACGAGTTTTTATGAAATTGAGGCTGGCTGAAATCTAACGAACTTCCGCCCGGCGAAAAGCGGGTAGCGGGAAAAGCGATCTGGGGGCAAGTTTTATTAAAAAATAACGGACGCCGCTTTATTTTTCTCGTCTCGCTCGATTTCCTTTCTATGATCCTTCTTAACTCCTCCGCCTTTACGATGATGTTCCCGTTATATCGAGAGTAATAAAAACTTTCGCGTTGGTCGATGATAAATGAGATGTATCGGGACCGACGAACGAGATGCTGTTACCGCTCATTCGCGAAAGCAGACAGACGTCGCCACGAATATAAATGTCTATGCGTTGTTAACTATTGAAAATTTGTTTCTTTCACGCATCATTATGCTGATATTTGTTCATCTGATTTCCCAAAGCTGAATATTAATTTGCTCGTTTTAGACATGGCGAATATAATGACAAAAGTTACTAACATGCGATGAGAGCAAATATACGTTCCCTTGTTATCAAGAATTTATTATCGCCTTGCTTCGGGGCAAATCCTTTTAACCAAGCTAGGTCAAAAATTAATCATAATAAACATGCCTGCGTAGAGTGTAGAAAAGAGGGTGTAGATTTGTAACATCACAAGAATTCACAAGGTTCAAATGTGTTAACTACCAGACGATATACACGAGCTGTTATTCATGAGCTGTTATACGCGAGCTAATATACGCGAACTGTTCCTCTCTTTTCGTTCGCTTGTTTCTCCCGCAGTGCTTCGGTCTAACGCATATTAATATAATTAAAAATATAAATAAGACAAATATAAGTTAACTTATATCCTACACAGAAAAAAGTGTCAAATCAACACTGATATAATTGTTAAATAGTATATACGCAAGAAAATATAATCTTTTTATAAGAATTTCAACTTTTTATTTCGCAAGATTTCAACTTCTTTTTCTTGATTGAACTATATAAATCTTCGTTTGACTATATGTATAAATGACTTCATTCAAGCAAGTTTTTTTTGTTTAACGCAATATAATCTCATTTCAAGATTATATAGTCTTGCGTATGTACAAGTATATTGGTTGATTTGACACTTCTTTTTTTTCTATCTACAGTAGCAAATAAGAATAAAACAGGGTGAATCAGTTAAGTTAGTTAAACTAAGATTGCAATTAATTGAGTTTGGTGAAAACGGCCGCAACAATGTTCGCAGTGGCCGCAGTACTGTCGCAACTCGTGGATCATTGCTCCAGAATGCGGCGCCTTGTTAATCGGTTGCATCGATGGCGGTGATATCGGAATCGAGCGGGCTTTAATTCATTGTGAATTCGATGGTGAGAGCAGTCTTGAAGTTGGTCGTGGGGTCGACGAGCCCATGTTTATCCCGGGGTACATGGTTAATCACGGGTTAACCGTGCGACCGCAACCCCTACGTCTAATGGCACCCGAGCGGCGAGCGGCGCATTGTTACTACGTTGCACATCGGAGTGTTTGATTAATCATTGGTTCAGCCCATGTAATCTAGCTGTTAAGGCTGTGCCTGCGGCTACTCGGCTAAACCTGTACAATCGTACAAAGCGTGCCATGCCCTAAACGGTACGAAAGGGAACATAATGAAGTAGGCGAATAATATATAAGGACTAACGGAGAGACAAATGCAATTTTTTAATTTTCTTCGAAAAACAATTTTATTTACGCGTTTTGATATGCCACACGCTTCCAGACTAAGACAATAGAAATTGTACAAAAGAACTAAATCGTAATTAGCAATTTGCATGCATTATACGTATCAATATGTTTCCTGCAGATTATATTATATTTATTTGTTTTATTTTTATTATATTTTATTGTGCCTCGACTCGCTATCCAGAGAAGATATTGCAAAACAGTTGGAAGACGACACAAAGAATTCCGGAATTTAATAAGATCGCGACGTCGCCTTCACGCGCAGCCACTTCGGCCATAGCCGGAGTCGAGAGTTTACGAAAATTCCGACAGCCTCCTCGCTTTTCCAGCTTTTTTCTCCCACTGGGATCGTAAATCCGTCCAACCAATTTGTCACGCGCTACGAGAAAGAACCCGCGACTGCCGTATCGTGATTGTTATTCTACTGTCTCCCCCTCTGGATAATTTGTCGTAATTTGATCTTATTTAATGATCTTATTTAATCTAACGTAGAATAAAAAATTATATTCATGTTACCGTATTTACAAATTTACACCATACTCTTCTTATTTTATATGATCGTAAAAATTGTGATTTTCTATTTCGATTTTTAAATTATACAACGTACGTTTAACATTCATATAAAAACATGAATGTAAAATATTTATGCAAAAATTTATCTGAACCGTGAAATTCAATGGGCTATAATAACGAAAGCTATTCATATTTTTCAAATTTATATAAAATAAATGACCAATTAATGACTCTCGATATTACAATTAACGAATAAAAAAAAGTGGGTTAAATTCCTATTTTTATCACCGAGATATATCGCTGAAGATGATTCAAAGTACATAGAGTGCTCGAAACGAGCGGTTTGTGTTGAATTGTTAATTGAATGTTACACGACATAAGCTCTCGCATTAATAACCGCGTTTGACTCTCATAGCCTACTTTTACTTTTTACTCGTAATTATATAAAATATAATATTTTGGAGATATAATTTTCTGATAACGATGAACAGAAGAAAACGTTCGGCTGATACGATTCTTTCCCCCGTCACTGTCATTATTATCCCCGAATTTCGAGCTGCCCTTGTCCCGAGAGACAAAACTTTCGGTACCTGCCCCTTTAACTGGTCGCATCGTTAGTAAGTGCTGCTGCCGAGCTTACAGTCTAACGGTCTTCTGTCGTCAAGTTGCTATCGTGGCTATTTTTAAACGTCTCCTTCGAAAGACTGACGTTGCACTATATTATGATATCTTAAATATTAAGTCATGAACGATCAATCGAGAAGATGTCTATAATGTCAAACATTCGTGAAGCGAATTCAAATATATGTCCACGTAATGATTTTCTAATTATATTTAGAAAATCATATTAAAAATACATATGTAAATGTTACTATGTATCGCGAGATATAGTTTGTGGAACGTAAAAATTATCTTCATGGTAAAATGCCGCAAAGATATTTTTGTAAAATTTATAGCTTTATTATCAGCAGAAGGAAAATTGCCAATTAAAATCATTGTCATTTTATAGTAAAATATTCCAATATAACCGTATAATTTCATTAAATCAAATTGTCCAATTAGAACGCTTCGTATTCGTAAAATGCAGAATAGCGTGCTTGGTTTCGTTACGCGCAAGGCTGAAAATTGTGTTGCGCGGCCGTATCTCGCATTCTTCAAAGTAATAATGCAATTATATCAAAAGATATGTCACATTGTAACGTATATATTTCTCCTGTCGCTCGAATTTTAGTAGGTTTCCGAAATTTCGCAGAAATGATAAGTCTAACTTTTAAAAATTTCCGACTGAATAATACTTCCCTAATTCTTGTGGAGCTGCTCGAGGCAAATCTTCGCGGCTAGTGTCTTAAGTTTAAAGCAGAAATTGGAACAGAAGTCCGTCACTGGGTACAAACATTTGCAGTTTACTAGTGATAGTATCTAGACGCGTATCTAGTCCTTGACGTTTAATTTACCGTACACGAGCAAACAATTCGACCGGCAACGTAAAGGGTCTTTTTTCCTATCTCCTCCAATATGGAGCAATGGAGCGTGGCGCCGGGAAGTCTTCCACTATAAAACTTTTAAAGAAGGACGTTCGCGCATTGAAGCGATCCCCTCGACGATACGTAAACATCTCCCATATGCCAAAACTTACGTCATCCATGGACCAAATAAGACATCTATTGTGTTGGGGAGCTGAATGAGATAATTTTTCCCGCCAATTAACTACACATAGGTAATAAATATATCGCAGAGGGGAAACGTGCAATACTTATACTGCATTGCTAACTGCATACAAGAATTATATAATATGCAATTTCCATTTATTATTATTCATATTCTTCTTTATAAATCTCTTACAGAAGCAAATATTTTAAGCATATTTTAAGCATAAGCAAAAATGCTATAATTATTTTCTTATTTTTAGCATTTCAGTATCTATTTATATTCGATTTAGGCTGCGTTTCGATATTCACTATCAATACTGAAAATAATGTATGTGACGTAAACTATAGATTTTCAGTACTGGCAGTAAATATCAAAATGCCGCTATAATAAGGATGGTCTCTGTTCTACTCATATAATATGGTATATAGACTACTAAAATGTTTAATATAATCTGTTTAAATAATATATTCTTACGTTTATATTGACATTTATATAAGACAGAGACGATCTAAATATTCTAATATTACATATATGAGATTCAATATTATTAAATAAATAAATTTGTTTAATCATATTATTAGATAATGTTATCTTACTTTTCATAAAATTTACAGTTATCTTTTTATGCTTTTATATTTAACAAAAAAATATAAGCATTTATAAAAGTTATCAATGTGTAATTCTATTAAAATTCGTCTATTAAAATTTAAAAACACATCAGATATGTGTAATTGCATTCAGTCCGCAAAAGTAATCACAAGAACAATAGAAAATGGTTTAAAAGCGTGCTTGAAAAGAAGATCTGCTTGTTTCCCATTTTCCCACCATAAAACTTTTAAGTGACATTCTTGCGAAATTACACGCTACTAGTATTGCGAACGTAAAGCTCGTACGAAATTGACTCATGCAATATAAATGGTGTATCATCTGTTACAATAGCTAGCCTGTCCTCTTGATTTGACATGAGCAGAGTCAGTAGTCAGTTACATTTTGATAAACTTGAAATTGATCTTTTCTTGATACAAAAAAACTAAACAGTTAAAAAGATCATATCTTTTCATATATATATATTTTCATTCAATTTTAAAATTAAGGAGATCCTGTGTAAAGAAAGCCGTCTGTAATACCGATATTTTAAAAATACGCGCATATCTTTTTATTGGCTTTATAGATTTAAAAATCCTTCTTCAAAGTTAAAGTATATGCACTAATGCTTTCCATGCTAGTCGATTTTATACCGAGAACGAAAATAATTTCAGGAATGTAGATAATAAAACGTCAACTCGTGACATTTGCTTCCTATAAAAATTTTACAATTTGTTGTTACAAAATGAGACCAACGTGAAAGGTGGATTACATCAAGAAATACCATACCGTTCTCAGAATTAGGCTTAGACTTAACAAAAAAGTTATGCGTAGAAAGTTATTATCGTGCAATATAACCTTGTCTATCCTTGTCTCTATCCTTGTTTATACAAGAACAGATATAGGTATACATAGAAAACGATTGAAATTATTGACATTTTCGGAGTTCAGCCTTTGGTTTAGGATCCTTTTAAGTTTAAATTAAAAAATGCTATCTAAAAAATTAGATAAATTATAAAACTCTTATTAAATCTTTAAAATATATCTTTATCTTGAGATTGAGGAAATATATAAATATATGACCAAAATAAAAAGTATATATCTTTATAAATAGAAGGCATACTAATTTAACAAGTTTAAAAAAATATGACAACTTACATTTATATTGTTCAAATATATTGTCACGATTATATATTCTTGTTAAGCTATCACATACATAAACGTGCGAGGATTGCATCTCTTGAAAAAAATAAAGTTAATTCACTCGGACAACAATAAATATAAAATCATGCAGTTCTTTCATTTTTAATTATACTTTACATACAGTGCTGTTCTTTATAGCTCGTCTTCGTGTACACGAAATGTAACGACAAAAAGTTTTAACGACTTCTATTTTCTGCTAACAGAATTTTCTATTTTCAATTTTAATTTTAATTTTAAAGGGATCTAAGAATATGAAAGTGATATCACATACAACTTTATAATAAAAGATCTGAATAATTATAACGTTATATATGCAGTTAACAAGTATATCCAACTACAGTCTAAACACAGAAAATAGTTGTTACTTATATTTAGAGCACACATACGTATTTATTTATTATATATTTATTACTTCCTCTATCTCTCTGCAAATTTAAATAAAACTATTTGAGATAAAATTATTATTCATGTTCCAGACGAACATATTATTATATTCGTATATATACAATAAATCTTATACTACAAAATACAAAGATATATCAAGCAAACAATTCATAATTAAAAATATCCGTTTATCTAGATCTGGTTCTAAAGTTTACTCCATAAACGTTCTCAGCTTGAAGAGAAATAGCTGACGGTTAATTTTCGTGGATTTCTTGTGCACGGTCGAGGTCTTCAAGAAAATTAAAATTTCTTATAAAAGCCCGTTATGTCGCGCGAGGTTATTGTTTCGTCGAGATAAGGCCGTAAGTTCAAAGCGATGTAATGAGTTATGCTGTAAGTCGCATTCCTCCATTACCCGACCCGTCGTGTCGCCGATTGGCCGACGGTAAAGACGCATAATTGCGCGACGTGAAATTTTATCGAAATAACGAAATTGTGCGAAACAGTCATTACGCCGGTGCACACGCCAGTTAAACGCTTTTTTAATGCCTATATAATCTCCACGGCTGAAACGTAACGCACGGCTGCCGCGCGCAACCGTAGACACATACTTAGTAATGCTTGTGTAACCTGCCGCATTAGTTCTTGCGCGTCGTGATCGGAATTAATTAAAGGGTTTTTGCAGGAGCGCCGCTTCAACGAGTGAGTGCGACCAACATCGTACCGCTGCCCTAATTGATGTTGTTTTGCATCGGCGCTGCATTTCGAAGACGGTCACACAACTTCGTCACGCAAGTAACCGTGGATCAAACAAATGTACTTTGAACTCGATACATCCGATGAAATTTTCGTAGTGAAATACAATCGGAAAAAAGTCTCATCAAAAATTCGTTATTAGAAATTCGTTATTTATTCGATTAATTTTCGCTATGCTTTACGACACATTGTTAATAATTTGCAACGTTTTTTCGCGGAAATCAATTGTCAATTAGCTAAAAAAGAACGCAATCTTAATATAATAACTTTAAAACTAATTCTGCCTTCTCGGAAAAGGTTTTGGTAAGGTGCCAGCTTATCCAAGCAGCCAACTAGTTCACTGAGCCACTGCACTCTTTAGCCCACTCAACAACAAACTTGTTCAAGCAATTATATCAATAATATAGCACGGACTTTTCTCTTATCATTGTTTTGAACGAGTTTATTAGGTCGTTACAGCTCGTAAAAATCGCGAGATATGAACGCGCTATGGCTGCACGAATGAATAGCCATGCATTGACGCTGGCAACAGCTAACGGCGCGATTAATGTGCGCAAAGTACGAAATGTTTGTACGCGAGTCTTTATATTCACTAAAGTAGCGTTTATCATTTCCTCTCATACTCGTCCCGTGCTTGTCCCGCGGTTACCGAGCGGCAAGGCTGCAGGGTTGAGAATTTCCTCGAGGCGCTATACCGGCGAGCGGCGCGGAAGCCCCGAGAGCGTTTAGTGGCAGATAAAATGTATACACATCGGAGAAACGACTTGCATGCGCGCTTTCACGGTGTACGCGGCGGGCGCGACGTTGGTTGCAGTCTGGCAGATACCATATTTCTGGATTTATGCTGACGTCCTGGGAAATGAATCGCGTAATAAAGGAGGACGTGGCATATCCTTTGGTGGAGTGGAAAACAAGGGCGCCGAGACGGTACTTGCCGATAGCGGCCTCGCGATTTACAGTCCCTTCTTGACGTTTTTACGCGATTTCCTTAAGCTATTTTAATTTCGCGGTTAGTGGAGAACTTTAAACTTTTCTGTTGTAGAAAGGTTATCGAGGCTGAAAATACGTAGCATTGACTTCTCCTATTTCTGTATCAACTACTATAAATTACTAGATGGTGAGAGAATATCCAATTTGTATTCCATAATCAAGAATCGTCTAACGGTACGACAATTTGACAGTACGAGGGATAAATTTAAAATTCATGAGACATTTATTGTTTAATAGCATTTACCAAATTGGCTGATACTTAAATGCATTTAAAATGCGACCGTGGAAATATATATAAGTAAGAGTACATATATATATACTCTTAGTTATTTTAGAATATTAGTTCTCCGATCTGTTCTCCGAGCACATTCTTTCTTTTTATTATTGCCGTGCAAGACATGGCAAGTATTTCTTCTTTCAGGCGTGAAAGCTTAATGACGTTGTCGGTTCGATCCTTTGCCTGTATCACTGAAACTCGCGGCTCGTGCGTCGCGCGCCATGCAACAAACGTCTCAAGAATTCTCTTTCGACGCTTATCGTGGCACACGGCGCACGGCTTGCAATTCGTCCGTATGTTCGGGCATTCTCGAATACTGAGCCGACTACCGGCTATGCCCGCGTTTGTTCCGTATTCCGCAGTTGCTTATATACATTATAGAACCGAGAACACGAGAATTCTCTTTCGGAACATCAGCAATCCGGGTCACTGGGCGGAGAACGTCGCATTTAAATCGCGTGCTTCTAGTTTCGCGTCTACTTACACTTAGCAAGAGCTTTGAGCTGTTATACGGACAAAAAGTAGATCAATTATTACAGAAATTAATTAGAAATAAATTTTTAATTATGTGGCAGAGCCTGTAGAAACATTGAATGATAAAGTAGATAAATTAAATATAATTTTTGTTTGCTTGTTTGTTGATAACTACATTGGATGAAAATAGAAAAATCAATGTCTATTGTTGAAAAAGATTAATAATTCTTCAGTTATTAGGCAAGTAAATTCAGTTATTAGATAAATAAGCAAAATTTCATTAAATAAATAAAGTATTTACGAAATCGAACAGATATTCTAACTTGTTTTTTTAAGATTTTAAAAAGTTTTTGTTTAAAAAGCATTTGCTGAACCTACCTTAAAATACTTAACAAATAGACAATTCTTTGTTCTTTTTATATCAATTTAATTTGAAATTGAATGGCGCTTTGTACACACTTTAGCACACTAAGAATATACTTCTCGAACTTATAAAGTGTATTGAGAACAAATTTGTAACAATGTTAAACAAGAGATCTAACAACGGTTCGAACGAAAATAGGAAGTCTCCTACTTGCTAGGATTAAGGAAATAGAAGCGAAATCGATAAACTACGGTGATGCTGCAGATACTCGTATCTGCGAGAGGCAAATAAATGCGTGCATGTGTGCGCGCGTTCGCGTACGTACATCTGCATATGTGTAAATGTCGGGAAAGTTTGAGGAAGTCCGGAGAGAGCAACGACTCGTGACTACTTTTTGCATAGGAAATGCTCAAAGAGAAGAAACACTACGTGCGTAGAACAAAGTTAAAACTAAAAGACTTACGAAAGATCCGCGTGTCGAAAAATATATAAAAATTCTTCGATTTTCCTCGTTGATTCAACACATTGGAATTTATCTTTAAATCATTAATAATTAATTGGAAGACCGTTACATGCAATTCTTCACATTATTTAATTACCAGTTCAATCATAAATTTAAAGCCTGCTAAAGCAAACTTAATTACGTATTACGCTATCGGTTTATTTCATCCTATAATAAAGAGAGAGAGAGAGAGAGAGAGAGAGAGAGGAGAGAGAGAGAGAGGAGAGAGAGAGAGATAGAGAGAGAGAGAGAGAGAGAGAGAGAGAGAGAGAGTAGATAGAGAGAGGAGAGAGAAGAGAGATAGAGAGAGAGAGAGAGAGAGAAGAGAGAGAAGAGAGAGAGAGAAGAGAGAGAGAGATAGTAGAGAGAGAGAGAGAGAGAGAGAGAGAGAGAGAAGAGAGAGAGATAGAGAGCATTCCCGCGACATATGAGGCAAATGCGAAATAACACGTAGAGAAACGTTCGGCAAGAAATATAGATGGTGGAACCTGCCGCATAATGCAAACGTGTAGGGTGCCGGAAGTTCTTAATCCGGCATCGCGAGCTTCCCTCCTGTGAAACCCTGTCTCCCACGCGCTGGATGTTACTTTACTCCTCCTTCCGCCGGTATCTCCTCCTCTGGAGATTCCTGAAAGGACGACGTCCGGAGCTTGCAGGATTATTAATGGTACCCTGCGACGTTCCGTTAATTGACTCGGATTTTATTACACGCGCGCCGCTTCGACTTCGACTTCGCGAGTGGAAGGTACCGCCGCGAGCAAGCCGAGAGAGAAGCAAGCCGAGGATAGATAGCCTCCGTCCTACCGAGAGTTTCCTCCGCGGCTTTAAGAAGCATTTTTGGAAGCCAGTCACCCGTGCCAGTAGCCATTAAGCGCGGATAATGGAGAAAAAAAATCATAACGCGAAACCATTTATCTGACAACGGAAACTATGAATAGGACATTTGCTGCGGTTAGCTGCGACATAATTAATCGTTGGCCGGAAAGTGGGTCGTCATCGCCGACAGTTTGATGTACATGATGGCAAAAAGGATGAAAATTCGAAGTGAAGCAAATACCTTATTGGAGAACTAATATTATGCCCGCGATGGTTTCTTAAAAAAGAACTTTACTTGTCACAAGTTTCCAATATTCGATATTAAATTATTAAGTTTCGAATTAATTGAAACAGCAGTTAGAGATCATTATTTCAATTATTAACATTGTTAAAATTAAATTTATCAAAGACAGTAGGATCTATAATTTAGATTCTTTGATTTTGCAATCAATTAAAATCGTTGATTGCAATTCAATATTTCCTATTCGAAGAATATTACAAGTAAATATTAGAAAATAGTTCGTGCTATTATAATTCCATTATGGAAATGTATCTTATACATATACATATTTGTTTACTGCGCGCACGTGACAAAAGTTTGATTGCTTCTGTTCAAATGTCTAAAGAACAATTGTATAAATGTATAATTGTAAATGTATACGTATTATACGTATTACATTTACAATATATATATTAAATCTAATATGCTTTCTCTGATGAATTAACTTGATAAAGGTATACCTGTTGCATATAGTCAATTTAATCGAATGTCAAATGTACGTTATCTTCAATAATGCTAATGCTATTTAATTTTCGGTTAATTAATGAAATAATCATTAATATATATAATTTTCCAACAATCTCTATTATTTGCGAATTAAGAGCGATATTTGGAAATGTTCATTGTTCTAATCTCATATACGTTCCAATCCTTTATAAACGTTCACTCTTTAGTGCTTTAATCAATTTAAATTTAAATTTGCGATAATAAATGTACAGAACGCATAAATGAAACACAAATGGACAGGTATTTTCTATTAAAACCATCAAAATGATTAATTATGTGTGAAACTAATGAGTTTTTGTTAACTAATATATATATATATGTATATGTATTTGAATTCTCGCTGTTTATGTGAATCGCAATACAATAAACATTATAAACTCTTTTGATGAAAAAAGAGCTTTTCATACCGCAAATGACTAGATAATGTCGAGTAAAACAATTTTTGCTCGGCAATAAAATTTCAGCGCACGTTAATGCACATTAACCGCAGTCTGTGGTATGTACCGCGCATTTTTTTCTGCATACTAAAGTAAGTAATTTGCTCAAAATAATATAAAATAAACATCAAAAACATATTGTTACAGTTATTATGCAAGGCGTCACGCATTATGTTTTATCTCGATGTGTTTATGATGCTCGAGCATACACATTCACATGCGTACGTGCTTCTGTAATTACACATTTTATATTAAAATGTTACAGACTACTATCTATAATTTGTTAGAATTAACTTGCTAATTATTCAGAAAAATTAATTTTTTTTAAATTTGGGGAATTATCTAAATTATCTGAATAATGGATACAAATATGTGTGTGAATTATTGCTGAGCACATCCAAAATGTTGCGACGATCGAAAATGTCACTTATTTCGTCTTGAACATCATAATTACAGAAGATCGATAATAGTCCATTAAGTGATTATATAACTTTTGGTATTATTAATAATATTTTAAGAACAGACTATTTTAATTATTAATGTGATTATTACAATTAATTAAAATGTGCATTTTCGCTCAATGTATGCAGTAACACAGTAAATTTCTACAATACCAAATATATTTCAAGAAACGTGTTTATGTAATCGTTATTTTCACTTAGAATGCTTATTGAGTAAAGCTGCTTATTGCAACGTTTAAAAGGACTAAAATAATATCTTCCGGGTATAATAATTCGAAAATTTATCCAGATTACGTTATATAATAAAGATTTAACTTATATATGTATTAAGTTTTCACATTTTAGAGATAGTATTAAGTAATATCTCTTTAATAATATCGTTCTCAGTAGAGCCGTCTAATTATACATAACATTGTGTTAATTCAAATTTATGGCACAACCTGCGAGTTAATTAGGAAACGCGAGTGGTACCGGGAACATGCAGTAACCTGCATCATCTATTTCGTGCGTAGAATATCTCATCCCCTCAGAGCGCACTTAATCCTCGTACTCCGGGCTACGCCATAGACGAGCCTACAAAGGGAGGTTGTGCGGAAAAGAATTATCATCGAGACGATGCTCTTACCGCGAGATTAAAAAAGCTCGACTAATATTCGTCAGTGGAATTACAACGGCGGTTCGAACAACACGGACCTCGAAGAGGGAGCTCAGATACTTTTCGTCGGATACTTTTCAGACGGACAAAGTGAAAACTATGATGTGGGAGTGGAAAGAACAACAACGGACTACCACTACCAGCGGGCGCAACGACACCGGCGTGGTATCGTATTGAGAACTTTTCGCAAAGGCACGTCTCATTTTCAAATTACTCTGAGCGTTCGCGCTCGCGATGGAAGGAGGAAGGGGGGAGGCAGCGGAGGGCACATTTTAATCAAGCGCTTATTGAGTTGAAAACTCGAATATTATTGCGAAAGCCGCAGACCAAAGTTTTATGCCGCGGCACCGCCTACGGACGTTATCTTACAAGTGATTCGCGCCTAGATCGCGCTTAAGCGAGATTGGAATTCGCCACGATATGAGAATTGCACCAAATTAATGTAAAATCAGTGTCACTGTGTTTGGGATCTCAACCAGGCAAGCTCGACTTGTTCGATCAATTTTTATTTATTACATTTAGTCACAATTTTTATTTTGTTACTTTTATTCATAATATAATGCACATTGTAATTTCGGTTTCAAATAAACTCAAATTCTCTTTTAATTTAATTTTAGTCATATATATATTTTTATTTTTAATATCTTTTATGGAGAACTGATGGCCAAGTTATAAAAGTTAAAAATGTTAGAATTATAATAAAGAATGTATATTTCAAGAATAAAAATGAATTAAATTGTATACGAACAAAGCACACACTGCAGAGGTAAATTTACAATTTGTAAGAGTTTTTATTGTTAAAAAATTTCCCTTTATAATAATGAAGAAATTTAGCAAGAGGTGTAGCTAGGTTTTGATATGTCGAGCGTTTGATGTGATGTAGGGTAGTGTCCTTTATAACGTGACTACTTAGGCTTTATAGAGGGCTTAAAAGGGCTTTCTGTTTGGCACGTTAAGCCTTTCGTGTTGAATAACAGCTTCGAGCTGAATGGGATATTTCTTGCACCCTAACTATAAATTAAGTGTATACACCGCGACATAATAAACATGTCATAATGAATAAACAAAAGAACATTTTAAATACTCGACAACAGTAAGTAATATTAACCTCAATAATATTATAGCAATAGTATAATGTGAATTTATTTGAGTATTATCGAAAGATCGCGAAATATAGGGTTAATCAATCGGAACTTGTTCCCCTCGTCAAGATTCACGGAGCCTCCGAAAGTCCGAGATTAGATGAATGCGGCTGTCGTTCGAATTGTATTAAGCACCGGGGGCTGACTGCAGCCAGCGGAACAATTTTCATTCCGTCCATCCGTCCATCCGACTGCCGCATCCTCCTTTTTTTTAAACGAAACTCGAGAATGGGGGAAATGGGCAAATCCTGCACTGGGCGTGCACGGAGATATCTCGTCCGTTCATTCGTCCGAGGTCCGACGCGGCGCGGCGCGACGCGACGCGACGCGCGATGTTGATTTTTTACTCGTGTGACTTTTATCTGTTTGAAAAATCGTCGCCCCTTTTGTACAGGTGCGCTTCCCGGCGCGCTACACGTAACGCTGATCCATCCCTGTCCCTCGCCTTTCTCTCCTAGTCGGCCGTATACCCTCTCGCGCTCTCTCCCGCACCGTCTCCTCGATGGTCGTCCCCGTTTTCTTGCACGCTGGCGAATGCAAACTGCCCGGCGATCGATACAAGTTTCATAAATTAGCCGACCGCTACGTCGATGTACTACGTATACGTACGTATACGTCGTCCGGTACACGGCGCCGGTATACGAGCGCAATTACGCTCGCTGCAAGCGTACCGCGCGTCGTTTTTCACAAATGCTTACAACAAAATCTAATGACGCAGTACGACATCCGCGAAAAATACGAGCGCGACGAAAATCATTTTTATTGGCTTGTATGTCTCGTTGCGACATTCTTCATATGCGTCATATCTTTTTGATAATGAATTTTTCGTGCGTTTATTCGCGTTACGAGCAGAGTTGTTTGGGTTTAAACTATATATTTTGCACACGTACATATACAAGCGTCGTGTATCAATCAATGAATGATTTCCCCAAAGATTCGAAACGTAAGCGAATTCCGTAATTGGAAAGTGCAAATGATGGAAACGTCGAGGGAACGTAATCTGCTCTACTTTATCATAAAAGCCGCACAAAGCGAGCGCGGCTTCCATCTGTCTCTCACGATCTTTTTATCTGTTCTCGAGAACGATATTCACCGGGAATTTTCCACAACGCGTTCGTATACTGCATTGTATCTCCCTGATATCGCGATCGTAAAGGACTGCGATGGTTTTATCTATGAGAAAACAAGGTATATTGAACGATAAATGTTCCTCTCCCGAGGGTTGATGTAGAATATAGCATGCGTAATAAATCTGATCGCAATTTGAATCCTATTATGTTTTATTTACGAAAATATATTCCCATAGCTATACTCGATCCAAAAAATTTAGACGTATAGGTGGAAGCTGCAGCTCGTGTGTTTAATATAACTTTTTTATAGACTTCGCTTCAATTTCTGTGCATATAGATTTCTCTATATGCATATAATATTTTAAAATGTGCGAGAATTTTTCACTGCAGGGCACCATTTTTTTTCAATAACTGTAATATTAAATTAAAAACTGGTAATGGCTCTAAATTTTTAATATCTTCAGGATTAATCTTTAAATGAAAATTCTGTGAAGTTAGCCTTAAATTAAATAAAAAATAAGTTTTATTATATTCTTGAGAGAAGGTTAATTAATAGATATCGTAAGAATTTTAATAGCGCCTTTAAAAAATGCTCGAGATAAATGGTAAACGATATTTTTACTATCTGTGATTCAGGAAAGATACATATGACTTTTTATACCTCGACCTTGCTTATCTGTTTCCAGTAATCAACGTCATTTAAAACAATACAGCAAAGTTGAGCAAAGTGTTTCTCATATCTCAAGGCTCACTCATGAAGATTAATTCCCTGACCTTTACCCCCTTTCTCCGTCTTTCTTCTCGTCTAGCCACCGTATCCTTTGCCAATATTTCATTGCTCCCCCATAAGGGTCTGCCAACTCTCATTGATTGAGCGGATACCAGAGCTTCAGCGCGGTAACGAAATAAGCTCTGCGTCAAATCGACACGAGTAAAAACGTTTGCGTAAATGTACGTGCACGCGGGTATGTCAGTATACGGCTCGCGCACACTGACACGTATATGCGACTTGTAACGCATATATCTGGGATGGCGCGGCGTCGTCAGCGGAATTTTAAATTCCCTTAAAACTCGGCGGTGTGTATCGGCGATACTGAAATTTCGTCAAGTCTCGGATAGATGTACGTATATACGCATCTGCTCGTGTGTGCGAGCGATTGCGTATACGTGGACACGCACACACCTGCGAAGACGAGTACGGATGTACGAGCACGACACCACGACATGTTTCTCTCAGACAGAAACGATTGGCAATCGATTCTACGGAATTTTGTGCACGTCTCGCGACATACACCGCGACTGGGGTGGATAAACGTGGATAACATCGATATCCGAATTTCAGTTAAGTTCCGCTCCGGCTTCGCTCCAGCACGGATGGACGTTAGAATGGGAATAAAATTTGTCAGTAATACGAACAATGTCGCAGGGACTTCTCTCAAGGGCTTACTAAAACTTTGTTTTTTTTTCTCTTTCGCTTATTTCGAATAAGCACTGGAAATAATCCGCAGTGACAAAAGCTTTTATGCTAACAAGTACTGTCGTTACGTGAAAAAAAGTCTCGAGATTTCATGTATCTATACGGTTTAACTCTTCTCTTACAAAAAAAAAGATTAGACTTCAACTTCAAACTTTTGTGTATATTGTTTAGTATTTTTTACGTTTATAGTCGGTAAATTGCTTTAGAAAATATTAAACGAAATGTGACAAAACGTTCAGTTATACATATGTGACTGGATATTTTATGGCTTTACTCCAAATAGCGCGATACAGACAACACTTGTTAATAATTATTATAATTATATTATTACTATCGTTTTGATGATATATGAAATGCATTTCCTTCCTAGAATTAAAAGGGTTACACATTTATATTTGGTATTTATCTGCATGATTCATTGTTTCGGTTATTTATTGTATAATTTGTGTGTGTTGTATCTATGATTGTCGAATGTAGAAGCAATAAACGGCTGAATATTTGGAAATAGTCGTTATTATTGATGGAGGAAAGAACATCGTCTACCTTCGTTTCTCATTTCCGGTTCGAGGGGCAGGGCACAAATCACGCCGTAATTGTTAAATGTAGCGTGACCTATCGTCGAACGAGAAAGGGACGGCATGTATGTAAAATTGATAAAAGTTTCTGGCACGTACTCCTACGTACTTCTATATAATCAATTTGTGATGATAGGTACATTTGCATTGTGGTTAGGAACAGCAGAACAACATAACATGCTCTATACTTTTGCTATGTATTTCGTCCGTTGCAATTTAAGATACTTTAAAAGAGAGAGAAAAGAAAAAAAATTTCAACAGCTATATCAGTTATTTATCGTGCTAGTTCATAAGTTTGTGCAAACGTTTTAGAAATTAATTAATTAATAAATATTAAAATAAAATATATAACTATTATTCATATTCAGCGGCATTGACGAGTTTCTATTTCGACTTTATAAACCTATATGTTCATGTTTTCGTTAGCATCTCCTAACTTACTAATCATGCACACGAGAGTTCCTTATTAGAAAGTTTCCCGTGCACAACACCGTCGTGCGAATTAATTCATCGGAATCTCGCGACAACGTAACGCTCGAAAATCCTACAGGCGTCGCGCGACACTCGGTACGATGTCGCGCACATACAGAGAGAGAGAGAGAGAGACGTGTAAGTACAGGAACACGGATACATACCCGATATTTGTACTCTTATCTTACCCGGAGTAAATTCAATGTTTGTACGCAGTGTCAACGCCCGTACATGCAGGGCGGTATCACAGCAGATTTGAAGATGCAAATGCAACGCCGGTGGGCGCGTGCCCGCGACGCTGATGTCGGCGACGACGAATTTGTGTATCTGATGCCGTTTCATAGGTACTTCGTGTAGGTAGGAGCGACGACCACATATTGCAATTTCAGTTTCCTCTACACAATTGTACTGGTTCGCGATAATAAATTTTCATCTAAATGCTCTAACTTTAATCGAGTTCCTTCTGATGAAACATCGAGGAATCGATCACTATTCGCATAATTAACTGCAATTAACAACTTTGAAATTATTCACAAAGTTCGATAGTTAATAAAATTTTCATTAAATATATTAATTTAGGTTAATTTAGAGTAATTTAATATGCGGAACTTAGACAGACAATGAATTACATGAATTTATTAGATCCAAAAATTATGTTTTCAAAATTATTAAATTAAAATTATTTGATTTATGATATGAGCAGATATAGATCATATAGATAATTCAAAAATATCAAATGCTAATACGTGCTTTTATATTTTGTGTATTATAATTTACACAGTGAATTACGTTCGACTCTCGATTTGATCAATTCGGTTTTATTTAATTTACGTAATCCTCATGTATATAAATTAATTTCGACGACCTCTCTATAAAATCCAATTAATCCGTTGTTTAGTAAATACGGACTGCACTCATTTCTTTTTATTTACAATGAATTTGATCAAGCTGTTAATTGCGTTCGAGAGACGTGGCCTGTTGTATTAAGGGTGAAACGATACTTCCCCTTTAAAAGCGCGCGATGCGCAATGCTTGACGTGACGCTAAAGCATACACGAAATAGAGGACAGGGGAATATACTCGACAAAAGTCCCGGGTTAAGTATGTCATTCACACTGTCCGTATATCTAGCAGCTATATTTTTTATTAAGCGCTTTATGCATCGCTCAAGCGCTAATTATGTCACTTGTATAATACGTGAAATATTTCAAAGAAAATACAGCGTCGAAAAATCGCACTCTAATTTGTGATACACATGTCATTCAATTAAGCAAATTTTAATGTAAAGAAAATAAAGTACCTATTTGCCTTGCGCTGTGCATTTACAAATTACTACATTTTAACACACGATACATTGACAACTTTAATCTTCCATTAGCATAAAAGTGTAAAATTACAACGATTGAAATGACTTTCGTCTTTAGATTGAAATTTTTTTCACGTAGCAACATGCAGCATAAAGGGTTATCGCGTCGCGACAGCGGACAAAATGACCATTTTGTGTTAAATAGGTCGGAGGGAAAAACAGACTTTTAAAAAGCGCAATTATATTTTTCGTATCGGTCGCATCCTCGTTGCTTAGTTCATTTTTGACGATTTTTTTGTAAAGGAATATACGAGAACAAAAACTTATATAAAAGTTCATTCAGTTATGAGCGTGGAAACGTTGTATGAAAAGTAAGAAGATAACAGAGTAAAACACTCAGCGTGCGGCATTCAGTGGTGTATATCCGGTAGCGCGGAAGTCGAAAAGCGTAAGCTGCTCAGAGAAATAGGGAGAATGCAGGATTTATTGTTGCGCGCCCAGTTTTTCCCGAGTTTTAAACCGAATTGGCATATTACCTTGAAGTTTTCTATAAGCTTAAGGAACTTTTGTATTAAAGTATCGCGATCGTCTGTCAATCTGCTAAGTCATTCGTGAGACGTTCGTTCGAATGCCGATGTTAGTTATTTGCAAAGTTCTTTCAATGATACACGGAAAAAAATTTGCTTAAATTTAGTCGTAAAATATGGATAACTAATATTTGTTGCAGCAAGAGCTATATATTTTGCAGCGAGAGCTATGATTTAGCAATAGTAGCAAAACCTTTTGTTCTCGCTGCAAAAAATGTTACTCTCGTTGCAAAAAATGTTAGTTATCCATATATTACGACTATTTTAGCTATAGTAGCTAATCTTTTTTTTCCGTGTACGTCAAAATTTATTTAAACATGATATTATTCTAGAATTAATTAAAAAGCATTTATGAATTATGTATCTTGTTTCCTTCTTGGCTTTGGTGTTATGATTTAACAGCGTAATCCTGTTTCGTTGTTATTTAATTCGGTTAATAATTCAGTTTTCGAGTGCAGTGAATACATCGCGTTTCGCAGCAGAGTTTGTGACTGATATGATTGGAATCCAAGATAATAATAAATATATGAACAATATTTGTATAATTAAGTACGCTTCAACAATTCGTAAATAAACTACATATCTTATTTACGGAACACCCTGATTCGATTTTCTCCAACGAAATAATGTAACATCATTGCCTGTCCTATTTGTTAACATTCGGAATATATGTTTTACTGAAACACGTAATAAAATGTGACAAAACTGCGCTTCTCGAAATAAGTTTGTAAAATAGATATTTGCAGCTATAAGATGATCAGTCACAGGAAATGCAAAAAAAGTAAAGATATAATAAAGGATATAGTAGATGGGGTATATTCCAGCGTGACACTATCAAGGCGATGCGTTTGAGGAAACGACGATGAATGTAGCAGCTTGACCGCACACGAAGGCAGTTAAGTTTCGTGAAATAATGTTATATCGCCGGCGGTAGACTGTTATTTCTAATCCGTGAGTAAAGATCGTACGTTTTCATTTGATCCCGTCCACGTCCATTACCGCAATGTTATTCCACGCGCTATTAAACTGTAAACCGTAAGTTTCACGTTCTGTCAAAATGACGTTTACGTCGCTCCCGCGACGATAAGGCCACTCGTGAAATTATCTTTCGTAAGCCAAACAGACCATCTACATGTCAGAAACATATTTTCGAGAAAAAAAAAGAAGATAATGCGATCAATAGTACGAACGCGAGTATACGTATACCTAGTTCGAAACAGATAAGGGATAATACCGACTGCGGCTATCAACGCGTCGCTGAAATATACGTGGAAAAATGAGATGGATTTATTAAAATGAAAGCCCGTTACCTAAAATCCACTGCTTCCGAGCTCTCAGAAAAATTGACATTGGAATTCGTCGCGCCGCATGTGCCGCGCGCACGCGTTCTCTCTTTCTAGCAACGATGCGAGGTAAGTGTGTCCCGGTACTGGTTGCGACGTAAAATGCAAAAATATGTTATCCGTTCTCATACTATCAGCACTTCCCACGTCGACTCTCAGATCGAGTGCACGTCCACGGAAATATGTTTCTCCGTGAAAAATATCGGGGCCGTCTTAACGGCTACGATTTCGGGGCGGGTAACATATTTTGGCCGATCGAATTATTTGTAACTGTACCCACCAGACGTGCGCATATATCTTCCACATGATCTCGTAACACTTTCTTATTCGTTGCTTCCGGCATAAGTTACTTGAATTATGAGAGATATACATCGAAATGTAATCATAAGAATTACACTTTATCGAATAGAATTGATGAAAAAAACAATCATTCGATCTGACAGAAAAATTATATTGTAATTACATTATCAATTTAAAATACATTGTGTGCACAATTTTAATTCAGCCTATTTTGAAATTAGTCAAAATGTTAAAGAACATAATTATCAAATTACCTGCATCTATTTATGCTATCAGTGCTATCTGTTTAAAAACTCGATATTTTTCTAATATAAATTAAAGAAAAGCATCTTTATTTTTCCTCAATATATTTTTTTGATATTGATATATCGGAAAATCGATATTTTCCATTTTAGTCGTGACAAGTTTAATTTTGGTATTATTTATTTATTTAAAATATTGTATATTTAACAGAATTGAAAAATGTGGTTTTATATCCAATTAAAAATATTCAATAGAATATTGAAAATAAAATTAAGTTTTGAATTATTCAAACAATGTCAAACTAGGATTTAGTGCACGAAGATAAATGCATTGTATGTCACAGACTTTTAGAAGAAAACACTAAATTGCTTGAACACATGGACGCAACCATGATATTAGTCTGCCAAAAATTCGAAACTATTGGCCATGCAGTAATAGTACAACTAATATTATGAGCGTCGAGATTACGTCCAGCATCGGATATTCGTAGGAAATATTTGCATGACGAACATCGGGTAGATTGAGACGAGTGCACTTCGATCTACGAAAAATTTTCATCCATTCCCCTCGAGGAAAAGTATTCTGCGTATATGTACAAGAAAAGTTTGTAAATCCGTCACGGAGATTCACGACATCAGTGATTTTCGTCACTCACAAGATTCTTGTGTCTGAGAGAGAATCTTTCTACACAATTCTATTCACGTATTTATTTCCGTAAATTTCTCCACAATTGTTCTCCTCTATTTAATTCAGAAGTACTCGTATATTTGTCAAATAACTATATATATATTTATACGTATAAATGTGTGTAAATGGCTTAGAGTAATAATAAAATAAAATAAAATAATAAATTATTTTAAGAGATAAGAAATTAATAAACTGTTTCATATTTTTTACCGCTTCAAAGCAAGTTTGAAAATTATTACCACTAAGTGCAATATTTTGGATAAACAGTGATTGAATTCAAATAAATATGGATCACGATGACGTTTGGCTTTGCTTTACGTGGCATAACGTATTAACGCTCCGGGGTCCCCCATATAGATTTGAGGTTTACCGTATTACGTAAACTAACATTTCCCTGTGTACGTAACAATTTCCATGATTTCCTTGCAGATTAAGCGTGTGATCAAATCCTCTCACCGCATCAAATATACATTCCCATCGGCGTTCGATTGAAACTTCGATTGAGACCGGCAATGAGCGTGCTTTGATAATTATAACATAATTTGCCGTACCGCGGCGTCGAGTAGCGCTCGAAAATAGTACATGATACGTAATCGTCACAGTTTCCAATGGGGCATTAAGCATATCGGTCAATTTTCGAACAATTTTAATTAAACCACGTAGCACAATGTACGGACGGTTTCCTATTTAGGTTAATGGAGATCGGTTCGGCGTATGTAATAAACCTTGCGTCGCCGTACTGGGAATATTTGGGACAAGGGTCGGAAGAGCGAACGAAGCCGCGTAAAGGGGTTGGGAGCGAGTCAAGCACTCATTTTGCGGAATATAAAAGTTTTACGAGGCGCGCGGGAACTGATGAGGCCGATACGTAATGCTGCTTGATCCATCAATGCCTTTCGGGAGTTCCGCGGATACTCCGCGTTAGAAAATTTATCATTGCCTATAAATCAGTCGCGGCGCGGCGTGGGAATTTTCAGGATACCGGAGAACGTGTCCCAATTAAGAAAGGTGCGTGTAGAATCGAATGTCGACAATTCGAAAAGTTACAAAGTCGACAAAATCGATTTCGATCAATTTTTGCCATCAATATATGTTTATCGAGAGATATCTGATGATATTTTTTAAATAAACATAAATTGTTTAAACAAAGGGAAAAACGCCGAAATCGGTCAGGACTGGATCTTGCTTGTCCGAATAATGTATTAATTCTTGAGTGACTTTTTACGTACAATTCTTTGCCCTGGCAGACCACGCGCCGTTACTTTCGGACATAACGCAGCCTCAAACCTAAGCCAGAACGATACAATCACACAATATCCCGTAATTATCGCATATTATTCCGAATTTCTTGTGTGTATTTTAATATAATTAAATTGATATCAATTTAATTGTGTGATTGTATCGTTCTGGCTTTGGTTGAGGCTGCGTTATGTCCGAAAGTAACGGCGTGTGATCTGCCAGGGCAAAGCGAATTGTACGTAAAAAGTCACTCAAAAATTAATATATTATTCGGACAAGCAAGATCCAGTCCTGACCGATTTCGGCGTTTTTCCCTTTGTTTGATTGTATACCTATCTTACACGGTCGTATAATCTTATACTTATTATAAATTGTTTATTTGTCGTTTATTATTGCATCAATAAGAGAATGCACTTTTATCAAGTTCGCTTTAAATGTTCTATCTCTCTCTTTCTTTCTCTAGTTAAAAATATAAATATATATTGCACATTATACGTAAAGTTGCAAATATTTCTTGTAATAAATAGGATAAAATATCATCTACAATAGCTGGTTTAAAAAATTTACATTTTGATTAACTTTAGAGTGACAGATTTAATTATTTTTTTGGAGTGTAATTTTATGTAAATACAAAGTAAATAATATTCTCTAGGAAAATAATATAGTTAATTTAAATTATGTTATAAATGACAAAGCACATAAAAGTATAAAAATCTAAATTTTCATATTTTTATTCTTTGCTGTTTTATAATTTTAATCATACGCTTCCTAGCTTTTAATGTAAATTTTAAAGAGACAAAATAATTATTAACTCAGAGAATCTTTAAATATGCTATAAAATATTTTATATAAGAAGAAAATATACGTAGTACAGCATTCAAAATTAATAACTTAAAGAAAATCATTGGTAATAGGTATATCTGAAAAAAAAAATTAGTAATTAAGATGATCAGTTGCGTAAAAGAAATTCTTATAAATATAAAATAAACCGAAAAAAGATCCATTATTGTATAACTTTAAAGATTACTATCACAATAGTCCAGATTTGATAAAATTATAACTTTAAATATTTTCAAACAATATCACATTAGTACATTAAAAATAGATTTCTAGATTAAATAACGATTAATATCGCGTTTAATTTAAATCATTAATCATTATTTTCTTACTTTTGTTAAACCGGAACTTGCTTACTGAATATTTCCTTAAAAAGCGATTTGCGTCATATTAAAAAGATCTGACATTTCAACAATTTAATTTCACCATTAATAAAATTTCAACGTTTTTTTTTTAATTTCACTTAATTAATGCAATTTAGATTTTATAATTCGCCGCACGTCGTCAATAAGTGCATTCTCGGAAATTGTTTCTTGGGGGAATTTTTTCCTATCGCGCGCGTTTCAAGAAATCTTCTGCTTCGCGTCCTACTGACGACCGCGACGGCGATGGCGATGGCGACGACTACAGCGGTGACGTCGTCGACGTCGACGACCTCGGACACCTTTTCTACCGCAGGAACTCGTTAAAAATACGTTTGCAAATGGGATTCCGCCTGGCGACGAGCCCTTTTTTTGTTGCACACTCCACCTTCCTAGCCACCCTCTTTAAAGTTTCATGCCTCGTGGGAATGGATCGCAGCTGCGCAACTACAGTTAAGCACCGCAGATCGCACTAAAGCAAAGCTAGAAGCCGCAATCTTCACTCAAAAGGATCTTCCGTCTGCTGTGGATCCTCCAGTTATAAAAGTTTCGACGAATATTGTTCTCACACATCATATTAATACCGCTCTCGTTAGCATCTAAATAGTACCGAGTTTGTTCGCGATTTCAAATATTTTGCCGTCTAAAGCAACGTTGAAATTTCTTGTAAGAATGATAAAACAGAGAAATATACATATGTCACGTATATAATTTTATATGAAGAATATAATTTCCATATAATCATAATTTACACGGTACACAAGAAACGAAGAAAAAAGCAATTTATGCAAATTGGAGTCTAACTGTTTTTATTAACAACAAGGAAATAAATGTTTGCAATGCAAATTATAGTTAATAAATCATTCCCGTTCAAATCAAAAAGCATATTAATTTTATAATTGTAATAAAAAGTTTTTGTATAAAAAATGATAATTACTTTAAAAATTACGTATCATAGATTAATTGGCCAAAAATAAATTGCTTTTGTTAACACTAAATAAATTGCTTTTGTTTCTGATTTTTTAAATATATGTATGAGTAAACTCTATATTTAAAACTTCCATTCATAAAAAAGAAAATGATCCTTGTCATAAAAAGAAAAAAAAAATTGATCTCAAATAAATTTATATGAATGAATAACATTTTTTCTCCCTTTTTTTCATCAAGCGTTGAATCATAGTGCAAACGTGTAACAAGGAAACTAATCGAAAGTTCCGTTTTTGGAATCGCATTTTAGTACGCGCGTGGCAGAGCGATCGCGAGATTGCCTATCGATCGTTGAAGCACCGATTTCGATATACGGGCAATTGGTTGTGCTTGGAATTGTTTTAAAAGCCGCTTGAATTCGAACACATCTATTATTTCGACGTCGGCCTTTCACCGTGCGTAAACACGGTAAGTGTTCATTGTCGTCGCTCCGCTTTTTCCTCCGCGCTTGTTTGCCGTCACGGCGAAAACTGCTTTACCATTATTTATCGGAATCCATTATTCCCACGAGTGGTAATTAAAAAGTTCGTATTTGGAGTTCGAGCAGTCGATCGCTTCGTCGCCGTCGCCGCCGCCGCCGCGCCGCCGCCGCCCGCGCCGCCGCCGACAACGATGATTCGAGTTCGTCGAAGTTGTAAAATTCGAATGGAACAGGCACCCCCAATTAAAAAATTATGACCACGTTGTAAGGCCCTACTCTGTTGATTAACGTTCCCGCCACTAGCAAAAAATAAATTTTTATTATCACTTCTCTTGTAAGTAACGATATCCGGTTTATTAGGCTTTTCGTTGCGTTGATTACTGTCTCGTTTCGCTTTAAAAATGCACTTGCGAGAATGAAATTAATGTTTCGTCCGTTGATTAATATCTTGATTTGTAATCCTATTCTACGTGGTGCTATTTTGTACTAGAATTGCTCGGGATACGCTTGGACTGGACGCGGATGAAAAATGGATCGATCGATCATATCGCTGGACGGACACGTTTCAATTGCTCGTGACAAATGTTTATAAAACTATCTGGCTAAAGATAGGAAACGTGATATATCTGCAAATAAATATTTGCTCATCGGTCGATTCAAATGAAATTTGAATAGTTATACCCTGTTATATAACCGGCTTAATCATCCGGTGCTTGTGATCATGAATTAAAGTGATATGAATAAATGATACTACCCGACTTACATATATCCCAAAGAAATGAGCTTCGCTTAAGTCTGATCTTATAATCATAATAAACGATTTTTAATTATTTTAATAATTTTATTTCTTTTAATAATTCTGCATTATTATAGAACTATAAATAAGATTAATGATATACATATTAAAAATTATGACATCTCAATTTATTTTGGAAACAATAATCAAAAACATGCGTAACTATCAAGTCAGTAATTAGTCGTGTTAATCGTCGATTTATTAAAGTATTAATAATATTTTAATTTTCAGTTATACATTTTTTAACATTATTGTTATTATCGGATAACGTATTGCTTAAGCAAAAAAGGATAAATCTTCTGCTTTATGCTCGTAACGCTTTGTTTTAGTGTATGGCTTCGCGTTGCCATTCCCACAATTAATTATGTTATCTGCTCAGACGGGCTACATAAATTCCTGGTTAACGTCCACTTCAACGTTGGTACGCGTCAGAACTTGACGTGCGCTACGGTATAGCCACGTGGCGCCACGAGTATTTCAATTTGCAGTTGTATTCTGTGCTCAGTGTTTGAAATCCTGCTTCTGCGCCGCGGAATCGTGCGAATACATTTACATTACTTACTACGAAATCCTGATATTTAGCTACCGCCTATTCGGTATATGTTCTCGACTCTCCCTCACGATGGTACCGTTTACACGGCGTGCAGGTTGTACGTTTCGCTTAAATGGTAGAAAGCGCGTTATCCGGCACAGTGCTTAAATATAGATATAACGTACAATGGGATAGGAACATATTTGCGCTGTCGCGCAAGTTTCCGGTACGGTGCATTTATGCATGTAAAAAAAAATGGAAGCTTTTCGCGGATTGCTCCGAGACATTTTATCTCGTACAATCGCAACAGATTGACGTTTTCTACTTTTAATTTCTTATTTTCAATGTATATCAATTTGATCGGTTGACATATAAAGTAAACGATCTTTATGCTTATATTATTATAGTACTAAGAATATCTTGTTTTTAATTTTTACACGATTTAAAAGAGAAAAAAATATAGATTAAATATTCTTTTTCTCAATTATATGCTTGCATCATTAAAAAATCATTTTTTTTCCAAAAAAAAGAATCTCTCTACTATATATAAATGTCGAAACAGATATCCCGAGTACTTTTTAATAATGCAGTAGTTCGGTTGCTAATTGTATCGAGATCGTGCTCGAAGTGGTGTAGCAAGCAGTTACTTAAAATGTAGAAAAGATACAAGATTTCATGGACGGTCACAGCCACGTCTGAAGAAAGTAATAATCATTATGCAAAGCTGTAGTCTGTGCGAGATAACTGGCAAGGGTTACCTGGAGAGGAATTCTCCAGACTGTAGTACGCTGCTGCGCGGCGATTTTCCTCGGTATGCTCTACATTTCATAATTTGAAAAAAGAAAGGGGCAGTAGCAGTGGGGCACGATAAGCCTCTGCATAGAATTAAGCAACATGGTTAGGCGCTATCAAAAGAGATAGTTACTTCATTTCTCCCAAGTACTACAATGAAACAAGCGTTATCGGATGCGAAATTTATAATACTTCTGGCACTATATATGTACGAGTTATATTTGCGACACTATATTTATAATTTAAAAAGACGAATGAGATGGAAATCTTTTCTCAATCATAGAACAAAATTTAAGAACATGTAAAAGCAATTAGTACGCTATATATAATTAGATTCTTATGTATAGAATAAATTATAAATCACGTAAAGTTTATCTTCTATTTTTACTTTTTTACAAGAAAGATAAAATACGCGTAAACTTAAAATTGTATTTTATTCGAAAGCATTAATCTCAAATTTCTGCGATTAAACATTTTTTGATCAGTATTTATAAAATCCACCTCGTTTATATATTTTTTAATATGTACATTTTACTATATTAAATTTTTTACATAACATTTATATAAAACAATGTCAAGTTCTCATTGCAAAATGTAAAATTATTAAGCGTCCTGTTTTAATATTTTTAATTGACATGTAGAGTATGCAACAAATCATAAAATAAAATACAATTTTAAAATGAATTCTATCAATTCAAACGAATTATATATTGAACGATATTTTATCTCAACGTTCTTCCTGCGTGACATACTTTTTTTAACATACACCAACCTTCGTTAGATAATCGGTGTCTCTGCCAGACATTCATCAATCATTACCGTATCAGTTGGATCAGCCGATCGTTTCGTGAGAGACAAATGGATGATCGAACTAAAAAGTATGTCAAATCGGAAATATGCTATTCACGTTATATAATAATCCTTTTGACTTCACGTAATAAGTACTCACGAAAAAATAATATCATAATACATAAAATAATATAAACGCATCTGATTGAAAAATTTAATATTGTTTTACATGCGTTATAAAAAAAATATATAAATGACAAGTTTCATAAGTAAGTGACAAATATTTAATTATAGAAACTTGAGATTAATGCTGAGAATAAAATGCAATTTGATCTTTACGTATATTTTAATTTTTATTATAAAATAATTATCGCATTATATACTCTGTTAAAAATAATACATATGTGTGCAATTGTAATAATCTCTTTTATCATTTGTTTTATGTAAAAAATGTAACATATAATTTGAATTATCCTGCAAGTGGCTAATTAAGTCTATCATAATGATAAGAATCGAAGCATTTAGGTTTCCGTTGTTCCACGAAGTGTTTCTTAGACTGCGTCTTGCAGTTCTTAAATGAGGCTGGTGACTATAACGTACAATTACGACTATACCTTTAACTAGAGACTAACATGTATCGGGCGAAGGTAACGGCAATGCGGTGTGTGAGATAGAAAGGACGTCGACGTCGTCGGTGGCAGGAGCGCAGTAATAGGTGCTGGTTCCGCAGTGAAGCAGAAGGGGTGAGTACTTAAAAGCCTACCTAGCACTCCGCTAATGTTCTCGTTACGTTTTAGCCCCCGTGCTTCCGCTTCGGATTTAATGCATCCGCCAATGCCATCGTCACGGACCGGAATCGAGGCGGATGCTGCACAGTGCGGCCAGCTAACCGGTTGTTGCAGCTGGGCGCATATCGGGGAACAGCGCGTGGAAACGCGTGAAATTTCGTCAGGTACAATTAATGTAATTTTTCGCACGACTCAACGCGTTAGCCGCTGACGACGAGTAAACGTCCGACATAAATGATAATTTGTTGAATTTCTCTCAAGCAGAGAAGCTTGAGAGAAGTTTTCACTATAATCATCATAATTCCTTATTTCGTTATAGAATAAACTTTTCTGTTATTTGAGTGTTAAATAAAAGCTAGAAGAAATTTATATTTCGACACTGATGTATAGATACTAATCGCCCTCGTAAAAAGAATAACGTTTTTATTTTACTATCACGCTCATAGCGTGACTATCCACTTGTTAGAAACCGGAAAAAAGTCTCTGACAGATCGGACTCCTCGATACAAAGAATTCCTAGCTATCCAGGTTGGATACGTCACTTTTCAGGTAGACATCGCACATGCGAGCCAATGCAATGGTGTGCAATCGATGGCGCGGAGGCGGTCAGTAGGATTTATGTATGAAACGCCGGTGGGGTTTGGAGAGATAAATTAGTCGTCTCGGCAATAAAAAGCCGACTTGCGGATAGCCTGGATTACACGGATGCACTGTGCGCCGAATCGATGGTACTTCTTGCCGCCTCCTGCCTGATCATCCACCTTCAGCGACATTATCCATTTTCGTACCCACATACGTACTCATGCTCGGAATCTATTACATGCCTTTATTCAAAGGCATATATGTATATGTATGTTCACATAAAAAACTCTAATTTTCAGATGCGTGCAATTTACGCGTCATAAACATTACTAATGCAATGTAAAAATCGCTATTTTCTATACTTGCATGTGTATAAATAGATACAAAGAAATTACATTTTTCTACCATTATTATGTCACCAATAACCAGTGATAACCAAAGTAACGGTCAAATCAAGTCGCTACCGTAATTTTAAAAAATAAAATAATCAAGAAAGCGATAATGTATCTTTTTCGTATCTAACATGTTTTGAAAAATGATATCAATGTTTAAAAGAACGATGAAATCAAATATAAATAATCGTTTTCACAAATATAAATAATAATGTTTCAATCTAAAGTATAATATGTATTTGCGTGAAAAGTTTTTCTTTCTGACAATGAGTAAATAATTAACATACTTCAAGTTTAGCTTCGTTATAAAGATATTTTCTTTAGCTTCAATTGCGTTGACGCAGAATCACGAAAAAGATATTTTAAACAAGTTTTTTCCGAGTACCTACGATCTAACATCGGCGTAAAAGCACATTGAATTTTAAACGCGTCCACGTCTCATAATCTCGTCTATGTTGCACGCTCGGACGTTTTCGCGTGTTTTAATATAAACAGGGCACCAGTACCAGGGCTTAAGTTCCATCTCGCATGCGCTACGTCGCCTCAACTTTTCAGCATGTAAAATGTAAATGAATGGAGGCGGAAGGGGGGGGGGGGATGTTTCGAACGCTAACCGCATGAGAAATCGCTGTGGCGGTCCTCGTCGACGTGTGAAACGTGGGAACAATGCGGGCGAGCACCGCGATGTCCAGGGACGCGTAGAAAAAACGGTCTGCTATGTCAAAAGTTTCATTTCGCGAAATGAAAATAATATTAAATCAGGCCGCGTATGTGCGCACGCGTTGTCTACCGCGCTTCCAAATTACTGTCCCGACTGCCCAAACATTATTTCACACTTTTATTTTATTCGTTTCCGTATTGTACCTTCTTGGTTGTAAGCCAAATCTTCGAAATTCAGAAGATAATAATTCCCGATTAGTCGTATTTTTCTATAAAATTTTCTAAAAAATAATAATTTAATCAAGTTTTCAGACTCAAATAACCTCTATTCCGTCACGATTAGTTCGAGATTCAGATAAAATTCTTTTTACGTTGTTTACATGTACCGTATGCGCAATCGATACTAATTCTACCAGTAAAATAATGGAATTTTTATACGGTAAATTTTTATAAACGCAAGAGCGAAACAGCGAACTTAATTTAAATTAACAACGAAAAATCTCCATCGCAATCTCGGAGTTTCTTGTGGCGAGATGAATTCTTTCAAGGTACACGGTGGACAGAACAACCACCGGAAGACATCTTGCGTTTTACGTTCGTAAGCCGCTGCCGTTAATAACACCACGCTCGTCTGCATCTTTTTCCGGAATTTTCCGCCACCGTGTCTCTATATTGCCGTTCCGTCACCATTTTCCCTTCTTGCTAGTCTACGCAATTTATCCACGTTCTAGCTATTTAATTAACCGCGATGTGAATGTTTTTTTCTATACAGAGTATCCTACGTAAAACTCCTACTATAGAAATCGTTCATGTTAGAATTTGATGATTTTTTTTATAGTCGATATTATTCTGGCAAGAATTCAATAGTATAATAGTTCAGATACGTTTACTTAAATTTTTAATTAAAAATTCGCACATTTATAATTAAAGAGTTTAGAGAACTAAGTTTTAAAGCAGTAAATTTTTTAAACCGTAAATAATCGCAAAGCGAATTATGTTATTAAAAATTAATTTTATTACTTAAATACATCAGGGTGTTTAAAACAAAAAATTTTAACACTTATATAAAAGTAACTTTTTTAGAAAAACAGAACTGATAACACAAGATATTATAATAACAAACGTATTTTGTCTTCAAAGAGTCTCCACTTGTTCACCATCATGGTCAACATATTCTTGGAATCTTCTCCAGGTGGTCTCCAGAGCCATGAGGCACATTTCTGGATATTGTTGTAATTATATTCGCAATTTTCTGTCGGAGATCTTGCACATTACAATGATGGTCTGTTCTGTTTTTCTAAAAAAGTTACTTCTATGTCTATCAGTTCTGTTTCTCGAAAAAAGTTACTCCCATTTAAGCATTAACATTTTTTTAAGCACTCTGAATTAAATGTCTTTGTATTAAAATTAAGAGACTGCTAATATTTTTATATTTTTTAAGGAATCTGTCATTAATCTGTCAGTTTATGTGGAATAGATACAAACGAGGAATATAGCGAGAGGGAGAAAGAGGAGAGATATATATATCTGTAAATGTTGCAGGTGCTTGTCATTTCACGTTTCAAGAGTAACAAACGGTTCGATGCGAGCAAATTAAAACGTTTAATTCGTCATCCAAAAGTTAACTCGTTACCAGCGCTGATTGCATCGCGAATGAAAATCGAAACACGCCCGGCGCGTAACGGGTCAATAATACTTGATTTTTTAATTTGTTATAGACGCGCGGCATCGATAAATCTCTCACAATCAACGCGGTGCATTCCGAGCCGGAGTAAGTGATGTATGAACAAATTTCAATCAGTGGCCCCGGCAAATTATTGATCCACGAGCACCTAGTATTATCGCCTATATCCTACATAGTTGTCGATTTGCTGATTTCTAAACGGTCCGCTGCGTGGGTCGGATAATAAAACCAAACCGAGAAGAATTTATTCAATGGTACTCTTCGGAAAGTAATAATGCACCTGCGGTTGTACCATCGATAGGACGTCGCATTCGATTTAAAGCCGTTATTAGTACTTTTTTCAACACTGAATAAAATCGAAGGAAGCGTCCCACAATATCGAACCCGCGACTAATAATCACGTCAGCATATCGATCAGCCGTCTGCCGGAAAAAAACATTTTCATTTACCCGAGAACAGTTATTTATTAAATTATATATATACGTCAGTTGCGAAATGGATAAAACATATTTTCTCATTTACGCCAGATAAAGTAAATCACGCAATAAAGTAAAATCGATTATGCGTTATTCACGCAAATAAAATTATCGCAATTTCGTATGTTAATGCGCGCGGCTTAATGAAATTGAGTTTATGTAATTTAATAATATTAAAACACCGGATGAAATACGTATTAGCAATATATAAGTATACGCAAATATGCAGAATATCTCTTCGGATATCATCACGTTTATCCTCGCGTTTTACTCCGCGTACATTAGCAGCACATTATTCAATCTATGCAGAAAGACTCGGACACCTCCATGTACGGAATTTAGGTGGAATCTCGATTCCATCGCGGTTGGTTGAATTACGATTTCGTATAATTAGGCCGCGAGAGAGAAAAAAGTCCCCACCTTTTGCCTGGAATCTCGTTTTGTTCGATTTTCGCAGTGTATTCGATTTTCCTCAGCGAATTCTTGCGCTTATTAACACCTCATTCCGAGAGTTCAGAAAGAATCACCGCGGGTATAATTTCGTGATCGCGTTTTACGCGTTATCCCGTCGATAGCGTGATTTCGACTCGTTTCTGGAGGGATCGCACTTTATCGATTCGCAATTATATTTTAACGAATGTGCGGGATAACGAGGTGCAACGCGCGTAGTTAATATACGCGCATATCCGCTTGCCAATTATGATCGACTATTATAACAACTTTCTCCCGCCCGCGGATCAAACTGACTTTGTTATTGTATATACACGCTATTAAATGTATAATAACTAACGCTACATTGTCAACGTGATAAAATTGCCGCTACATGAATTTTATTGAGTCGGTGGGCGTTTTTGTGCATTACTTACATATCATACTGTTATTACTGTTGCATATCATAACTTATTATCACGTATGGATAGCTTGCAAACTTTGCAAGAAATCCGTATCTTTTGCATTGGTTTTTTTTATATAAATAAAATTCTTTATCATTTTTAATTGTTGATTACCTAGAAGCATACTATATAGTGTTCTGGAGAAGTTTGAATACTATTTGTGAGATACAATGCAGAAATCAGATCGTATAGTAATGCTATATTTACCGTATCGTACGTCTATGAAATATTGTATAGAGAGAGGCAAGTGCTTGTCAAAACCAACTATTGAAAATCGAAGCCAGACGTATTGTTAACGGGACTCTCAATCGCGTCTTCGTATATCCAATTATCGGGTTCTTGTAAGAATGCATTGTATGAATTATATATTGTATCTCTCCCGATTCAAGCATCGTTTTGATACCTTTAGAAGAGAGTCTTTAGACATCCATATTTCTATAACTATTTCCATCTATTGATAAATAGAATTGGTATTTATCAACTTACAATGTGCTATCAAAACGATGATTAATTTGTCTAATAGCATTTTATTAAAAGTATAACAAAAATAAGGTAAAAGATTCTTTTTTTTACTTAAGTTATTACAAAACAATTATTTCAGAACATATATTTAGTTATCTATTGTTATAACAAAAACATTAGAGAAACAACTGTTGCGAGATGGATGCGCAGAAGAAATATGGGCCGCAGTGAAAAAGCGGTGTGAATGTGTTGAAATCAAAATTGCAAGATAGATTGTCGATATTGACATGGTTTATGAGTCATTTCTCTTATCCGTTTCACCGGTGAAATTGCTGTTCAAATATCAATTTTGAAAGAAGCGTTGACGCGCTCGGCAAAAAACTAAAGTACAAGTTTTTGAAAAAAAAAACCAGTAATCATATAAAATGTTTAAAATGATGTTCGTATAATGACATACTCTCTAAATCTGAATAAGTGAATAGTCACTGATATCAGTGCCTATTCACTGTGATTCAACAGTACTATTCACTGATTCAGATTTAGGGAGTATCAAATCTTTGAGAACAATTACTTTGGTCGACATAGAATTCGAGAAACAAATCGCTGCATCCATTGCAATCCAACCAGAGGGTAACCAGAGCAGAAACATAGGAAAAGCATGCTTTAAAGCAGATAATCTGATTATTAGCTCTTCGCTAATCTTTTCTGCGAAATTAGACCAACTCTCCCTAGTTGCGAAACGAAGTTCTCCGGTCGTTCTCTGTGTACGGCAAAGTAGATTTCCTGCCGTCCCGTGGAATTGAATCCTTGCGCAACTTCGGTTTTCAACGAGAGAAATAGCTACTATAACCTTTTGCCATTCACTGTATTGTAATTCCGCCGATAGAGGATTCGGATTTAGTAACGTTCCACTGTGCGCATTATTTCGTATTCGATGGCGCATTCTGAATTCCGTTGCGTACACAAACGGATTAACGCGAAATATAAGCAAAGAGAAACAATTTATTTTCTCTATAGATATTTTCGATAAAAATTATCATAGAGTTTTTGTTCGTAAACGAGATTTTGTATACTAACCATTTATTCGCAAGTTTTATACCATACATAAAGAACAATCAATACGTCCTGGATAGTATTTACATCAAAACTAGAACTTCAGAAAAAGTAATAAATTATACTTATTCTTTCATTTTTTTATGCAACAATTCTTTCATTATTTATGCACATTTGGTGAATTTGTTTGGAAATAAAGCGAAAACCACTTGCCTTTCAAGAAACTCTTCAATTCGAAGAGAAGAGAGTCAAAGGGCTAAATTCACCAGGAATTCACCAGATTTGCTTCTCTGCACATTTCCTTTTGAAAGGCAAACATGCTTTTCACGAGATAAAACTTAATGCGACGAAATAGCTGTATAAATTAAACGTGCGTGGATTACTGGAGTCATTGCGAGCCGAAAAATTTTCGACTCAGATTAACTTCAACAATTTAAAAATGTACCAATTTTTGTAAAATTCCGGTTTTAAGTATTATTCATCATACCTCATATATTTAAAGCAAAATTAATTCATTATACAATTCAGCTGTTGTTAGCCATTCCCATTAAAACTCGAGAGAAATAATAAACGCTTTGTAAAAAAGAAGTGATATAAAATTTGAAAGAATACTTCTGTAATGGACGTCACAGTAAAGCACATTTTTAACAGTAAATTTTATATCAAGTTGCCCCACGCGTTACTGAGAAATAAAGACTCGCCGTCTATAATAAAACATATCCGTTCATAGATAGTGTAAGAATTTAGGTGCGGATTTGCAGCGACAAATTCGAAAATCTTGATGGCACAAAGCATATTTCAGGAATGAGCTCGCGAAGCCGGCCGTAATAGCTTCATTCATCGGACATTCGAAAGAGGATTTTATGGACTCTCTGTACAAAGTACAGCATGCAAATGCGATTATGCCACAACGATATACGAGCGAATCGATCGCCGCGCTTCTATACTCGGATACCCTTTCAAACTGAGAGCAGTTAATTTTCTGCAGATCTAACTCTCCGCGCTTCTACATCTCTCTTTCGACAATTTTGTGATTATCATGCGTACCGTTATTGAGCGTGTAACTTTCTTATTCTTAAATCCTAGTTAAATCAAATTGCACGTACAGTGATTACGGATACGGAAGATACGTAAATATATTTGATAATCTTATAACATCTTGTCATTTTTTAACTTTTTTTATCTAAAAATGCTTTGCACTAAAGTTTTTAAGAATTATTACGAGAAAACGTAATTAAAACTATTAACTTGTCTAAGAGCAAATATAAAATATTTAATGCTAGTCATATATTTATTATTAGAAAAATGGATATAAAAAATGTACATACACATCTAACAAAGAATCAATAAATTAAATTATATCTATCATATATATTTTATATTTTTCACTTATACCGTAAAAATAACTTGAAAGTTTTCATACATTCCAATTTTCAATATGCATATAAATTGGGACGAAACAAGCTTTATTTATTTGTTTTCAAATAAATTGATGTCTGCAAAAAAGTAATAATTTACTATTTATTTTTCTTTCAAGCGCTGTACATATTTTAAGAATAATTTGAAAATATCATGCTTAAATGAAATCGAGTGATATTTGAAATAGATCAATGTTACGAGCTGCTCATTTTTCGCGATTACGACTTCACGTAATCGTTCAAACAAATATTGCGTGTATATATAAGGGTAATGCTGACACTTGCAATTCTCTTCGCGGCAAACGGCTCTCGCGCTTTAACGCGTAAACGTGCACACCGGTTCAATGAATCGGTAATATTTTCGCAGGGCCATTATGCGCAATTATTCCACAATTGCGCCCAATTTCTACTATTGCGCGAAGGCCGGAATGGATATTATGTAACGGTAGAGTAACGGCGCATCGGCCATTAATATTTCGCGCTTGTCATCGAAATTCAATTTCCGCACGGTGGTCGACGCCCGCCAGGAACTCTAATTTAGTGTCTGTGGTCGCGTCAATCAACTATAGGATCGGCCAACTAGCTGGAAATAATTAACGCCTCGCGCACATTGTAGCTCGTAAACATCTCCATCAATACTATTGATTAGACGATTACGATTCCTTTCCCGATCATGGTTCTCCGCGGATTTTCGCGCAATCTTATTCAATCGAAACTTTCTAGTTAAATTCAAATCTGGTGAGTGTAAATAATTCCCACATATTGCATGGTATTTAGTACAATGACATCTTTCTCATTTTAAACGACTGTCGAGACACAATCACATATAAATATATAATGGAAAATATGTTACAAGAAAGACTGTAAATACTATATTTAGAATAATTTAGTATAAACAATATCTTACTATAACAAATTTCTCATTTTGTGAAAACAATTAAAAATAGATTAGGTGGAATTTGGTGGAAATTGCTAATCAATGGATTTTTCTAATTAAAAAAACATTTCTCATACATTTTATGCACGACAGTCATGAATATCTGTCTTGTCTTCTTTCATAAAATAAATAACACATTTAAATTGTATGCAATTAACACATGGTTATCCGATGATAATTACGTACGCGACGTTTTTAATCATTCAGTATAATGCGAGACCGGGGAAATCGATCGTCGCATAGCGAACGGCTTTAATTCAGTGGTTGCACATAATGTCTTTAATTCATGATGATAAAAAAGAGATACGGAAACATTCCGATAATTTTAAATGCTATAACAATTACTCTAACTTTTCGAGAGAAACGAGCGATCGCGGCGTATGCTCTGTCGTAAGAAATACTTTAATACACAAGAACTTCTTTGCAATATACGATACGATTCTAAAAATATAAAACCCGATATGAGAGGCCATTCTTTTGTTCCTGCATCGAGTACCGTGTCTCCTGTACATTTACGTACAAAAACCTCTCGATACCGATATTCGTCGAGGGAAAAGTACCATCGCATTAAAGCGCGATACTTCCCTCCTGTTTATTCGAATTTTATTTGTCGAAAATATTCGATAAAATATTTGCAGAAAAGGAAATAAATATCGTAACGCGAACCGCGTTACTCGTAAATTATGTTGTTTTCTTTCCCACCCGTAGGTATCCAATTTCCCAGCAAATGCCGGAACGTTCAATCCGTAAGAAACTGAATTCGACGTAATATACGTACCAGCGAGATAGGTATGCGGAAAATTTTAATACTACATTCGGTCTTACTAACTCAGAGGCGGCAAAGATCCACGATCTATGCCTACGCCGGAGAAATAGTATAGTGGCTATATTAAATGCCGTATATGCATGATTGCATTCGGCATTCGCAATCGCAAACTGTGTATTCGTTCCATCATTCGATAGAAATATTAATAATATAATTTATATAAAATATTCATCTATATAAAATGTAAAATATTCCTCAGATTTGTTCCTTTGCAGACCTCAGGTCGTTTTATCTAATTGATATAAAAGCAAGTTATCAAAAATTAAATTGATGGGCTAATGATAAGATTAAGATAAAATCGCGTTAAAAGAATTAATAAAATAAATTAATAAAATAAATATTTCTATTAGTAAATAAACTGAATTTGAACACATTATATGACTGACGTGTTTTATTTATCACAAATATGTTACTGTCTTTTTTTCATCTATATTTATGATACATGCATATTTAAAGAGACTCTGAATATTTCTTTTTTTTACGCCACTTACATATAATATTTAATACTGGAAACGGAGAAAAATATATATAGATCATGAATGCAATTAAACTTCCCAGAGATGTACCTATATATAAAATATTTCCTTTTTTTATAAATATCAATTTGTATAAATTAATTAAATTAATAAGAATAAATTAATATAAATATCAATTTATTTTGATTTTACTAATTTATTTTAATAGATTCCGTACATAAATATCTACTTCCGTAATTATCGGCCATGAGATAGAAAAAACATGAGAAAATTGAAATAAAAATTTCGTCATGTAATAAGGCATCATAATGTGTGCCAATAAATAATATAAAACAGTGTAACGAGTTCTGTTTGGATGAATATATATATATAAGCGACGGATAATTGCACGCACTTCGGAATTAAATACTGATCCTAATCTGTCCTCTATTTAGTAGCCCATCTATTTAAAATCAACGGACTTATGAAATATCGTAGTTGTAAATCATATTTTTATATTGTTGCTAAATTAATGTATGTATGTATGCATATACGTATGTCTAATACAATTTTCACGGATCCGTGTTTTTCCTAAATTTAAAATAAAATATAATTTATGACTCACTGGTGCGAAGCACACAGCAGCGGAGTCGTATAATATATTTATACAACTCAACATAGTTACAAGCTATGTTGAGTTGTAAAATAAAAATATATCTAAGTTATTACCATACCCAAAATAATTATTATTATAAATAAAATACTATTTTTTCTCGCACATTAAATTAATTTTCCTTTTTAAGCAAATATCTATTAAAATAATTATATAATTTCCGAAAAAGATCTTTCATCTTAATTATAGAATTGTCTCAAATTCCACAAATAAAAACTTAATTGTTTTATTTAATAATAATTAAAATTTTTAATATGCCATGTTAGTAATATTGTATGTTTCATCGTTACATATATATTTGCAGATTTAATTATAGATATACATATATGTGTATTATATTACACATCAAAAATATTTTTAAATACCTCTTATAAAATACATAATATCAGATGTTTTATGCGCATAATAATACAAAACGAACTATAACATGCATTATTGCAGGGATAATTAATTCCACAAGAAATCGTAAAAATAAATAAAATAAAATATTACTTACCCTATGGTTATTCCGCCCGATGCTCCCCGAGCCTCCTCCTCCTCCTCTCTTGTTCCATTGTTACTGCTTCTTCACGTACACAGTACTAGTAAAAAAAAAATACCGTACTTTACTTCGCACTGTTAAGCAGGATACAATTAATAACGTTAATGGCTCGAGTAATTGACTAATTAAAACGTGATGGATTGTTCCAAAATATGCAATCAAAATACAAAATTTTTGCAATACATCTCGGGTGCATAAATCTCGCGAACAAACATAGTATTAATAAACGGTGGTATGTCACAACTCACAATTGAGTTTATTTGATTAAACGATTTGTGTATTGTTTTCACGTTCTGAACGATTCCAAAATATATAATAGACGAATAAATATGAACAGGTGGAAAATCTAAAGTTCGACGTGACATATATTCAATTTCATGTGATTAAATTAAAAAGAAACGGCAAGCGCCTGAAAAATATAACGAAACAATTATTCTCATCTGTCTTAATTTTTATTTGCTTCGAGTGAATTGGTGAATAGACCGCACGAAACATCTATCTCGGTAACTATTTGTCGTTTCGATATACGCCTGCGAATAGTTAATAGTTAATTAATCACGATTAAGTGATCCGATAATCAATAATTGTTCGTAGGTAGGTATTGATCGCGAGTCTCGAGAGACAATAGCACGAGGAGCGATTTTCGCCGCTGCTATATCTACTCGAATTTCACGGTGCGAATGATAGCTCGGTGACCTCGTGTAAGCTCAACGCGCACCCGTACGGCAATAACCGTTCTCCGTGCGCCACACCAAACGCCAAGGCCGCGCATCACACACAAACACCAAGGTCGAAACAACGCGTCAAACATTCTTTGATAATTCCGAAATATTCAAAGCGTTATAAACTCACGTTAAATATTCTATTCCTTTCTTATTATGTATTTTTGATGAATAAACTACTGTCGCATATCCTGTTTCGTTTTGTGAACTAATTAGCATTACTTTGGCATAATTAATTTCATTTGAGTGTCTCGAAAACTTAATAATAATATTATTACTTAAATTATAATTCAACAAATGTACTGCAGTCTGATTGATACGCGTATATCTTATATTACATACATACTGCTAATAACAACCTTTAATCATTGTACCTATATTATTTAATTCCTTTTTAAATAAAAACATGAATAATAGATTTATCTATTATATTATTTTCAAGGGATTATTAAATTTGATACTTGTTTGAAGAATAAAATCTGTTTTTGTTTTGATTAAAAGTCTTTATGTAAATTAATAAATATTTCTTATAATTACCTTTTTTTAAATTATTACGTCTCGCGAAAAATAAGATTATGTAATAAATTAATAATTATGATTTTAATAAACATAAAAGTGAGATTAACTCGGAAATAGTCACTTAGATTTTTTTGCATAAACAATTATTTTTGTATACCTCTTTTGTATTATAGTTTTATAGATTTACTCAAAAATTACTCCAGATGACTATTCCCGGATTAAAACTTAAATTATTGTATGAAAAAATGTAAGAAAAAATATAATAAAATAATGTAATAATAACCATTTTCTAGATTTATTAAAATCGCACAGTTTTGTTTCTCTTGAAATATAAATTGGAAAAAATAATATAATGATAAATAAATATCCATAAATACTTTTTCAATCAAAACAATAATAAATTTTATTTCTCAAATAATTATATGTTAGATTCATCCTTCTTGCAGTAATGTAGTAATTAATCAATCATTTAAATTTTCATTAAAAGAGAAGATTGTACGACTTGTATGCAATAATTGCAATCTGCTATTATTATTGGTACTGACAAGCTTTAGCAGACACAATAAATGCGAGAAAGAAAAAGAAAAACGGGATTACGATGTCTACGGAATTACGCGAACAATTTCAACAAGTGTCAGTTTTAATAAAAATACGTTTACAAAAGGCTGTAACTTCAATATTTGATTTTACTTAAAGAGTGCGATAGAAGCAGACATTACAAAAGTTTCACGTGGAGTTTGATCTTTGTCCATTCTATTCTTACCATTGTTTAAACATTATCGGAATTACGAGGCGACTTTAAAGTTTATGCTCTCTTGCAATAATATGTTCTTTCTGTACTTCTATTTAATATTTGTCTTGGTTGTGGTACACTTTGGTACCGGTATTACATTATCGCAGAATTTTTATCCTCTCGCGAAGAAAGAGAATTATCGCACAATTTTATCTCGAAAAACTCGTTTGCATACTTTTGCCGATGGCGAAATCCGTTTAGCAACCCTCAGAACCCTCAAACAATACACCCTCGTCTAGGACAAGCAAGTATAAACAGGCAATCAGGTTCGGTCCCAAATTCGAAATAGCAAGATAAATAAGTTGATAGGATGATGCTAATTGCGATACCAAGAGCACCTACTGCGTTAAAGAGATAACAAGGAGCCCATTAGCGTAACGAAGCCGAGTAGCCAAATCCATTTTTGCCCGAAGTTTCGTCGCGCGCAATAATGAATGCTAATACTGTTACGCGATGCACATGTTCCTGTCAATTATGAGACTTTAAATTGTTTCGAGGCGTACTAAGGACTCAAGGTACAGCTGCACTCGTGCTGATGTAATGTGATTCGTACGCTTAGTGTTGCGTAAAAATTGTGAAAAATCCTTGGGTAATTACGAGATTAAAATGCCAATTGAGAAATTAAGAATTATTTTTCTTCTTCAACTGAGAAAAAAATGAGAATTAGAAATGTTACTCGTGAAACAGTGAATTATATCAATAATACAATAGGAGTAAAACAATTAAAATATATTGAAATTATATGCATTGCATGTATTAAATTTATTTGGGTATACCACTAGTCACTTTTTTATGGCTTAATATTCGATGTGACTAACTTAATAATGTGTTCTAAAGATAGAGAGAGAGAATAAAGAGACTATTAGATCTTTATATATTTTTGCACGTACATAAAACGTAAATCAAATTATTCATACAAATATAATTTTAAGATAATAAAACTAGAAATTGTAATTCAGTTCTTAAACGTGACGAAATAAATAAATTTTCATACGGAAATTATATATGTACATGGCATATTTTGATACGTAAACTGATAGCAGCGTGAAAGAACTTCATGATCAAAGTAATAGGTAATAGATAAGTATTACTGCAGCATGAATCTACATTGATTGGACTGCATTCGTTTGATTACGGTAATAACTTGCCCAGGATACGACGTTTGAATCGCGTAAATTGAAGGGTTTTTCGCAAACAAGTCGTGATTTGAAGGTCTTTATTACATTTTGTCGTAAGCCGCAGCGCGTATTTCATGTTATATACATATAAAACGTTTCAGACATTTGTAAGTATAAATTCTCTCGGTGATAAATACATAAAAATTAAAGAATTTTGGCCACAGTTAATTCTATAAATGTGTAAATCGTATAAGTCATTATTTATTTAAATTTAAATCAATCTTCTTTTAATAAAAAAAGATTAATTTAATTAAAAAGTAGAAAGTTATAAGTAAGAAAGGAATAAAAGTCCTATTCTTGTTACAGGTTAATTGATTCTAATCTTGTTAAATATCTCTTGTCAAAGTTAAAGTATAAAACTTTTAATATATTCTATTTTTAGAGAAATAAAAAACTATTATAATTATCAATAACTAATTAATCGATAAAATGTGACTTTCTGACATACGTCGAGTAGTACTAAACTGAAACATGTTAATACCAACGTGTAACTCGACTTGCCGCTAGTTAGGGGATCAACATTTGCCAGCACTAGCTACTGTCGTTGCAGCTCGTTACGCTAGAGTGTGTTGTCGGTATTTAGAATGTTATTCTCGCATCCTCCAAGAGAAAACTTACAATTACTAACAATAACGTCTTTTATATAAAAAAAAAACTGATTGTACGAATATAAAGACTGAAAAATCTTTGATAAAGAAATAAATTCCTGATGTAGAAATATGTAAATTCTTTGTATATAAAGAGAGAGAGAGGGGTCATTTTTGTATATATGTCAATATATAAATGGTTTAATAAAGACATGAAATAGCAAGATAACCGTCAATGAGTAAGCTAAAATCAAACAGCGACGGAACTTCCTGACGTACTGCATCAACGAATGCTACGGTATTTAGGAATAAACCATATTCATACAAGCGTGTAATTCAAATGGCCGCCAGTTAAAGGATCATTATTCACTAGCGTCAGTTGAAAGTTGAAACTTGTTATAATATCCCTACGGTATGCACATAACATTACTCTTATACTATCGAAAGTTTCGTCAATTGCAAGCAATAATAATTTATCGTAAAAAATACAAAGTACGAAAAAAGAGAATTTATATTTTATAAGAGTTATATTTAGGAGAACGAATCACATGATTCCTCTTCGTGTCGAAAAGAAAATTGAAATCTGAAATATTTAATTATCTTACAGATGTCACGTTATTTTTTGCAGACTAAAAGGATTAATTTTATAAATGTGTCGTGGAATGTACCTAAATAAATGGTCGACACAAATGGATGACTTAGAGAAATGATTGTAACTTAGCGAACTTACGAGGGGCAACCGGTAGCCACCGACGACGAATTCGGCTGTCTCGGTCACTAATACGATTACACATACGCGTGCGCGTCCACAACTATCGTCAACTCGATTACTCCGTTCCATAGGCAGCATACCTCCACAATGGAGAAACGGTAGCGCGCTACCGAGACCGTTTGATCACGTACCGAAACTTCACCCCTAGAAGATCCTGAACGCGAGCAACTGCTTTAACGATGCCGGGGGCTCGTAGCGATTCCACGTCACGGCGTAAATGACAAAAGCGATTTTGCAAAAGCTACGGCAATACAGATTTAGAGTGACTGAGCATCTATTTCGGCTTTCGAGAATACATCTTCCTTTTTATTGTATTAGAACTGACTCGGAAAAATAATTTTCTACCTTTTCAAAAAACAAAGACTTGATTCATAAACAATAAAAATTATTAATATCTACTTTTCTTACAGAAAGCAGAAATTTTGTGAACGTTGTGTTATATAGCCTCAAGGAGAGGTTGAAGGCACATATTTTCCCTCATCCGAGGGATAACACCAAAAAAAAAAAAAAGAAAGCAGAAATTTATAAATAGATTCCTATATATAATCTTGCTAGATTCATAACTGGTTAAAGTATACTTGACAGAAAATGATCATATTGGTTTTAGTATCAACGTATGCTTGATTTTTTTCGTAACTATTGTGAAAAATTTTTTTACATTTTATATTCTTTACTGATATTTTAGAAAGAATTTAGGATATTTTATTGTCACTCGATCGTCTCATGTTACTAAAATTTTAGAATTTCGATGTCGAATAACGCTATTAACCAGTGTATGCAATTTCATTGTAATCCAAACAAAGTATTTTTTTCCAAACATTTTATTTTTTTGTTTTTATTTATTGTTATATTTATATATTTTTAATAATAAAAAAATAAAAGAATTTTGTGTACAGAGTTTTTTTTCACTGTTATCCTAGCCATATTCCATTGGTTTCAGGGAATTTTTGCAATTCTGGTTCGCCGCCTTTCATTAAAACATTCTCGTCAAAACGCTTAGTCATATCGACGCGAAATTGCGGAAAGAGTACGAACGAAATCGCACATCTGCAGCTTCGCCCAGGAGATTCTTCATTCCGTTTTGTTGCGTATTTAGAGAGTTTCGGTTTATCGCGATTGAGGTTTATTTTAATCGAGTTGCTTGGAACTCGGAAGATATTTGCGCGACGCTTAAATACCCTCTTTCCTTATTCTACATTATGATTTTATCATGATTGCATCAAAGCAGTTACAATACAGTTGAATGTGTGACTAAATATAATCTTGTTCACGAAAACAATGTATAATATGCAAAAATCCAATCAATCGCGCAATTTCCGTTTTAGATAATAATCAATCTTTATACATATACGAATAATTAAAACATTTACTATTACACACGTATGTGTAAAAGATAACTGTTATCTTCGTTATTAATTGGCCAGAATGTTAATTATTATAATACGCATGGTTGTAAAAAAATGAGACATAGAGAAAGATTTATTCGGTGACGAATTAATTCAACCTATTTATGATATACGAATCACACAATTGCAATCAAAGCTTTCCCTTATTTCCTTATTCCGAAAACAGCAACCCAATGCGTCCCGGCCATCATAAATCGGGATATGGACAGCCCCTAAGCCGACGCAATTTCGGTGGATGTGCTCAAACGACGCACGTGCGTCCGCCCCGTGATCGTATTCACATGCAAATGACACGCGGCGATGCGGTGCAACGACGGTAGTTCCGCGACGACCGACATCAAGAGATCGTGATCAACATTCCTCTTACCTGTTACGCGCGCAGGGGTAAACCTTCCCCGGGGCTTCGCACTGTTGCTGTTGCAGTATCGGTTGCAGCAGCAGCCGCCCGCCGCCGCCGCCGGTGCCTGCCTCGTATCGGTCACGTGCGCCACCGTACCGTAACCGTGGAATCGCTTTCGTGGCGAACCTGCAACGATATCGCGTACATAAACGGGCAAACATCGATCCCGGCTTATTGTTACGTCCCGCGCGGAATACAATCGCGTAACCGCCCCGCGCGTGCCTGCGAAAGCACGCGCGTCCGTTATCGCTCGTTCCTCGTCGCGCCGATATACCTGCGTCCCCTTTTCATCCTCCCCCCACGCCGCGGCGCCGTGCTCCTTGACGTATCTTTGACCTCCTTTCCCGCGATTTTACGCGACGCGATAACAGCGATCGTGTGGTACAGTAGTGGCCAATTCGGCGGGCTCGATTCGCGTTCACGTATAACTTACGCGTCTGGCTCGATAGCGAGATCACGATCGGCGACTATCCCATTTTCGATTACTCTTATCGCGGGGTGCCTCGAATGTCCTCGTTCCCTCTGCCCGAGTTGGTCAGGGGAATAAAGATAGTCTCTTTACGCGGGCATTGCCGGGACACTCAAACGGCGCGGTCGTTTGCGCATAATGTTGGTTTATACACAGGACTCTGCTTAGATTACGAGTTAACTTTCTACAAAGTGCTTTAAAGTAACGCGACTACTTCGCCGCTTTTTACTGCATTTACACAGTTTTACAAAATTTCAAGAAGTTAAAGATAAATTCTGCGATTAAGGTCCCGAGCGAGGCATCTCTCCACTCTTATAAATTATTTAATCCGACGATGCTTCCTCTAATGACGACGCGTGCGGAAAAATACAAAGAAAGAAAAAAAAACAGGACCTTTATTTATTCTCGATTCAATTACGTCAGATTTTTAATCTATGGTAAGCAAACGCCGTTAAATATTATTTACGCTATGGAGAGCTAATAAATTTAATTCTTTGTTCCGTGGCGCTATTGCCGCGAGTTAACAATAGGCATTCTGAACTAACTTTCTTTCCTGTTCTCTCGTTCATAGAATATATAAAAAATAATGATAATAAGCCGTAGGATTACTTGCGCATAATAAAACGGAGCAGAAAGAGATTTATTTAAACTTTTAACGTTACGCCTCATAGAAATTCGATATCGATTTGAGTTAACTCTCGAGTGGGCGCATGGAATGTATTTTACATCCTACAACAGCTTGGAAAAAATGAGTATTCTGGACTAATTTCAATACAGAATCGATTATTATAAAAAAACATTAAAATTAAAGTTTCAACCTATTGATATACTTTAAGATATGAGCAACGGTGAACAATATTAAGGCTGCTGTCTACTCGCTGCTTCTATTCTTATGTGATGACGTCAGAGGCGAGAAATTGCACGCCAAAAATTCTTGCTGTATACTTTGAAATAAAAAGATATATCCATAAAACGCGATTGTAATTGATTGAGCACATTTGTAAAATATACCGAATTGACGTGCGATTTCTCGCTTCTGACGTCATCAAATAAGAATAGAAGCGGCGAGTAGGCAGGATACGATTGAGCACATAACCACCTTAAACAGAAAACAAAAAAATATTAACTGGTTTAATATTTGTAGCATAAAGGTATAATTTATACCCCACGCGCCCTTTTACACTGTTAAATATTAAATAATGAAATTTAAATCACTTGAGTTAAATATATATAGCATTTTCTTATTTTTAACTACCATGTGTGTGTGTGTGTGCGTCGAAACTTATTATTTTAACTTCACTGTTTTAGTTAAATTAATGACATATATTGAGTAAGAGCAATGGCGATTTATAAGAATGGTTAAAAATGATTCAAATTGAGTATAATTTGACATTACAAATTTAACAGTGTATACATACGTTTCAAATTTTTACGCGTTCATGCACTGGAGAGTTAATCATGCCGTCGAATCGATCGCGTCGTCGCTCGGATCAATCACGCCGTGTTTCGTTCGACAACGGTTCCGGTTCGGAACAACGCTGATAACAATTGAGTCGGACTATTTCATACGTCATCGCGATTATCTTTAAGCCTTACGACAGATATAACGCGCGTCACACGGTCATACTCGAACGCGAGACATAACCTGCCGGAGTTACCTACCCGTCCAAGGGGCTGCAGCAGATAAGCGGGCGGATAACGTCGCGTTCACGTGGGCCGACGATTAGAATCAGGCTTCCAAAGTAAGCGACGAGGTTGCCGGCCCGTCCGGGCGATTGCGAGTATCAAGCTGACGCTTTAGCTCCCGCTCGCGATTATGCGCCCGATCCCCCGAGCCGACGCCGACGGCGGCGAAAACGTATAATACCTTGAGATACGCATGAGATGCAGCCAGCGGAATTCACTGATTGTGAGGAACGCGAGACGCGATTGGATTAAGAATCTCGCTTGCGCGCGCGTTCGGAATCTTCTCACGTATACGCATAACTCCGTAATTCCGGTGTCTTTCCTCTCGCGTCGCAAAGACGCGGACGTTGCGGGCCACCGCGCGACACCGTCTTCCTTTTAACTGACAGACAATCAGTTGGCGCTAAGTTCACGGTGCTTCGCGATCGATTCGATCGACGTAATACCGCGATCGCGACGTATTTTTTTCCCATTAATGGCAACAAAGCCCGCGCGGAAATGAACGTCGAGAACGAATTGAACGACGGTCGCCGGGGAGCGTTAATTAACGTTCGCGATCGCGATTAATACCTTTCGCCGTTGTACTCGTGATCGTCCCGCGGTGGAAGTTGCGTCACGCGCTGACTCGAATATCGGATTTCCTAAGACGTCTCGTTTCGCATCGATCGAATCGCCTTTCCGTATTTCCATTTGCGAGCGAGATGTAATCAACGAGAATCACCAAGTAATACGAAACACAACTGAATTAAAGACGTTAAACGCACGCACAATAAGGGCTATGGGCACACAAAATTGCACAGGCTGCAATGCTGCATAAGCATATAGCATTAAGGCCGCTGGACCAATGAACATATATATCTTATCACTTATGTAAATCAATATGGCTGGATGGACTTTATGCTGGATGCTCATTGGTTTAGCGGTCTTATGCTATACGCTTATGCTAAGCTATGCATTTTGTGTGCGATGGCCTTAATTTTGAATTTTCTCTGAACGAAAACCACCTTCGTTTCGATTGGCGTAGTCACCTTGCGCTTGCTTCGTGGTGCTTCCCGTGCTCGACTCGTCATTCGAAGTCTCGCGAAGTAGCCCTGCTCCGTATTTCACTCCGTGTTTTTCCGTTCGAAGCAGAGCCCGCGCAAAAATGACGGTCGGGAGTGTTAAATCAATTAACGGATAATCGGCGGAGAGTGTTAATTAACCCGTATGACAGCGATACCTTTCGTCGTAATCGCCGCCCGCCGCGCCGGCTCGATGGAATTGGTTAGGAACTGCGTCACGACGTCGGTCGGTCGGTTGGCGCATCGAATATTTCGAAGTAGGTTATTTCGATAGTTCGAGTCTCTTCCGAGTCGGGAGTACCATAAAGCGACGATCAAACTATAGAAGCAAGTAAAGCACTCAATGTAGCAATTATTTCGCGGGAGTCGCCGCGATAATTCCACAAGTGTGCCGCGTGAAATTGCCGTCGGGTCGTACATACGAGTTCTTCTCGTAGAGTTTTAACAGCCGACGCCGCGACGCGTAGACAGTCGTCCGTTATCTCTCTCTCTCCCTCTCTCTCGCCGTGTTGTGTGTTTTCGTGTGCGTAACGTAAGATTATGAACGAAAGTAGGTACGCACGTCGCACGGCGCGGCGGCGCGGCACGCAGCGGCACGGCTGTACGGTGTAACGGCAGGTTAGCTTGGAGCAGCGGAGTCGCGGAGCGGAGTGGGGGGTGGGATCGCCGCGCCGCTCGGGCGCGCTCGGCTCGCCGCCGATGTCTCACGAAGCGCTCCGAAAGTAAAGCGCGCGGCAGACGGTCTTCGCGCGTCGAGCTCACCGGTCGCTCTCTCACGGTCACGCTTCTGTCACGTCACTGCTGCGCGAGTCCCGACGATTTCGCGAGACGAGGAAACGAGGACGGCGGAGTAATATTCGCGTCGACGTACGATCGCGTATCGCGCGTTCCCGCGACGTAACCGGCTCTCGCGCGGTGGCCCGCGATTCGAATCGGCCTTTCACGGCGGTATACATCCGCGAGATTCTCTGAGTTTTTATTGTGTTCCACCCAACCGCGGAAACGGTTGCGAGCGACAACGTGAAGTTCACGACTGGAGAATTTGGTTTTGCGACAGTGCTTCTATTTCTTCTGTATGTGCGCCGGAGCTGCGAGCGGCCGCATCAGGATGACGACGATCACCGCCTGGGCCTGTGTCATCGCCGTGCTGTGTTCATCGATTATTGAAGGTGCGCGTGACAAAATAAGTTACATAACCCCGCACGGCACGGTGAAATCCCGTTATGACGAGCGCGTCGTAATTTTCGAAGGCGTCGGCCGTTACCGGCGGCCGGGTATCTATCGGACGGCGCGTGTCCGATACCCCGTGAAATACCTACCGCGATACGATGAACTCGGATTCCAGGACGGGAGTCGTTGTAATGAGATTTTACCGTGGTTTCATGTCCGTCGTCACGGACGTTGCGCGCTTTTCCGGCGCACGTTCGAGGTTCGACGGATTCGTTTCGAATCCGGCGCGCCAATAAAACGCGCAACCTCGACGATCGCGGTAATACGTACGTATCGCGTGAAATACAGTACCGGAGCGAGTACAATATCCGTCAATATTTAGGGAGAGGAGAAGGAAGACCGGAAGGTCGCGACTTTTACCTCGGAGAAAACGCGTTTAGGCAAATGACGGGCGGCTCGCTCGTAACTTTTCCTCTCTCGCGTTTTCGCGTCGCACGCGGGAAAGGGAAATCGTGGGAAAACTCCTGTATATGTGTGTGGGTGTGTGTGCGCGCGCGTGCTTTGAAGTCGGAAGAGGCGAGAAAAGGCTGCTCGGTGCGCGCGGCGCGGGCGGCGGCGATGGCGATGATTCTCCACGCTACGTGCGCTCGGCGCGGAACGGAACGCGTAACGACGTTCGCCGTCGCACGAAACGAACGTAAACGCCGGCGGGAAATGCCCGCTATCTCTCTCTCTCCTCTCTCTCCTCTCTCTCTCTCTCTCTTTCTCTCTCTCTCGACGTCGCCAGGGATTGTCCGGTGTCCGGCAGCGATGCCGGGATTAGATTTGGCGTTCTCCGGGGCTGCGGCGATCTCGCCTCGGGCGCGAGACGAATTCGAAGCTAATGGCGCGATGGTGAACGCGACACCGCACCGGTCAAATATTTCGTGGATAATTAATGAATCGGTTCGCGAGTGCGATACGTCCCGGTGTATGACTCGGTCGATTAATAGGGCGATATTGATATTAAATACATAGAAAATTCTCGGCCGGGGGAGACAATTTGTAGCGCGGTGTTGGAGATGACGAGCGAAATTCGCCGAAAATTACGCGACGTGATTATAATGAATATGAAATTCGGCATAGGTGTGAATATAGCTATTATATATATATATATATATATATATATATATATATATATATATGTATGTATGTACGAGATTCGGCACGGATAATTTATTGCGAGATATAAATATAATGCGTGCGGAATTCGATTAAAATGTGCAGGTAGGGTAAATATAATACGTGCAAATACCGGAAGGATTTTAATAGCGCAAAAAATATAGTACAATAAATATGAAATAAATTGGGAGGTACAGCAGGTATAACTTGCAAAATTTAAAAAGCGATCAACAGCGCGTGTGATCGTAATGTAAAATTAATGTGAAATTCGAAGGCTGATTAATATTTCGTTGTAAATATGGCGTATTTTTGAAAAATATTTGTGAGCGCGATACGGAGATATCGCTGCTATGCACGATATTTGTTCGCTTTCGAAACGAAACGCGTTCCTTGTGACACCATAGTAGGTAGATTAGAGCTAATCGATCATTGAACCAGATAACGAAACATAGTAGGGATGGTGATTGTGTGGGTGTATATGCGGTGGCTTAAAAGTTATATATAGCGCAGACGTGTGCATTTCACATGCTGCATTCGCGTTCAGTGTAACGCGATGATAATAATACGCGTCATAAATAATTAGGACAGTTTTGTATAAAGCAAATTGAAAAGACGCAAATTTTTGGACGTAAGGAAATTAAGGTAAATTTTTCATCGTCTATGCTGATTCAATATGACATATCGGCCTGACGTCTACTGCAATATTTCCAACGCGCTGGGGTATAACTCGATTTTAAAATCCAGCGGAATTATATCGAGAAGTTACTCTATTTCGTTTGTAAATATAATTTTTCTTGGTTGCCGTCCGTAGAATCAATTTTTCCGTGGAAACTTTGTTACGAAACTCGCTCCGGAAAGGGTCGTTGACTTTTTCATCATCATATCAAATAACTTTAACAACCGATAGGTTATCACAAGATTATATTCCTGAGCATATATTATATTTCTAATCGTAAACGGAAATAGGAAATAGGAAACGGAAATAGGAAGATTATTGTTCTTCGAACTTGGTTACAAGTCGGAGATAGATATTGCCGCGTAACCCTTTCACCTTCAAGAAATTTGAAATGCTGATTGTTCGCCCTAATATCATAATAATATGTATTCTACGTCAAAGGCATATTTAATAATTAATGAACATTAAAATATAACTTGGATAATTGTATTATTATTATTAATGCCTTGTTTCTCATTATTGTTACATTTAGAAAAATATATGCCTTTTATATAATTCTTAGTTACAAAGACAAAAATTAAACAAAAGTTTTTAAAACTAGCATTGAAAGAATTAGAAAAAAAAAGATTTATCCGGAATACAGAATTTGATAAGATACGTTTTTTATTCGTTTTAATCCACAAGTCCAACAATCTATAGTTATCAAATCTATGATATAAAAAAATTTGAAGTGATGAAAATGGATGGGTTAATTGATTTGCTTGCTGTATCCGTAAGATTAATATTGGTACGGAAACATAAATGATTATTTTTATTTAATTATGACTCGTGAATCTCCATAAAATACGCGTGCTTCTGATAATTCTACATTTTATGGCCTACGATGTTCAAATTTATGATTTTTTAAAGTTATTACGCATGAAACCGTATAACACGCTAAGTAAATTTGATATACATCATTTATTTATATCAAATATTTAAAATAATAGGCTGAATTTGGAGCAATTATGATATTTGATTTTCTTGCTTATCAATAATAAATTAAATTCTTTCCTAAAAGTTTTACTAAGCTAAATTTATTTAACTATATTAATTTGTCTCTTATTAATTGATGCGGAATTGATGAGCATTAATGAATTTTAAATGTAAATGATAGAAAATTATATTACTTTCTAACAATATAAAGTTTCAGGAAAGAATAATAATAAAATTTAAAGATTTATTTAAATTTAAGAAATAAATTTTGGTAAGATTAGTTTGATTCAAGCAATAATTACGTTTTTGATACAAAAATTTGAAAATTTACCAATAATAGCTTTTCAAATTTGTGTGTTAAAGAGAGGTCAATTTTATACTCGTTAAAGAATTCTATCATTAATTCTTGTCAGACTTATGCTTTTTCTGTATATCGTGATGTTGTACGTGATTTTAGTCGCCCTGCGTTATTTAAATATTTTAATGTTAAATTACTTCCAATTAATTGTCATGAAATTTTAGCGAACGAGGTGACAGTCGATCGCCCGCAGGGAAGCGTCGCTCGGACGAACAATTAATATCGTGATATAATTGAAGAAAATTTCTTGTTACCCCCGCGAGTAACTTGTCGCAACCTATTAAGGCTGTAGACCGGAACGTTGATTATTTTGCAATTATCGTAGTAGTCTTATTTAAGAGCACGCCGGAACTGGTTACATTATTTCTTGCGATACAAGATTAATTCCTAACAGGACAATTATTTTCTTGTTATTTCTTATAAAAGTGAAATAATTTTATAAAAATGCAATAAGTTTTGCTCGGTTTGATCATCATTATCTTCTTTTATCGAACATTTTTTATTGTAAAAATATATGATTTTTCTCTTGAAAAATTAAATCTATTGGTTAAGTATATTAGAAATTCGAAGCTTCATATAAATTAAAAATTAATCAAGATGTTTTGTCGATAAATTAGAGTTAATTAATAACACTGTTTGGGATTATTTGCTTCTCGATTACCATACAGCTTAGAAGCTTTCTTTTAGACCTCCCTCTTTACCTACTTATATTATTTCTCGTTCACAGTGCTATATAAAGCGACAAAACAAGTCCAAAGCAGGTATAAAGCAAATCCAGTACTGGGCGTTTATCGATTTAAGTTGCGCGACCAACGACCGATATTAACATTATTCTATTTGCTACTGCTCGACATGATCCGCGAAGAACACCGCTTTTATACTGCGGAATAAAGTTTTTGCATAGATTACGATATTTACCGTTAATGCAAGAATTTTATTGTTCTCAACTCTCAACACATCCTTAAATATTATGAGCTTTTCATATGTATTATATTAATGTTGCATTAAATTAATCTGCTTTACGATATTTACTTTCGTCGATTTTTAGGAATTAAAAAATAATATTAAATAAAAACTTTTGAAATAGGAAATTAAAAGGTAAATCTTTTAATATAATTCTCTCTGAACGCGTAACACATATTCGGAACATTATCCTCGACTGTTCGTCCTCGAGAAAATGTGTCGCGGCAATCGATACACTTGCGACGTATATATTTCGGTGAAAATGATGTGGTGTAAAAATATCACGTGTATATATCAACATCGCGTGTGCGCCATCATAAAATAATCTGAAATACGTTTTGGGGAGGGCGTATTTGTGATAAAACTTACCTCTCTCGCTTAATGCCGTTCCAATTGAACTCGTGCTCACCTTGAGCTGTAAAGAAAGGCCGATGTAAATCTGACGTAATTGCGAATACTGGGCGTGGGACGTCAACTGTATTTGCAATAAGACGCAAGGTGCATTCCAAGTAAATTCCTTCGTGCAACTCGCATTTCTGGGATAACGCGCCCGCGCCGGGCGAGACTTATTTCGCGCGGAGACGGATTCGTCATGCGGGAGGAGATGTAATTTCATAAGGTCACTTGTTGCAAATGACGTCATGCACTCACCGACGAATTATTATGATACGGTCATGCATGTCGTAACCTAATTCCGAAGACGGAGTGAGTCAGTCAATCGATGAATGTCGAGTTGTTAGTATGCTTTGACTTTGATCGTAAATGCAACGTGCATTCACGTAGGATGCGGACGATAATGTCGTAGTGACCTAGCGAAAATGAGAACTCAATTAGGAATATTCTTTACTTTATAGAATATTTTTAACGAGTTATTTTTTTAGGGTAATATAAAAAAATACGATTATTTTACAATAAATAATAAATTTCAAATCGAGCTAATCATAATGCATATTTCACCTGAAATATGATTATTACTTAAGCTTTGAAAATTAAAATACTACTAAGAATAAAAGAATTTTGTCAGAGTCCTAAATAGATAAATTAAGATATAATTAATTATATTCGTGGTTTACATTTATTGTCATCGATTTTTTTACTTTCTTTAGCCGAAAGAAATATGTCTTTTAGATCACTGCAGTACCGTAATACTCCACATAATAGCCTCTGTAAATATAGCCTGCTCATATCGATTCTGAGTTGAGTAATTATGTGGATGATATGAATTAATCATGTGTGTGTGGTACCTATGCATTTGTCATTTCCGTTCAAAATAGAACTAGTAAATAATATTCTTCGATAAATGATATCAGAAGCATTTTTTAAATAGCTGATGTGTATATTTGAGAACACAAATATGCATGTAAAAAAAAAACGGATACGATAACATGCAACATCCATTAAACATTGATTGAATATCTACGTTGAAATATAATAAACAACATTTCTTATTTTAGAAATCATAAATCTGTTACTCTGTTTTTCCAAAATTTCCTTGTTTTTTTTTAGCATCTGTTAAGAGTTTCATCTTTTGCTACGTAAAATAATATAAAGCGTTAATGGCTGAAAAAGCTCACGGTAAAAATTTGTTTTCGTTGTTTCCTGGATACTCTTTGCAAATCATTACGTCGAGACGCGTGTTTTGTATATTTGCGCGCGCGCGAGACTGTCGGCCACCGCTAGTGGCTGCAAAAATATAGCAGAAGGTGAAGAGAGATTTTTGATAGTCGGTAAAAAATACTCGTTTGGTCGAGGGAGAATATTTATATAAACAGTATAAGAGTGGGAAGGGATTGCGAAGGCGAGCGGACGAGAAGGAGCGGAAGAGAGAAGGAAAGAGCGGGAGGGAGAGTGATATAGGAATGATATTGTTCGAAACGAAGAGGAAATGGGTGACTGGGGGCTTAAATTCGATACCTGATACGCGCGTGGTTGTTGGCAAAACCGTACCTTCGGGTGGATAAATACGGAAAGAACCTGCGGTGATTCGGCTCTACCGAGTGAAAATTTTCTGTCTCCGTTTGGACACATACGATTGCAGCCGAATGCGGTCGAGCTCCAAGTTTGCTTTGTAAACTGAACCGCCACGAAGTTACAAGGTGGGAGTCGGTTCCAGATTTTACGAAAAATACATCATTTCTCCGCTTTGAGGATTTTCCTCCGGATGAAATATCTAGCGAGTCTTTCATGAACTTCAAACGCGATATGCACTCTGTTAAGTAATCTTATCAGATATTATTCAAGACAGAGAGAGGCGAGGCAGAGTGCGTTATCGCACTACTCTCGTTCGGAACACTTGTTACAACAAAACCAACTACATTGCTAGCCATATATTTAGCTTTTGTAATAAGATTAAAATTGTTTCATGCGAGATAGATCAGCTGAGAATAAATTTGAAACTTTACGGCAAGATAATTTCTATCACTTGTTTATGTTTCGATCGACTGTCTTTCGATGTTATAGCAGATTAAATTCCTGTCGTTTCTACTATTATCACTTTTACATGATGTTGATTACGTAACCTCAATTTACATGATTCGCGTTTGTATGCAAAATAGGAGGACGATGACGTGTCTTACATTGACATTTACCGATTAAATCTACAGTGTGAAATTAAATCTACGGTGTGAAATATGCATCGTGAGAAAATAAAAAAATAATATGTAGAATAGATACACAAACATGAAATAGAAAACAAATATAAACCAACTGTGCAAACCAAAAACCACACAAAATACGGTTTTAGTTTGATCGTTTAAATGTTTAAACGATCGACGCGTGGCGAGTGTATCACAAAGAAAGAAAAAAGATCGAAGTCGCTGATGTCAGCGATCGTTAAATAAGCGTAATGTCGTTGCACGCTCAGTTATCTTATATGCACGGTGGCTTAAGTGTAGAAGAATGTAGGTCGCGTTATGAAACAGGTCGGCATGCTAATTAGCCGAAATACCCTTCATAATCCGAGCATCCGAGAGAAACAGGAATTGTATACAGTTTAAGTGAGTGCATATTTCCTAATATTTAAATATTACTTGAAATTAACTTCTAAAAAAATATATATTTCTCATTGTAAGTGATTATACAGAGTATTACCTAAGTAAGTACACAAACTTGAAGGGAATATTCTTTGGCTTATTTTAAGAAGAAAAAGTCCTATAAACAAATGTCCTAAACTGCTTCGTTTTCAAAATACAAGGTGTCAAAATTGTGAAAAAAATGAAAATTTCGAAAATCTGGAAAACGTTTAAAGATATTTTATTCCAATTTAGTATGCGTATATGTGATATTAAGAACCATTTTCTACTACCGATAAAATATTTTTAGATCCACCAGGAGTGTGCATCTTTGACACTCTGTATTTTGAAAACGAAGCAGTTTAGGACACATGTTTATAAAACCTTTTCTTCTTAAAATAAGCCAAGGAATATCCCCTTCAAGTTTGTGTGCTTACTTAGGTAACACCCTGTATATACATTCTTTCTATGTGCAATTCTATTATTCCTCTTTTTAGATCTTATCATGCGTGAATATGATTTATCAACTAGTACAGCGAAATTCTATTTTATGATATCGTAATTTGAAAAAAAAAGTAGACATAGAACATATCGTGTTTAAAATCAAGATTATTCAAAGCACGAGTTTCTGTAGATTCCTAGTATTCTTCTGTGCATAAAACGATTCCAAGAACCGTATAATTGTGGCCAATGAATAACACTTTGACGCATAGTTTTGTAATGTATGCTATTAATGACGAATCCGGAAATCGTTAATAATTACTGCCACGAAATCGTGATATATAAGTCACCTAGCATTTCTATAACAACTAGGTATATTTTGAAATATGTGTCATGTTTTTATCTTTATTTACTAAAAAAGTTGAATACAATAGAGTCCAGAGACAAGTGAACTTTACGCAGTAATCCATCGTCTTTAATTACCATAAGACAAAATATTATAAACTTGATTTTTTGCAAAATGTATAGAGTGCATTTATGATATGGTACATTATATACGTATTAGATATTTGATAGTTATGTAAAGAATGAAAAAGATAACGAGAAAGAGTACATAGTTACATAATTATAAATTTTTATAGAAAATTAAAAAATTATTGGTACAGATGGGCGTGTTAATGGTGTTCGTACGGTTGCACTCAGCGCATAAGCAATACATGGATGAGGACGCTGAGTGCATGCTAAGTGCAAGCGTACGAAGAGACCATCCATTTATACCGGTTTTCATGTTATGTTCTTGAAGTCAATTTGCACTCGATCTTTTTATATGGAAGTATAACGGCGATTAATTACTTGTCGTAAACTTTCCCCATTTTAACAACTCAATTGCAATAAATTAAAATATTATGGCTCTCTTGTACATTATACATATTCTCAAAGTTTAAAAAATCTTTAAGTTAAAATCTTTAGATTTCTTTTTTATCGGTATGTGTCAATCGTTTTCAAATATTTTTATTATATGTTTTTTGTTTAAATCTCGCTGAAGCGGGTCAAATAACCTGCGTGACCGCAATCGATGAGGCGTAAACCTAAGCAGGTCGGATGCGTCGATTCAGAAGCCGAAACGTCCCGTCACGAGAAAAGGTACGCGGCAGGTGCTTTCTAAGTGCTACACACGTGTAGATTCGCATACGTATACGTCCGCATACACACGTTCGCAGGACCAACCTCTTGGAACAGGTTCAGTGACTATTTTAGGCGGCACTATCGTCATTTAAACTCCTCAAATTACCAAGAGTCGGACGCTCTCTTATTCCATTCGAAACTTCCTTTGTTTATTCTCGACTGGCTCGTTTCGATATTTTCAACGACGGAATGTAAACAATCAAAATGAAACAATCGTGACGTAACTCGAACATATGTATATCCCAGATTTTTTTGTGGGGCCCATCAAAACTTCTCATTCTTTTGCTTATTTCGAGACAAACTAAAAGTACGACACGAGATCTCTAATTCTAATAGATATTATAATTTTGTGAGCTATCCAAAGAATTCTTTTGAAATTATTATTTTATTACTTTATTATATTATATTTTTGATGCGTTCCACTTAATTTAATCTTTCATACTTGTTGAAAGATTGAAAATCTCAAAATTACGGATGCTGCACTTTATTGAATTATTTTAGATATTCGTATGCTAAACGGAAATGAAATTTATTATCGATCTCGATAGTCTATATACTTGGAAATCTCACATAAGTAGGGTGTGACCGTGATTTACAATTGTATTAATATACAGTAGCAAAGTGAAAAGTATTGGCGAATGTATCGCAACCTGCGCCGGCTGGCTGCGCTTTAAAAGCGTTTACAGTTCCTGCAAATATACTGTTTAACGTACACGTGTGTAGGTTACTATATAGACATACATTATACAGTCACATAAATTTGTGTGCGCACAATCGATGCTTGAAATATCTAGGTACATCTGTATGCTGCATGCGCAGCGGATTACGCATCGATATCGCATATTTATACCTTCACATCCGCGCAGCAGCATTTTCTAATGCATCGCGAGAGCTTCGAGAATCGATGCGAAAACACGCACTATCGCTGATCGTGCTGTGTTCGACCACGCATAATTAATGGATTCAGATTCGCGGCAATGTAGACTGCGCGCGCTTTTGTCTTATTGGGGAAACGGTTCGAGCTCTTAATTCCTCGATCTCTCTGTGCTAGAAAACACGATCGAACATAAAATACGACTTATTTTAGATACACTGAGAAAAAAATACTGTTACTTCAATTAAATGTGGAATCCCGGGGTGCCAGAAACATAAATAGTTGATTCAATTGTATAAACAGTTGATTCAATATTTAAATAGTTGATTCAATATTTGAATTATTAAAACGACTACACTATAGTTGAATCAACTATTTATACAATTAAATCAACTATTTATGTTTCTGGCACCCCGGGATTCCACATTTAATTGAAGCAACAGTATTTTTTTCTCAGTGTACATTTCACTCATTAACATGATCTATTTACATAGTTAAAAAAGTAGAAATTTCACGGATTACAATAGAATTCCTTTTAATATAAAAAGAATAAAGCGACTTTATATCAAATAGAGAATAGATATGATTTTTTTTTAAGTTTATTCTGAAGAAAACGTGATTATTATTATGTTACATTATGATAGTAATAGAATTCTTTGTTTTAATCTATATCTACGAAACTTTTTCAAACACGGATATTTTCTTAATTATTTATCCTGGTTTTATTCTCGACGAAATAAAGAATCGCCAACATGAGATACGCCGTATATTGATTTACAGTTTGTAATTTGTACGTCGAAACGCGAGGAAAATTAGTACGAAAGCACAAAACTCGATCGACAAGAAACTCGCCGCGGCCGCTGCTCATAGCCATTGAAGATAAGTTCAGCAACTCGGTTATGCGATACTGCGAGTCTTCACTGATCAACGAGCACTTGCGTAGAGCTTAATTGTACGTGGTCGAGCAGATGAAAGGATATTGACCCGGTCTAAAGAGCACATGGTCACGGAAAGGGACCTCGTAAAGAGCAGCACGCAAGTTAGCCGAACGTTCGCCCGCACGACTTTCGCTCCACCATGATTACGCAACGGCATTCGTTGCACGCGCGTCAGCGCGTTGCCAGCGTATTTTTCCGCCGTGATGACGAACACTCCATGTTCTCTCTTCTTTTATTCCTCTTTCGGCCAATTTACTTTTGTAACAGGAAATTGTAATCGTGGGATACACCAAAATTTGTGACAGCATTATCATTATACTTTCAACACTTAAAATTCGAATTATTATATTATTTAATTCGATAATTATTGTTATTCACATTTGGCATGATTACTGCACTATTATTTGATTTATACGAAGGCAATTTTTTATTTCTTTTTATACCTTGTTAAATCTCAATAGCATTGAGTACACGAATTGTAAATTCTTTACGATGTCTGAGCAATATGTATGTATCTTTTTTTTTGTTTTAAGAAAGGTCAGGTGCATGAAGTAATGATTCCGTACGTCTTGTTTTCTCCTTAACATTTACTCGAAGCTAATGTTGTTTAGCCGGTTTCTAGATGCGAGTTAATTAAGTCGCATTTCGCATGATTGGTCGCTGGCTGTGCAGTCAACAGCTCGTTCGATATAATAATCGCGGATAAAGTAATTGCACATCTCATTAAAATGGAATTTGAGCTTGTCGGAACTTTTGCAATTAGGTGTCGATGCGATGTTTTCGATATCGCCCGGACATCATCGGGAGCGGGCAAACTGCTAAGATCTTCCTCGCGGTTGGAAATTTAAATGATTTGATTATTTTTATTTCACGAGAGTGTTAACGACGCCTTTTGCGTTTCTCTAACACTTTGATTCATAGGCGTAATATTACTTCTGTAGGCCAATAGGTATAAATTTCCCAACATGATTGATCTTTCTTTTTGATCTTGCGATAAGTAAAAGATAAACGTAAAAATAAAATCTTTATGTTTTTTATTTACAGAATTTAATAATAATATTTTTACACTGAAAAAAATTTATTATTTGCAAGAAAATAGATTTCTTTGAATTTAGTTTCTTTAATTCAAATAAATATTGAGTAGATTCGAGAAAATATTTTAAACTCAGAAAGATGTTTTCTTAAATCTACCCAATACTTCTTTGAATTAAGGAAACTAAATTCAAAGAAATCTATTTTCTTGCAAGTAATACATTTTTTTAAATGTAGATAAAAATATATTTTTAGAGTCCGAAATTACATAAGTTATACCTCTTTTTCTTTCTCTTTCTCTCTCTCGTTATTTGGATATATTTCTTTTCGCACTGCTTAATTATAAATCAATATGCTAATTTTTAGTTCTGTCACGCACGTAATTACGTTAAAAAAACGTACTCGAGTTATTACAGGATTAGTATAATAACTCGTTGTTTCCAAGTAGAAATGTCGCGTGTAACGTCCGTCTTTTTCGCCGGTTTCTGTTTTTACCTTTCCGTGTCAACGTATAATGCCTTTTTAATAGAGGAGTGTACATTGAATAACATAATATGTGTACATATATTTACAATAATAGCTGATATATGTTTCCGTTTTTTCGGTAAATATTTTGTTGACCATCTGACCTTAATGACGTTGGATTATATCATCGCGTAGTCATATATCGAGCGAATTATAAAAGGAACGAGTCACACACAAAACGTGCGTGATATAGAGCACCTGCTCCGAATTTGAGGATATCCGGGTTTCATCCGGTCGATATTGAAAATATATCGCGAGATAAACATCACCGTTATGTCATCTGAATTGCAAATGCAATTTGGAAGAGGCATCGCCTTTTTACCGCCGTATAGGTGCACGCCGATCGAACGCGTGAACATTTCGAGCATCTCACCAACTTACTACGCTACACTCTTCGTATTTCAATATCGAAAGTCTGCTAGATTCTAAAATATCGACCACATTCCGGTGAATTATTTTTCGGTCATGAAACGTTTCTCGTGCAACTTGCAAAGACGCGAGATAAATAATTCAATACCATAAAAATGAAATTATGTGTACCTTGGAGAATAATGCAATGTTAGTAAATGTTTGATTTTCATGAAAGAATTAAAGTTACAATTATTGTATTAAAATTTTATTATTGTTAATTAAATTATATTAAAGTATATTAAATTATTGTTATAGTTAAAGTTAATTGTACTTATTGTATAGAGTGGTTTGAGATTTTAATTGCTTTATCTTTTATTTTAATCATTTTTCTTGATTTGCACAAATATTATATATACCGTTGCACAAATATTATATATACCGTTGAAAAATATCCTGATATTACAATTTCTGACAAAATTTACATGCCTTTCATAAATATTGCGATATTTGTGATAATTGTCATGTACCGTCTACGTACACGGATATCAAATCTGATTTACAAGGTGGTTTCGAAATATCTTGAATCAATTTCAGCTTTATTTGTTTGCCCAAATATATCCTTATCTTTATACGTCGATTTCGTTTTATACGTGTATCGTTTATTACGGTTTATAACGGGATGCTGTTGCGTGTCGTCATAAAGTATCTGACTACTATAGGTCATAATGGGCTCGTTCCAAATTCACGGATATGTGTATCTCGATGTGTGTGTACTGTGTGGTGTGTGTACGCTGGCCTGAGGGAAAACGAGCCTCGCCCATCTTCTCCTAATACTAGAAAATATGATTCTGGGCCGTACGGCCACTGTAAATCTCTATGATGAATCTATGCGCTTTTAGCATTTATCGTCGTGGAATTTACCCTCCACGGGAATGCAGCCAGAGCGCATTGCTCCCGTAAGCGTCGCCGAGCTTCGTTAAGCGGGCAATATGGGTTAACGGGCCGCGCTGCACTTGGACTAATAATAAGTTAATTGAAATTTAATCTCCGCCAGCAGCCGTACGAAAAGTTTAATACTTCCTGCTAATTCGAGCGCGTTCACTTAAAAAAAGAACGAGCGGGAGAGAGGTTGAAAATAAGTTATATAGAATTTCCTTGGCAACATGAAAATTGTACAAATATAGAGCGATATAACCAGATTAAAGTAAATAACAAACGTTTAAGTAGTGATTATGTTTCGATTGTAATATTAGATATCCACGTTTATATATACAAAATTGATATCATGAAATGCGCACACATTAACGAGAAAATAACTTCAATATCTGTCTTAATAAAAATCAATATTTTCTTTTTATCATTCGACATTTAGTCGATCGATCATCAAGTGACTTTTGTCGCTTATAACCGCGGATTATAACTGCGCCATCGCGACAAACAGTAATATCGACTTACACTTACGGGACGAATACAAACGTATGAAAGAAATGACTGAGGATCCTCAGATTCCCCGACCAATAAGGATTTGAAAGAAGATATTTCCGGAAATTCGTCGCTGAGAGATTCTGGCCGTGTCTAATCGGACGAAGTCACGACTCGCTAATTAGGATCCCTAACGACCGTTAATCACATTGAATTCTACGCTTTGTAGTCGCGTGATTCGTCGGCGTACTCTCCACTTCGACGTTCTATGACGGTGCGGTCGCCCGGTGAACATGAACCGAGCCCCTCGCAACATAGTTACATTACATACATCGTCTCACGTTATAGCACGTCGTGATGATGACAAACGTGTGCGAGCATACAGGGTGATTCTAAAATGATTGCACTTTCTTTCAACTATATACCGATCAACTATATATAAGTTCAACGATAAAGATTTGTGGATTGAATTGAATATTTGAACAAGATCAATGCTTGGGGTTTCCAGGTATAATTTAACTGTTTTCTGAATGTCGGGACCATCACGCATTCTAAATGCGGCTTATAGCTAATTTAAATCTCAATCAATATCATCATTTTCCGAGGAGATGGATTAACATTCGGCAATTTAACTGGAATCTATTCTCTTGACTTTCAACGTTAAATCTGATTTTAATGAAAACAAAGTCCGTTGAAAATAGTTGAAGACTAAAGTGTTACTTATTCAAACATTTTGAATTTATCAAAACCCCCAATATGGTACTTGAGTTTTCAATTTCGCTTCTGCTTCGACCCCACAACGATCGTTTTTCATTACGGTGACCTTATCTGTAGACGGGAGGAAGCGCGATAACTCCGGGACACCCTGCATATGTACACGTGCGCGTTATATATAGGCACGGGGAAGATGCACAACGACGTGCTGCGGACGTACGGATCATCGTTGGCGTTGTACGCCTCGCCGCCGATCCCTCCCGGGAGGATTGGAATCGACTGGCTCTCTCGTATATCAATATCATTTTTCGGACAGAAAATCGATCGGACTGACGGCATGGCAGCGGGGCTTCGCCAGTAAATCGTAGAATACGGTCTGCATAATACGAAACCGTACGTACGTGTGTGCCGACAAATTGCTTTTACATACCGGCGTTAACCGCAAGTTTGTTCCGCGATATATCCGTTTCCTCTCTTATCTCGCAAAAAGAGTCAGTTTCGCTGTGATTTCAGATAATACATTATATCGCGTTATATTTTGGCAGACAGCATTCGCGCGTAAACTGAAATGGTGATTGACAGCCAATTTGTGTCAAAATCAAACCAACAACTTCAATCTAGTGCAAAAACATCGTGTTTCCAATAAAAATCGGATGCGGGTTTACAAATATTCGCTATTTGAAGATACACGATTGCTCGACATGCGTGGACAGTTACTTTAATCAGCTGCTATCTGAATTGGCAATTTCAGTTAGATTGGCAGTGTAAAACTTACAAATAGTGAATAGGATGAGATAAACAGGATGCTCCATGATAGGTTCAATTGATAAAGTTGCATTTAGAACTTTTTTTTTTAGAAAATTGAAATTATTTTTCCAATCAATCAGTATTTACCTATCAATTTTAATAATACATTTTTTATAGTTTCTAACATTAATCTTTTTACATGAAGCATAGTTTGCTGAAATCCCTTTTTTTTAATTTAGTCACAGCTTAAAAATGACTCTTATTATATATTTTTCCAGAGAAAACTTATTTAAATTTTTTTTATTTTTTTCTTTCTTATATAAAAGAATTTGTGGGCAGACACATATATGCACATACACATACATCCGTCGCCATGTACGTTCCTCGTCCCGAAATGCAGGTTGCGATGATCAAATCCACTCGAAGTACACGTAGCGTGTGCAAACGCGGGGCAGATGCAGCGCAATTAAAGTTTGTAGAGTAGCTAACCGGCTCGTTCGTTGTCGAATTGAAAGCTTTTTCGTTTGGCGATTCGAGCGTCGATTCCCTCGCGCCAGTTCCATTCGATAAATTAGCGGCGGCCAGCAGCGCCGTTACGTCGTTAAACTGCGCCGCGTTTACTTTGGATAAGTTCTAGTAGAGGAAAAAAATGTGCAAGCAGAGAGAGAGAGAGAGAGTGTGTGTGTATGTGTGTAGTGCGCAAGTAGGAAATATAACGAATGAGAGAGGTAAAAACAACGCGATACATTGTCGTTGCAACGTTCGTTGTAGCGTGCAAGGTGCATCTCGTCGTACACCAGATGCCGCGAAGAAAGTCGTGACTTGGCTGTTTCTGATACTTCCTCGTTTGTCGTCGTCGATACGAGAGCAGACGAAGCCGAGGTAAAATCTGTCGTCTACCTTTTCATCGGATATAATTGCCTTTTATCCTCCGGTTGATCGATCGTTCCCTCGTTCGACGACTTCTGAAAAGACTCGAAATGAAATGCTGCTCTCTGCCCATGTCCGAATGTTCCGACCGAACATCGATAACACTGACATCGTTACTCCAATGATGTTTAATCCGTTGGAATCCAGCGTTCAAGGCCGCCGCTTGTATAAAGTTCAGCAGCACTGAACCAGTCGAATGCATTGTATTCATTTGATCGGCTTATAGTACTTTACATAAAGTAAAGTAAAGTAAAGTATTAAAATACATTATATAACGTTAAAAAAGACGGAAGATGTTATATATAAGAAAAATATAATTTTACATTTAAATGCTTCCTCTGATAATATTGTTAAACTTTAGGTTTATAATAATATCTTACATTTTTATACACGTACGTGAAAGAGAATGGAGACAGAAAGAAAATATGAATGATATTTGAATATATCTTTCTACTTTTATTTCATTAAATGTTACAATAAACGTTACTTATCTAAACGAGAATTTATTCCAGAATATTTATTTCTTTTCTGATGATATATGAGAAAATTATAGTATCTCAAGTAACAAATAATTGAAGTATTTTATATATTATATACGAGTTTTTATAAAATATATTCTATAAATAGTCTCCAAGTATGCACAGTATGATGTAATTCTTTCGACAAAGGAGTCGACGTGTAGTTATCAGATGTATGTTCCAGGAATGAAACTTGGAATGCACAATGCGCATTTTGTCTCATGTGAGGCAATTTCCCATTACAATTTATCTGACAATGAGTGTGGAGAGCGATGATGAAGTCGAATTACCAATCAAGAGAATCGAACGTAGATTTGAAATACGATAATAGCATTAATCGCGATAGACTATAGACGTAATATTGAGGCTTAAATACATATAAACTATTCCCGATTGGAAATATTGCTTTATGACATTTAACTATAGGATTTATACATAAGATAATTATAAAATTAGTTCTGAGTCAATTTTAATTGAGCGGCTTTTGCTGTAGGAAGAGCATTAAAAATTTAAGCTCTGTCACCATCAAGAATTGAAGATATTTTTAAAGCACACACATACACTCTCTCTCTTTCTCTCTCTCTCTCTCTCTCTCTCTCTCTCTCTCTCTCTCTCTCTCTCTCTCTCTCTCTCGTGGATGGACGCAACTTTCACATCTTGCATAAAAAGACGCTTTAGCTTCGTTCTCTCGTCTTGGGACTGGAGCCAACAGAGTCGCCTTGGAATCGAGGAGGGGACGAATCCGTTATACGAAAAGGGATGGTGGAGTACATGGCGTAGGCGTCGATTCACTCCGCTGTGTGTATCCTTCGTCTTCCAATCGGAGGTCCTTTCTTCCTCGGACATTAATAAAGTCTTCTGTCCTCCACCTCTCTCTCTCGTGCTGGAGAATTTCCATCCTTCGTGCTATTCTTCTTTGATTCGCCAGGACTCCTCCGATTGACGCGCTCTCTCTCTCTCTCTCTCTCTCTCTCTCTCTCTCTCTCTCTCTCTCTCTCTCTCTCTCTCTCTCTCTCTCTCTCTCTCTCTCTCTCTCTCTCTCTCTCTCTCTCTCTCTCTCTCTCTCTCTCTCTCTCTCTCTCTCTCTCTCTCTCTCTCTCTCTCTCTCTCTTCTCTTGTTTTCTATCTTTCTTCCCTCCCCTCCCCCGTTTACTCACTTGCTGCATCATGTTTTTCTCTCTCGCTCTCATGGCCATCCATTGCGATCATAGATCTACACTGGCGGCGGAGACGTAATGCTCCGATCGTAATTACCCCGTCGCTAGTGCACTCCCGGGACCACTTCCTCGCCAGAGCCGATCCGACACTTTCACACCGAATTTCAGTCCCGTGCATCGCAACGCGAACGAATTAAGAATGATACCGACTTGGATAACGTTAATAATCAGAATGTTTCTTAAAGGAACTCATAGACGATAGATATTTATTGTCAATATAACTATCGGCAATTCTTTAATATAGATACACGATGTTGCATCAAACCGTAGATTTTGTAAACTATATTTTAAAAAAATAGTAAGACTGACTTTTAAGTTACAAGCGATTGAAAGTCAGAGATCTGTATCAAATTTCATGAAGATATAAATAGATAATGGAAATCTAGTTTTTATTTTTCAGTTTTTAATTTTAAATAGGTTTTATTTATAGAAGAATTGAAAGCAATTTGTCTATTACAATCTATCTTGCCATGCGGATTTGCAATGTTGGCTGACGTAAACTAGGTTACTCTGGTGCAATCTGACGTAATCTAGGTTACTTCGCTTCATTCTGGCTTATTCAGTCTCAAAACTTGAGACCCGGTAAATAATTCCAAATGGAATCTAATCTTCTTGGCTTACTTAATGGCATTCAGTACGGTTGCTATGTAATATCACTAATTGTAAGATATAATTCGATTGTATTGAGTTTGCACGGGGAAATAGAGCGTATCAAGAAATAAACTTCCATATATTATTTAAAATTATCGTGGGGTTGCAAATTGAAAGCTAACCGCGTGGGTGTTGCGATCCGATCGTCGATTGTTTCGTTCGCATTCATAATTCAGGGAGAGAGAATTTTTCCCTCGTTTCTTTAGAAGTAATTGCAGAATAGCGTCTCTAGATCCACGTTTGCTATTTGCCCTGGGCTGACCCTAACGAGAAACGGACCCTCGCCCAAGAACCTAAGAAAAAAAGAGAGAAAAAAAGAACAAAGCGCGAGAGTGAGGCGGTGGGGGCTCTTTTACTTGCGGTCGTTATACTTCCTAGAACGTTCGCGCCAAGGTACGAGCAAGGAAAGCCGGTCGAAGGGTTCAAGGCTGCCCGTGGGGTTCAACGATCCACGTTGAGGGAGGTGTTTCATCTGAGAGTGAGAGCCCGAAAGAGCATCAGCTATTTACGAGGGTCTGTTATGGTCGCTTATGAAGTAACGTGTTATTATCGCCGATTTGCTACGTCACTTTGAGTCGTGGGCATACACGAACACTAAGTCATTGATATATAAAAATTTGTCGCATCCGTGAATCGATATCAATGATTCTCAATACAAAATCCTTCTTCAGTGAAATTTTAGTTATAATTCGTAAATTTGCAGAATGAAATGGATGATATATGTTCATTTCTACCAGTGTAGATTAACTTTAATCTCAGTTTAACTCACTTTTTATCTTCTTCTAGTTCTAAGAACTAGAAAGGGATAAGAAGTTAAGCCGAGATTAAAGTTAATCTGCATTGATAGAAACGGACATTAGAAATTCATATTTACAATTCGGCAAGTAATTAAAAACTGAAAATATTTTTACAATATATTTTTATGATATTTAAGTAGCTATTAATCAAACAAAGGTGTTTCACAATCAATAAGAATTTTGCAATATCCACAGTTCTTTATTGTGGTCGCAGCTATCTTATTGTATGCGATATGTTTCTCAACATGTAGAACGAACATAATAAAATACCGCTCGTAGCTCGGCAATCGGCACAGCGGCGAGTGCGGATCTTGAGAGTGCCGATTTGCGATACGAGAAAATTCCAAAGGACGGACGTACTCTCGTCCTGAACACCGCGTACGTTCTCGGCACCAAGTCCTTTCGTTTACGTGCCGCGGCGTTCGTGTGCGTTTACGTGAATCGGACTGAAGTTGAAGGAGGACGACGCGGGAGACAAAGTGAGAGAGAGAGAGAGAGCGACGGAAAGAAGGAACGAGAGAGGGTTAAAAGCGGTCGGCCAAGCAAGACCGGTCGAACAGGTTTCTCGGGTCGAGTAGGCGAAAGCCTCTACTCCGTTAGCCTCTTTCTTTACGCGCGGTTTTGCACTGCCTGTACTCTCGAGAGTGCCCCGGACACCTCCGCCGCTTTGTAGTCGCGTACTCGCGTACTGGGAATTTGCGCTAAGGCGCAACGCAAAACGGTGCTTGCATATTAGCAGCGACAATAGTACCCAGTATTTTTTCCTATTTTTAAACCTCGGTTATAAGACGATTAACGAGCACTCGAGAGATTCCTTAAACATCGATCAAAACGATTTAATATTTAAAAGGCCCCTTGTACATCGCTTAGAATGATTTAACGCCTTCTTAAAGCCGATAATGACAACTATTTGATCAAACTAGAACTTTATATATAAATTGAAAAAATCGCGATAATTCGTAATTTAACAAATTAATAATTTGAAAATCTTAACATTTTTAATTTTCGAGATTTAAATTAGGTTTGATAGCTAAGCATATTTTTCTTATGTATATATCCCTTTTTTAAAACAAGTCTCTAAATATCGGTACGAATGACTGTATATTAACTTGCATAATGTATACCATAAAAAAATACTTACTTTGCTAATGCACGTTGCTTAAGATTGCATCGAAAATGCAGCAGCTTTTTTTAACTTAATATTTTCTTGTCTAATGACTATCTCGGCGTGAAGAATTTCAAATAATGGTTACGTAATGCAATTTCAGTCGTTACTATTTTCATGTGACGAAATGTGAACTTTATTCGTTATTAAGACTGTCACACTGACACGATTATTAATAATTATTAATCGAAAAAGCGTTTAAAGTGAACGTTTAAAAAGTGACTACAAAAAAGTGTAAAATAAAACACTTAGATTTGCAGTGTAAGTATAAAATATGCATGGTTCAATAAAAATGTGTCAGTCTTAATATAACGAATAAAGTTCACATTTTGTCACATGAAAGTAGTAACGACTGAAATTGCATTACGTAAGCATCATTTGAAATTCTTCATGCCGAGACAGTCATTAGACGAGAAAATATTGAGTTAAAAAAAACTGCTGCATTTTCGATGCAATATATAATTTGAAGATATAAACCGCTTCAAGATATAGTTTTCATATAGATTTCCGATGACTATGAACATCTTTTCGGTATATTTTCCCGAAGAACGATTTCAGCGACGATAGCAGCATTTCGAGTACAATGCGCGTCTTATAACCCCTCTTCCGGATCGCCGCGAGAGACGGAGATCCATCTTTTTCGGAAGATGTGCCAAAGTCGCTGTATATAAACGTTTCTTCTGGATGACGGCGTTGCCGACAGAAAAGGGGGATATCTTCCTTTTTTGACGGACGTTGGCGAGTTGTCGGCTGAGAAGTCCGAGCATCTCCGTGCACCCGTCCGGCACTGTACTATACCCATGTCCGCCAATCAGACACACACCGATGAACGCGTTCCTTGCCCGGCGGCAAAAGCGAGCCCAGAACACGCTACTAGACTCCCGGTGAACCCGGCATCGTTCTTACAAGGTGCTTTGAGCACGACGTGCACGAGAGCCAAGAGGCTTTTTTTCCCCTCTTTAACGCAGATACTTATGGTTTACCGGCCTGTGAGAGAGCCCGGCCAAAAGCAATAGAGACATTGATTTTCGGCTCGGTCTCTGCTGCAGGGCAAGAAACGATCGTTATGCGAACTGCTAAAAAATAATAATTACAATGTAATTTTGAGTGAGAGAGAGAGAGAGAGAGAGCTGCACGAGTGCAACTTAAATTGAATAAATATTTCTTCAATCGGACTCGCGCGTAGAGCGGAAAGTTTCATCTGCAATTTTATCATTTTATTCTGTGAAAAAATCGTGCAAATATTTGTCCCGGCTAAGAAGTGCAAGTATTAATTAAGGTTTGTAATATTACAGTCATGAGAGGAAATTTTTCTGGTAAAAAACACGAAGCAGATTTCTGACGCGAATTGAGAAGCTGCATGCTCTTACCGTAGTTACTGAAAATAGCAACATTTTGTAAAAGCATGTTTCGGGTCGCAACGGACGCTAATGTGGCATGAAGTCATACGCAGCGAGTAGTAACATAAGACTGTAAGTGAAAATTGTGTGCTACCGCGGTAAAATGGGATTTTCGCGTTTACTATATTCAAAAAAGTATAACATTGTGAAAAAACTTTCTAATGGAAAGAGATAGCATGTGTGTGTGAGACTAGAACACGATACATACATATGTTTGATTATTTTTTATTCAAAAATCGAAAACGGAAATGATACTAAAAAGATATTCTTTTCGTATAGAAGAATATACTTCTTAGTATAATTCTTCGTTAATCGGTGACGATAAATATTCCGACGATATCTGATCGTATATATGTATATACCGATTAATTGGTACAGAAATGTTAAATTTACTTGCGTTTGATATGTGAATTCTTTCTTTTCCGTTTAAGTTTTAAACTTGACCACAGTATCGGTTTAGTTTAACGAGCTTCGACGAGTTTTTCTCTACCTCGCCTTATTTTTGGCAGGATCGATCTTTCGTTCTACAATTCTTTTATTCTCTTTTTTCCCTGAGCGATTTCTTCCCTCCGATAATGCGCGTCCAGATCTTATTGGCGCGCATGGTGTTCGCGATAAAGGTCGATCGTTAGAGAAATACAGCATCGACTCTATAGGAGCGTTGCTTACAGCGTGTGCACGGAGTATATATTGAAACGAAAGGATATACGCGTGTGTGTAATAATAGTGATTTATCTCAGAGGTATTTTATCGACGCGAAAAGTGGTATATATTAAAATTCTCTTCGACTGAGGTACTTTCGTTTATGTAAACCGGTATAATTGGCCGCGACGACGCGCAGTTCTCATTAACGCAGAAATCCGCTTAAATAAATATCCGCGCTTTTCTTCGTCGCTTTTCTTCTCTTTATGAAGTCGCTCGTTGTGCGGTTTACTTAGCATCTACGAATTTCGACTGACTCGAGATGTACAACGCCAGTAAATCGACTAAGGAAAAAGAAGTATGTTACGAGGTATCGATTTCGTCGAGATTTATATTTTACGAGTAACGCAAAGGTAAATGTGAAACGGTGAAATAAATTGAACATCCGTTGACTCTTTAGAAATATACTGAAAGCTCGATTTAACTGCAATCGAGTATATTATAAACGGATGAAGTTGTGTCTGGTTCATAATAATTATCATCGCTCCAATAATCTTCATATTCTGCCACACTAGAAAGTTTTGGGTGCGTACCGTTGTTGTCGTAGCGAAGTTATAGCCATTTCGACTACGTTAAATTGCAACGGGCGTGATAATAGTCTTAGTAATTACTTCAACGCTGCAGGCGTGTTTTCAAGATTATCGCGAATGCTAATGCGAACAGAATAATACTGCTCGACGCGGCTGGATATGGATATTAGATTTCATCGTGGGAAGACTGCACCGTGCGTACTATAATTGCTCGTCGAGAAGTATTTTGCAACTTTTCGCGGTCAAAGGATAATATAATATTTGCACTATTCGCGTTTTGCAATCTCGGAAAGATAACTTCGAGCGTAATGTCTCCTCGTTTTATCTGCTCCGCGCTCGAAACGAGCCCAACGGTGTAGTTCGCGTCTTAAGCGAACTTAAATCACGGCGATGCGAGGCATCCACTCGCGAACTTTAAATTACTTTTATACATTCATTTTTCCGTTGGCGAGCGGGGGGGAAATGTCTGACTACGGCGCGCAGTCGGGAAATATGGAAATATTGCTCGCAGCAAGATAGTGTCGAAGCGATAACGCTATAGTGCCAACTGAAATTTCCTTTCCCGCGGTTCACGTATACTCGTACGATGAGATATGAATCTGTCATTTGAGGAACAATGTAAAATATTTAACTTTCAGAAAATTGCGAAAATTTTTCTATTAGTCAACTTACGTTAGAGAAATGAAAAAATAATACGTGAGAAATATCTTTTTTTATTGACTTGAAACCTTATCTGACAAAATATGATTTCATGGCACAGCTATAACTTCACAAATTTTAAATGCATCTGAAAACGTATTGCTTATTGCTTCTTAAATTGCAGCGACCGTGTCAGTCGTTAATATCTCTTTATCAATTTCACATATACATATATATGTATATATATGTATGTATATCTGAGAGATATTTTAATAATTCTTAAATGACAACAGCTATTTTCATAGTGAGAAAATACTGACGTCACGATTTAATGGGTTTTGAAATCACATTATTTCTAAATAGACTCTCACGTAGAATATAAACGTATGCCAATTTTAACACATTTGTCATAAAACCATAAAATTCCGGGATGTACCTGTGCATTATTTTGGATGTACGTACTCCCTTTCGTGACGCAGACTTTAATACGACAGACAGACGGCGTTCGTGGCCGCATGGCGCCGCAGAGGCACCCACATTTGACAGCAATCGTCATTTGTATTACTCGCACGTTCTCACGATTTCTGACTGACAAATTCTGCAGTCGGGCTTGAGATCGCCAGTTTCCGAATTGACGTTAGTAGTCGATAGACAGGCGAGGCGGCGGAAACCCGTTCACGAGCGACCGATCACTTCGACGTCCACCATCATCGTGACGCTTATGTCGTCTGATCTTTCACGCGGCCTTCTTGCATGCAAATGAATTATGCATTACGTCGATGCCTCGTCAAGGTCGGATGTCGTAGGAATTGCGGGAAACTCGATGAACACACCTCAAGTTGAATCCGCGTGAAAGGAATATTTCCCTTTGACAAATTCAACAAATTTGCTTTATTCATGCACCTTTCTTTGATAGTTAGGTACTAAATATATTACAATATTAATGTTATTTATTCATGCTATTAAGTTGAACACAATTTAGGTTTTCAAGTAATTAACACGTAAAAAAGTAATATTCATATGTCGCTTTTTCTCCTTTTTCTTTCTCTCTTTCTTGGAAAATCATGTATTTACAGAGATATTGCAATATTTGAAGCAAATATAGTTATATTAACATTTGAACAATGAAATCTGAAAGCTCGAGAATTTTTTCATTTATATTTTTTTTGGGAACGATAGATAATATTTATTATGTTTACTATCATATGAAACTATATATGTACAGAATAAATGATACATTCAGTAAATAAATGTACGGGAAATGAAAAAAATCGGGAATTTGGGAGAAATTCTATTGCGTTACCGGAATTTCCCGAGCCTCGAATATTCGCAGATTAATAGCGATTGTGTATTTATCGTAAAATGACCATTTACATTTTTTTCGAAAACAATTATTGGATACCGTGGACTAAATTATATTGCATGTTGGTCGATAACTATTAACTGTTCGTTAACTGCCGCTACAAATTATTACAATAGTATATATATTTAATCTTAGTATAATATTCAATATATTTGTCACATATATAAATATTAAATATAAAACAAAAAATAAATGTAAAATATAAGTACAAAACGTTCTATGATGTGTCGATTAAATTTCACTTTCGAACTTTTCGAGCGATTTGACTTTTTTTTTTAGAAATACGCAAAAAATTTGTAAATAAATTTGTTCGGTATACATCACGGGGCACGTGCTCTATATAATTTCGGTTTAGCGAAGATAAACAGTTTTTCTGTCAGTTCGGAATTGACGATAGACTGACGATCGATATGTCGGAATACGCGTTCTCCTTGAAATCCAATATGTATTCAGTCAGTTATTCGCATGTGGGTTAACTCGACACACCTAAGGCGCTACAACATACCGTGAAAGAAGTTTCATTCGGTCGCATTTTACTACGAATAGCGGAAGCCGAGGGAGGTGGAAAGATCCGTTATAGTTTCTCCACCTGCCAGAGCGCCGCCGTGGTGACTGTAAGAGTAGACGAGCGTCACGCTCCACCATTTCTGCGAAGAGGTTCTCACGGCCGACAGACCGTGTTCTGTCCATTATCGATTACTTTTCACCAGCATCGGGGTTACACAGCGAGAGACAAAGCCTAATAACCGGATCAGCCGAGTTATAGAAACTTCCCGCGATATTATTATACCTCGCCGCGCGCGATTATCTCGCTTCGTTTAAAGCGATCGTTAGTGTTAGTTTACCATGAAATCCAGCATTTGAAATGCACTCAATACTAGCCGATTTTAATACTAGAACGGCCGAGATTTCGCGCTTATTATAATATGGAACTATAAAATCTCCCGTATCTTGGAAATAGAAAGTTGTTTCTTTAAGAAAAGAGAAAATAATTTCCATTATTTTATTTGTTATACTTTGCTATTATTTGTTGTTAATAATGTTGATTGAAAAATTATAGAAAAATATACGCGATTAATTAAGAAGTACTGTGTTAATTAACTCCATTACAGTGCTAATTTAACTTTTTCATTAATATAAAATAGCTTCATATTTTTTCATTTAATATAACTGCATAAAATATAAAATTAAATTGTATTATTATTTTTATAAAGAATTTGTTGCGACATTTTAGTTAATTTAATACAGTAACATTTTTTTATAATATACAAAAAATATATTACCCCCCCCCCCATTATTACTCAACATTAATATTAATATTTTAAATTGCATTTTGATATATTTATGTTGGCAAAATAGATATCAATAATCAATATATGAGTAAAGATGTAATAAAAATACATTTATTACATTCATTCTAACATTCAAAAATACATTTATTATATTCATTAACTTGTGATAAACATGATAAAACTAGCAATTTGTCTTTAGGACATTTAAATACTGAGTTAAAACTTGATTAAAATAGACGTCTACAACGTAGTTAATTTTGCTTTAAAAACATTTTTATCAATAAATAAGTGTGTGTTTTATATTATTTATGATTTAAAGTTGTTTACTGTTTGTAAGTCGTCCAATTTTCTTACTCGACTGTACTACTTGCTAATAATATTGTATACATCATGATTATTATAGTGGAAGCAGTGAGAAAGTGCTTCCTTTCGTTAAGTCGTTGTTTTCCACGCTTCGAGTATGATCTGATGTTCCATTATTCCACATACACCGCCTCATGAGGCGAAACAAAAGAAAAGAGAGGAAAAGAGTGTAACATTAAGAATTTAAGATATTAAGAATTTACTGTGACATTATGAGGCTGATTTTTTATTCTTACAAAAAATAATATTTATTAACTACAAAAAGTAGGGAAATGTTATCTAAATTTAAAGTGAAATTGATACATAATTTCTGTTTACGTAGGTCGTCGTAGGTGTTTCTCATAGACTTTGAAAAGATAGCATACATATTTTAATGTAAATACCTATATTTGTCGAAACAAGAATTTCTTACATATAGTCTTCTTTTCTTCCAATGCATCGTAGGAAATAATCTCACTATGTATGTGATAAGAAAAATGGTTTTTAAATGATAACAATGGGCATGTACTTTAGCGTACATGCCCATTACATGTATGAACTTTTTGTTATTATAACTTTCCTATGTTTTTCTTAACCTTTAGAGGACGGAAAGCCTCTTTTTAGACTTGAAACTATTTATGCGCTAAAATATCATATGTAAGGGTTTTTTTGGATCGCTGAGTTGGATTTCATAGTTCCGGTAATTTAAGGGAAATAAGTGGCCTGCAATTCCGAGAATTGATGCGATTACTCTTATCTTCTTAGAACTCTTTTGTGAAACCGTTAGATATTATGTGTCCTCTATTTTTATATTCCAGCTAAGGCTTTAATCAACATTTACCCCAACAGCATAACCTCTATATTCAATATTTTTAGTATTGACGAACATAATAAAATTTAGCGTTATTTAGAAATATTATGAATGATCATTTTTCTTCTATATTATTTTCCGGAAAAGACGGGGTCTACGCGTTTGTGCAGTTCTAACGGAAGTGGAATCTGCTCGCGCAGCAAAATTTGATCGGATATAAGTTAGGTCTATCGTTTAGACGGTGATACACCGAAACATTGTACTGTGTGAAACTACCGTGTCGCTGTAGTGTCTGTTACGAAAGTTACGATAACGAGTTTCCAAATTGAAACCAGCCTGTTCGTGCATCCACTACTCGGTTTTACATAGGTACAGTTCTACCGCAATAATTCTATCTTCACGCGTAATATCTGATGTTACTTAAGATATAACACATTAAAATGCATATCTCCAGAGCATATTACAGTCGTTGACAAAATAAAGTAATGGCATGTTGTATTTTGAAGATTTTGAGCATTTTGAGTAAATTTAAGAAATTTTATAATTATAAAATGCTATTTAATTATTAAATGCTATGTAATTTTTTGTTTAAATTACGCTCCAATTTTTACGAATTTTTAAGTCATAGTTTGTGGAAGTGATAAAAGGAAGACTGGAGAAACTGAATATAACATATAACATTACCGTATGATTTAAATATGACATTATTAAAAATCAATCTTTAATATCAGTCTCATATTTAGGGTTGGTCATATTATATATAATTTCCGAAAAACAGATATCTCGCTATAAAAAGTAACATTTGGTACATGACGTTGAAATATGCTTTTTATTTTTTATCTTATTTGATTTTACATTTCGTATGTTTGATTGAAGCGAGAAAAAGAAAAAGAGAAAGAAAAATATCATAAAAGTAGCATTACTAATATTGAAAAATTTGGAAAATAATATAAAAATGGACATTTTGCTTGCAACTGTACGCTATTAATAGCAATGTTAATTATCAGTTGCTTTCTATTACATTGTGACGAAGCTCTAACAAGTTATAAAAACAGCTGACTGTTGATTCGACGTGGACAAGGAAGAATTTATCTCGCTCTTTGAGAAAAAAAGGAAACTGGTTTACCTTCGTCGCCGTGCTTGTGACTCATTGTACAAGCATCACGATACGCGATAGCGCACATCTCCGGTGATAATCACGATGCGATTAAAATCCACATTCAGTCTCTTATCATCGCTGACTTGCGTGCAGTCAGCGAAAGCTTGAAAGTCCAATATATATTATATGATACTTTTGACGTTTATATCGCTGTTAATATCGATCATCAGTGAATAAAGGATATGAATAGCCGATATCGGAACATATATTATATCGTTTATTACGAGAGTATATAATAACAGCGACGACAGCAATGAAAGCATTATAGCATTAGAAAGTTGTCAAATAAACGATTTATACGCGTGCGATAGATACATGGATGCATCATGTTAACGATGGATGCATCATTTTTCGCGGTTATTTTTCCGTGAGTAAACGAACGGTTCGCATCATATCTCATATATTTCACTTTTCGATTTTCTATGTTAGATTATACTGCAGCTAATGATATATTGAAGAGAGATCACGAAAGAGAGAGATATATATACGTGTATATACAGTGCGTTATATGTAGCTATGTGGAGCACGAAAGTAGATTCTGCTGAACTGGAGGTCCAAGTATAAATCGGCTTTTTTTTTACTTTCGCCGATATTTTCTAAATGTCACCTGAATTACTCTACTTTCCGCCTATTCCGTGGGTTTTTTCATCACGTTGGCGTATGAGGGCGCGGCAAGGGTTAGCGCTGATTAGCCATACATTGTAATCGGAGATTCACATCGTATAATCTTCCAGCCATTTTCTGTCTCTCGGACTAGGGATTAACGACGCCGCGCGGGTAATTCGACGCTGAATAAAAGCGGACTTTTTTTCCGTCGCTATATTTTCCACCGAGGGAAATGAATTTTTAAAACACTTTTGACGTTCATCCGCAGGCAACGGCGGACATATGTCTCCAAACCTTCAACGAGAGTTGCGCGATGAATTTTTTTTTCAACCGTACACATACGCGCGCCGTTTTTATTCACGCATCCCGATTCACAGACGAGCAAACGTGTAATAAAAAAGTAATAAAAACAGTTTTAGGCAAAGCTGTATCGAACGAGCCTCAGCCTCGCGCGCACACACACATTTCATATACCGATATTTTGAATCACCGCCATTGTTTCAGAGATTTTTTTGTTTGAAGCTCGCGCTGTGTTTCCCGGCGAAAGAATTACTGCATTACGAAAAATACCTATGCGCTATTTATCATAGATGTTAATGCAAGATCTGGGATGTGGAGTGTTCGTAACGTTGCGCGCACGACGGTAAAACGCGCGTATATATTTCCTGTGTTGAATATTCGACCGACAGGCATAACAATACATTTTTTGCATATGTATCATAAAACATTTGTGTATTATTATATATTGAATTCATATACTTCTGTTTGGTTTCTATTGACAATTTTTAGTATTTAATAATTACGCATTTCGTGGGGGAGGGTGGTACGTTTAAAACTTTATATACATGATATTATTTACAACAATTGTACAAATTTACTGTAGGCATGCATTATTCTGATTTCGAGCTAACATTTGGTTGGCAACATAATCTAAAATCTTAATTTTGCATACACATCTAGAAAAATTCCCAATTATTTGCCTGTATTACCACTTTGATCTAAATTTCCTCACTATCCGACATTTCTATTAAATATATTTATTTCTTCGAATCATAGGGGATCAATATATACGCATGACAATATAATCTAATGCCATCGGCCGGCTTATGGTGTCGAGGATGTGGTTCTGATCGAGGGATTGGAAAACCCGATCAAGCTCATCGTGGACACGAGAATGGCAGCTCGCAAGGCCTTACGCGTGTGCAATGTCGTTCTACTGAAATTACAGCATTTCTAACGGGAACAATACGGGTTTCTTGTTTCGCGGGTGTCGCTCAGTAGTGCCAGAAAGAATAAGTGTCGTTTCAGAAAACCGGTGGCGCACTGGGTCCCGGACAAAAGAGCATGCAACAGGTCAGCGAGCCGTTGCACACACCCGTCGACTATGCACGCGGGAGAAGGAAAAAAAGAGAGGCAAAGAGGAGGCAGAGAGAGAGAGAGAGAGAGAGAGAGAGAGAGAGAGAGAGAGAGAGAGAGAGAAAAGCAGAGAAAGAGTATGCGGAAAACACGAGCAGCCTGATGTCGACTTAAGAAATCAACGTATTGCTTCGTCTTTTACGTCGAAGTCTGTTTTTATCGTACACTTAAGTTCCCTATCGACTCTCATTATATATCTTTTACGTCTTTAGAAATAAGGATTCTTAGAAATAAGGTTTCTTCTTCTGTAAAGTTTTCGTAAAGACCGATTTTTTATATATTTTTTGTTTAATATAACGTTGCACAGCTACAGTAGTATAATTATCCAAGAGAATTCATATCTATCATAAAATTATGAAAATTTAATAGTAAAAGAAAATTTATTTCACTATTGAAGCAATATTGGTGTCACCGACCCTTATATTATTTATCGCATATCTACGACAAAAATACGGGAAATGTATTTACGTCAATGTAATTATGTCATTTTTACTATACACAGTCTCGGTTTTTGTCGTTAAACAGTGATGTAATCGTTTTATCAGTAATCTACGGTATGCTCTACACCGCGTATAAACTTGGGAAACTATCATGGGAGAGAAGTTCGTACTATGATCATTGAAACACTTGTCGGCAACGCTTGCATTCTCGTACGCATACTTATGCATTAATCACTCCATTATTATTTTCGCGGAATACTGCAGGAAACGGCGTCCGCTTTTGAGAAAAAAACGGCTCTTCTAGAAATAAGAATCCTGCAAAGCAGTTACGTCATCAGAAAGCCGTGTGTCATTTTGTCGTAACTGCATAAGCCGAAGGAAGTTATTTGTTGGGAAGAAATAGAGGCGTTACAATACAATTCACAGAAAATTGTTTCTTTCGCTTTGTGAGAGTAGGTATGCGATATTTTACGAGTCAAAGTAAATATTTTTATTTTACAATAATCGTGGTGTGTTGCAATAAAAACAGATACGAAAGTGTCATTATTATTGTTATATGTATTGCGCCATTATTTTTATTCGACATAATGATACTGACAATAACTATTATTTAAAAATTAGCTGAACATAGATTTTAATCGAATCTAAAATAACATAAAAGGCTCTATTGTTATAACATCTAGGGTAAGGAAGGGCTATTTGAATTAGTTAACGAAAAAATCGGATAAAAAGTTTTCAAGACAAGTAGGGGCTTTTCAATTTCAGGGAGGGAGGGTCTTTTCGAGTCTTGGGGCCTTTTAGCTTTTTGCCTTGATCATTTTTTATCCGATAAATTTTTATATGTACAATAAATCATTCGAACTATTTCAGAATTATTTAAAATATAAATACATTTTTTCAAACACGTTTATATGTAAGAGATTAAACGAATCGATTAGACAATGAAAAAAGTCAATTAACGTCTGATCACGCAATTTCAAGGTAGAAGAATGAAGCTGTCATAGAGAATATCGGGCGATTTCAGTATCTGCTGACCTTTGCAGTAGATCATCTTTCCCCTGCTGCTGTTACACCTGCCAACCGGGATGCAGCACCCGTGACGGCACCAAGGTTACGCTGCGGTTCAACGCACTTCCTGCCGACGGATCTTTCTCCGTTGTGCAGCGTGCGTCTCATTGCCAAGACGCAAGACTACACCTTGTAGTCCTTGTAAATTCACGGAATAGGATTTCGTAATGCTCTCTTTCTCTCTCTCTCTATTAGCTTTCTATATATTCTTCAGATTCTATTCTTCGAAAGAAATCTTAGCGAAATAACAACAAATTATTTCTAATATTCGAATTTCAATCAAATGCTCTTGACATTGCTATTATACATTAAATAATCATGCTAATATTAAGATTTGACAACATAAATTCTGATATAACATATAAAATGGTGTGCGTACTGACTTCAACGAAAAGGTAGATGTGGATAAACGGGAAGTGTTGTGAATTAGAAAGGATGTTGCACGGTGGTTATCTGCGATCAGTCACGCGTCGAAAAACCGGCAAGCAGTGTGCTTACCTGTGTACTAGTAATTATGTGGCTTTGACCTGTTACGCTATTTAAAAATACTTGTCATATTATCATATAGCTCACAAATGCATAATTTTAAATGTGAAAAAGCTATACATAGAGAATGATATATTCCGCGAAAAACAGGCGTTTGAAATTTTTTATGTAATATGGAAATTGTAGCGTTATAACGTTTCATCGCTTTGCATTTATTCGTTTCCATCAATGAGCAATCGTGGCGCTCCATTTTCATTGTCTAGCAATGTCGAGGAAAATGGATATTACACGACAAAGATATTTCTGAGAGGTTACACAACTGGTTGGAATGCCTTACATTTTAAGATGTTATTATCGTGAAATGCGAATTCTTTCTATAGTTAATTATAGATGCATTTGTCAAAGAGAAATTCTTCAGAAAGGAAAGGTCGCCTTGCAAAGACGGTTTCAAACTAATGCTGTGCGTTGAAAGCAATCAGCTATTTCACTTAACCAGCCTTGTCTATTTGCGCGAATTCATGCTGCGAACGGACGACATCGTCTGAAAGGAAGAGACGGACAATGCTGGAAATCGCTCGCGAATTGATAGAACCGTTATATGCCATTCGTGCGTGAACATGAGGACAGGAGACCGTTTACTCGCAATTCATCGTTAACTTACATCACGATTTATGTTGGCTAAAGCATAAGCCGTTCGAGAGCGTTATCGGGGCAGAAGGAACGTAAAAGTTCAACTTCGCTTGGCCATCGCCACGATGACCATCCTAAATTCTCTTTACTACACAATGTCGAGACACCCGCACAGAGAGGGTACGAAAACGCCGCGGCGCGCGGGATAGAAAATGGTCGGTTCACAGGTCGTGATGATTCTGTCGAAATGACTGTTGTTTTGGAACGTACCTACAAGCGCCAGGTATAAATCAGCAAAGAATTTTAGAATTTTGAGAAGAAACTTCTTTGTAAGGGAAATCAACAAAAACTATTCTTATGAAGATCTTTTGAGGAATTTTGTGGCATAAGCATAATGCCTGTAGAAGCCCGCCTGTCGTGAACAAAGCATTCCAATACGTCCATTTTCTCTAAATAACAAGATTTTTTTTCAAAAAATACAGGATTTTTCTTTTCACGTCAGTCAAACTCTGAGACTGCAGACCTGTGGAGATCGATGGCTTAATTGACGATATTGCCGTGCAGTTATTAGACCGTAGGTTATACTGGCAAAGAAAAATACGCCACGGTTGTAATACTGATTTTAAGTACACTTTTATGATTTTTATTACCTGTTGCGGCGTTGCGTGAAAAATGCGGCTCGTGTAAATCGCTCCGCGATTGGAAAGCAAGGAATAAGAACAAAGATTGTCAAAAATTCGTAACGCAAGATTTTGCGACGCTTGATTTCACTTTATGAAATTAGGTAAAATTCGATATTGTATCGCATATAAATTATTTTTAATTAGCAGCAAACTTTTTGTCTCTTACACTCATAAATTTTTTGATAAATTTATTTTTGAACGAGCAAAAATTTTATGTCTACAAAAATAATTAACTATTTTTTTTAATGGAAGTTGATCTAAAATTCACATTGAATCGTAATGTGTCACAAATAACTTTATGAGAAACACCTTATGGTTTGAACGGGTTTCTTGTAGCTCAACATATCGTATCTACTAATCGCGAAATTGTGAACTGTACGAGAAATCATGTTGAAACGATGTCAAGGAGATCTACGATAGGCCGTCTCGTTATAGTTGTGCATAAAGACGTGCTTGAGTGCGCATGCACTCGCGTGCACTTTAAGCACCGCACTAGGCATTAGGAAAATTCACATATCGCAATTTCGATATAATTGACCGTTAATGCGCACGATATAGCCGCGGACCGGTAATTCCGCCGGTAACGCTACGAGAGTTACATGGTGAAGATAAAATAAATACTGCCGAAAAATCGCTGCGGAGAATGTAGATTGTATTGGCGCAGTTGCGGCAGAGAATGCAACACGTAACAATAACGTTCGAACAACGCATCGAATGTGTACGATGTATTTCTTCCCTCTCTCCTTCCCACCCCTCTCTCTCTCTCTTTCTCTCTCTCTCTCGCTCGCAGTTGGTGCATGCCGAGCATAAATATTTATAACGTGAGGTAACTTTGCCATTCCGTGTGTCAACGCCGAATCCTGTCGTCCCTCGCGAACAGCGTTTCATCTGTCTGTTCCTTTTTGCATTTTTAATAACCCATCATGCGTGCTCTCGACTCTGGATCTCTTTCTGCCAGAGAGCGCTCTCCGCTCCTCCGCTCTCGTCGTACTCGTCGCGATACGTGGATAACGGGGAATAATTTAGTGGCGAAAGCAATATTTCGCAATGCGGCAACGCGGTCGATGCGATGGCGAGTGAACGGCCGCCGGCCGTTAGACCTTAGCGATATTTCCACAGCATCCAGAGAATCTCGGGCGCGATCTCTAGTCAATTCGCGAGCGGCGGCGGCGCGTTTTCGTCCCGAGAGATAACTGTTTTCACTGGAAATAACTGTTCCGGATAAATTACGACTCGTTACAGGAAAGTGGTTATGCACGGGGAGCACTGCAATTAAGGCAACTGTACGTTAATGCGCCGCCTCACCCGTGCGCGCGTGCTTGCTCTGCGCTATTTGCTACCGCAAATCTTCGCTGTATATACTAACGGTTTATATATCAGTTAACCTAGTCAAGTGGATATATAGTGGACGGTATCCACTGAAAGTAATAATTGTATCTCATTTAACATGTACAATATGACCCAGGAAATCGTTATACTTGTTGATAACAAGCATTGAAGCACATTAACACTTTTCAACTGTCTGGCAAAATCTAAATTTAAAACCGTAATTTTTAAACATATGAAGAAACTTTTCTGTTATTTATTTTCTTGCAGGATCTATGTCGCATCATGTAAATACCGTATATGCGGTCTATATAGTGGACTGCAACGTGAGCGGAATTTTTACCGTCTATTAACGGCTATGTCGCTGAATGTAACATAAATATAAATGTACTACCGAGGCAAATAAAACCTCAGAATTTATGCGCGTGTACACGCGCGTGCGAACGTTGCTCATTTTAGTCATGGCTGTTTATATACCGGAAGCAGTGAGTCACTTGCGGAACGAGTGAAAATGCAATAAAAACGCGATTGTCTACATGCAGTGACGCTACACGTTTTTTTTACATTAGGTTAGCATTGGATCACCGTGTGTGACTTCTAGAAAGTGTATTATCGAAACGGAAAGTGGCATAATGATCATATTAAACATGTGAAAGAGGAAATGCAGGTACGACTGCTATAAAATTGCTATAAAACGAATATTTTTTAGTTTATTTTTGATGTTGTAACACATAATCTAAAATAATTTCATAGAGGCTATGTTTAAGCATTTATTATAACAATTAGAATTAAACAAGAAGATGATTATATTTTCAGCACCTTTCCAAACTTTAATGATTTATTATTTATCGGCCATGGCGTGATACAATATGCATTATATTTACTGGGAATCGCTTTTGCTAATGCTATAATGGTTTCAAACAGGTCAGATATCGAAAATTGTATTCATTACAAGCAATCGATATGATATTAGGTATGCGCAATGAAACCATTTAATTGAAAACAATTGTGGTCTGATAGCAAACGATTTAATTATTTCGAATGACGAAATATTATCTAAGGTCAAGAGGACAATTATAGGTGCAAATAAGCAGGCGTTGAAATATTGAATTATATTCCCATAATGGCTGAGCGGAATGATAAGATGCTGGCAGGTGGCAGGTACGCCACCTGTTACTCAGCTTATCCGATTTGTCTTCGAACATCGTTGTCGTAAGATGGCAACGTTATTATCGACTTATCTCTATTTTTAAACCGATCCTTTGATTAATTTAATATCTCTTTTCTAACGAATATGTCGTTATATAGATCTAGAATTAAAAGCATTTGAAAATTGATTTTTACACATAAATATAAACAAAATATTATTCTTGATTTGATTGACACTTTAATACTTCAATAGTTTATAACTAGAGCTTCCTCTGATATTTTATATTACAAACTAATTGTAAGATATTAAGTGGTGTACGTATAACAGTTTTCGTAATTGTTCTAAATTGTATAATGCAATCGATTTCACATTATTTACACTTTACAGGATCCGTAGCTATATAAATGCAAGTGTGACAATGCGATATTATATTATCCAATTTGGCTATCAACGATATAATCAAATTATAAGAATAATCGATATCCAAGTTGTTTACCGAAGCAGGCATTCACAATTATTCTGCAAAGAATTCGATATTCTGCATGTATTTCATATCTTCCATTAATCCACTTAGGATTAACCTAAAGCCAGTATCCGGCTCCGGTTACACGATTTGTCAATAATTACTTCGCGGTATTATACATATATCTCCCATATCTATATATGCTATGTAACATCTGATGCCGATCTGCAATTCCCGTAATGGCGTTTAAACGATAAAGCTTCTGAGTACAGATGGAAGCTCTCGATAATCCTCGCAATGCTCAGCATTGACAACTAATCCAACCGGTATGGTACAAAGCCGCTAATTAAAAGGTATTTGATCTAATTAGACCGAGGTTACCGGAGGTTACCTATCTGAACGTTTGCGTTTCTCTCGCGCTTGACTCGCTTGCTCGCGTGATGTTACAGGTTAGACAGCTCTGAATTATATCTACGGACAAAAGAAATTTGTACTTAAAATTATTTTGAAAATTTTATGCAGTTTTCAATACATTGATATCCAAAGAAAGCTTCAATAGAATAGCTATTTTAAATCCAGTTCTTAATAAGCGAATCGTGGATGATGACAGCGTCTTTCGTTGCGCATCCAGGAAATTCATATTGCAACGAGCAGAATGGTTGATTCACTGAAATGCCGTTAAGAGGAGACTTATATTCGTGTAGTCTTCGTACTTATCTTCTTCCGTAACTGCATGGTTCTTCTTACATTTTGCAAGAGGATTTAACGGAATCAAGTCTCTGTGGAATTTGTGTCGTTACCGCGAAGCCATGTCAAATAGCGATCTCCGATATAAGAAAGTTTCTTCTTACTTTCTTCCTCTAGAGAGTAATTATTTAATTTGCCGCCGTCAACTCGAATCGTCCTTTATTAGCAGTGGCGTGCGATTAGATTCGCGAAGACAAGGAAGACGAACAAAAGGAGCCTTCCTCTTTACTGAGCGGCTTCCGCGGTTTTTACTCTCTCTCTCTCGCCGGTTTTTCTCGAGATCCGGCACACGTTTGAGATCTCCTCCTTGTGCAGCTCTCGGCGAAGTTTCGAGCTGTACGCCGTTCTTTTCGAGTACGTTTGTCGATGTTATCCATGCGGAAAGGCCGCTGAAAGTGTAGCAGCGGCGCTTTAAGACGCACACACGACGACTCTCGATGGAGACACAGTGAATATTAATACTCACCCGTAGCCTTTCAGTCGACAGATCTTATCAGCTCGTCTCGCCTTTCTACCGTTTCCGCCTTTTCCACCGCCGCTTATTAAAGTCGGCTGCTCATTTGCGCGTCCCGAGGGTCTTCTTCTTATTCAGCCTCTACTTCTTTTCTATTCCGCCGTTGTTGGCCCCGTTCGGTCCGACCGCGAAGGAAGTGTATCTATACTTGGCTCGATTTTCTTACCTTGTTCTCCGCTCTTTATTCCATCTTTCTCTCCAGATCTCTGCGATCTTTAGTGATTCATCGTGCTACACAACGCGGCAGAATGAGTAATTGTAGAGATCCGGTTTTTCCTTCCCTTTCTAAGAATAAAATGATGTAACGTCGTTGACAAAGTAAGATACGATATTTTACGCATAAATATGTCGGAATACTCGGAAGATAATGTGGCAGTGATAGAAGTTTTAGATTGAAATAAAAAATGATAACTTTAAAAAATATAACTCTTGTAAATATACAAAAATACTGGTATTATTTATGGACGATATTTCTTTACACATATATATCTGTATCAAGATATTGGAGAATATTATAGCGTTTTGAAAATATTAGAGAGATTTAAGTGTATAATATTTTTTATTTTATGTAAGAATTTATATTAGAAAAAGCCACTATTTTGCAGAGAGAAATTCGCATTTCTTATATCTTGTAAATACATTATTTTAAAAAATGTACATAAACATTATTTTGTCAGAAAACTCAGTATTTGTATAAAATATATATTATCCCGTCGTAAATATAAAAAAAAAATCGTGAGAACCGCGCGATACACAATTTACATGATACGTAAGGATGAATAAAATAGCTCTGAAAAGTTAGAAAAAAAAATAAAAAAAAAATAGACGCGCGCTGACAGGGATGAAATCTTCATCGAAAAACCGACGAGGGCGTCTGTCGACAGGTAGTGGCAGTCTTCTTTCACGAAACGGGTATAGGCATTCTCGTCGTCGAATCGTAGTGCAATTAATCATCCTCGCGGAAACGCGGGCGGTGTTGGTCGAAGTTTTTCGATATCCTGAAAGCTTCTTCCCTCCGAGTTGAATTTGCGCGGAAAAGTTTTTGCACGGAGGTTGCCCTGTCCTTCCTTTGCTCCTCGCGAGCTACCACGGCGGCCTTTCACGGCGGCGGCGAGTCGTTCGCAGATTTCTTCTTTCGGTCAAGTTATCGGGTGAAAAGTCGCTTTTAATAGAGATGGTAATTATGAGGGTATCCTGATAAAATATTTATGCCGATACTGCGAACACGCGATAACGGGAACCAGATACTTTGGATCAACTTCGCTGGGTACTTAGTCAGAGAGCAGCTTAATGAGATGTTATGTATACGGTGCGAAATTGACTTAAGCTATCAAAATTACTATATTAAAAATATGGACTATGTTGGTACATAGTTTATTAAGCTAAGAACTATGTTTGTATAAATAAATGCTTAATCGTACATAAATTTATACTTTTTACGATAAAAAAATTATATTACAAGATTGATTAAAAAAGTAATTTGTTTTATCAAGATTATGAGTAAAATATAAATTTTACAGTTTGTGGAAATACAGTCCTTGAGACTGTCATGTTATTTTTTGCATCCTTATAGACATTCTGTGCTAAAAATACATTGTTCTAAAGTGATACTTAGTAGGTACTTACTATACTTACCTATGGATAAGAATAGTGGATCGATCGGGCTACTAAAACTCGTCCGCAAAAAGAACGAGTTGGGCAAATGTTATTAAAGCAGTACGTGGTACAACTCGTTAAGCAAACGACCCTCTAACGCCAAATAAATTAGAGTCGTTGCGTTCGCGTTGCAGCGGGCCGTTAAAACGACCCGTTCTGTCGTACGTAAATCAAGCAATAAAAGCGTCACGACAATAGGATTAGCGGCAAATTATAAATATCCCGGCGATTTCCAGTAGGACTATAACTTTGCCCTGGTCCTTGAAGTTACACGCTCGATAATGAGCGTCACGCGCGCTCACGCGACGCGTTCGCCGACTAACTTGCGTGCCGTTAAAAATTCGATGAATTCTGCTTCATCCCTGTCCATCATAATTAACCGGTTTCTCTTTTTGTTTTCAGGTAAGTCTCCTCGAAAATACAACAAGCCCGTATCAAGCCGCGTGTCGCTCATACCAAACCAACGAACTACACGCTCAACTAGAACTGCACCGGCCAAGCGAGATCTCGACAAGACGGTAAAGTATATACGATCTTCCATCTGTGATATACGCGAAAAAAAAGGGTCCGTATATATTCGCGAGCAGAGGCGCAGGCTATGCAGCCTGAACTCCTAAAATGGTTTCCGGCCGTTTAAAGTTTAAACACTTCGTAAGTCCTTTCCGCTCCTCTGTCCCCGCTTCATAATTCATAGGACGCTTCAAAACTCGCAATGTACGGCGCAAGTCTAGCTACGTCCCGGTGGTAGTTTTTGTCGCGGAATGTTCTGTTTCTTTCACTTTTCTCGCTACGTGACGCCGAGCAGCTTGCGTCCGTGAACGCCGTTAAATCTTCCTAGACATCTACCGAAATTTCCCAGGTAGTTTTACATCTTCCTAAAACATCCTATATGTTTGTTATATATTGGATCTTTCGCTGACAGGTGCAATAAATCGTGGTATTTTATTTTCTGAACGTGATTTTAATTTGCTAAAAACGTATATGATAAATTACTGCAACTTTCGAGAAATCTTGTACCTATAATTTGATGATAATAATACTTATTTGTAATATGCAAATAAGTTACTGATAACTGAAAGACTGCTAAGGTCTGAAACAGTATTAATAATATTGAGAGAATAATTTTATATGACCGAACTTATACAATATATGTAATATCAGTAATTATTAAAATATTTGGAACTTGCTATTAAAAATTGCTACACGAAACGGACGTCAATGTACGGTGTGCTATCTTGACAAGAAATATTTCTCGTTCCTCGCCATTCGCTCAAGAGGAGACGACTGCTTTTCTTGCGGCGTTCCTCGCTGTGCCAGCGACTCGCGCGAGCGCAGCGACTAACTAAAACGAAATACTTTAAGTCATCTCGGTGCCTGGTACCGGCCGATCGCGATAAATTACCGATTGCTTTTTGCGAAGAATTTGCTACGTCCGAGTACCTTGACTCATTGAGACCGGCGCTGGATGGCGATAAATTAGCAATTTTTTGCATCTCTACGAGAACAGCTCTTGACACAATGGATCACGTTGTACCGCGGTAAACGCGCCTGGTATTCGTCGTATGATGCAAACAAATTTTTCTGTCGTGATAAAAATCTCGTTTCCTTTGGTTTCGCGTACTTTACGGCGTCTCTCTGTACTACGGATTATGAAATTACATTTATTCTTCAGATACCGTATACCGTATAAGAGGAATAGACTGTTTCTTATATTGAGCGCATAAACAAATGAGTAAAATGAAGAAAATAGGCGAATTTTTTTTTATTTTGTATTTTATCATAAAATTATTTTAGGTACGCAAAAAATATGTAGTTCTGAGATTAAGCTTTAATTTTTCCCGAAGAAAAGATTTTGAAGATAAACAGAAAATAGAAAGCATAATTGAGCTCGATTATGAATGAACTTTTATTACAAGAGAGTGACTTTATTGCATAGTAATGTAGTACTTTAATGTAAAGAAAATATAAATGAATCTCAGCTTCTTTGAGGGTAATGGTTTTAAAGTGGTTGTAAAAAGAAAAGAAAGCAGAAGATAGCACACTCGTTGTAAGTATTATTTGCACAGGTTACGCATTTGCTCGAATTATATGTTACAAAAACTGATATATATGTAAAAATACATAACTATCGTTTTCTTATCAATAAAAGCGATTTCATATTCCAAAACAACGCAGAATTAACCAATCGCATGCATTGGGATAATTATATATCTAGTTTTGATTAAACAAAATTAATAAAGCTATGTACATATCTGACATTTACTTGATACTTGATACGTACGTTCCTAATTTCACGCGTTCCGTTTATGAATTTTTTGCGCTAATTACTAATGAATCGATCGAATCTTACGTTTACGGAAATATCTGCAGAGTTAATTTCTCGCGTTTGCTGAAACGCGATAGCACAAACACCGTTCAATCCCGGGTAAGACACTATAGAGCAGCGTTCTGTACCGAGCTCTCGTGAAACTTTTAATCCGGCAAAACTCAGTCTGAATCGAATTCGTCGCGCGATTTTAGCGGGAAGGGGGGGGGGGGAGGGGAAAAGCGGAGACTCCACTCGGTGGAAATCATTAATCACCGGTCGTCGGTTCGAAAGTTCGTGCAACTGCGCGAGCAGGTGCACGGGGCGCCGCAGGTGCGCCTTACCCTCGCGATGCACCGGATTTCTTCCCGTCCGGGACAGCAGCGAGAGTGCATTAATCGTACCCGCGCCCGTCACTCTGCTCTCATAATCTACTGGAAACCGGCGTGTCGCCGTAGGTAGGAGCTTCCCCCCCACGACGAGGAAACAAGTTTAAAGCTCGATATTAATAGCGGATTACGTGCAGGTACTCAATTTCCGGCCGGACACCCGCGTCGCGCCCGAAAAGTTTCGGGAACACGAACCGAATATTAATGAACACGAATGCCGTCGGGGTGCTTCTTAACCGACCGATCCTCTCACCTTTCTAATGCAATGGAATTCAATTATCTCTTGCTTTATCTGGGACTTAGGATCGCCACAAGTTTTGTCCAAAGTATGCGTAAGAGCGTTACGCAAAGACAGCCACCGAATATAAATTAAGAAAACGACAAATGTGAAAATCGACATATATCTGAAACAACATTTTATTGAAGTTAGGTTTTTTTATTAAATTAAGTTTTTATTATATACGTTTATTATATACGTTTATGTACCTTTTATTGCAATCCATTAGTTTAACATTTGAATTTCAAAAATGATTATTATTAAAATTTTTGCTTTATACATATAGCGATTCTAATAACACATCACGTTATTATCACACAATTCATGTGCTTTTTATAACATTGCAACAAGTAATTTATTCAGTTATCAATAAGCTCCTATATTTATTTTGTGCTTTTTATTTTATTTCGTTGACATTTATTAAAATTTTAACGAATTTTTTAGCGATATTTTTGTATATATGGAGAGGTAAAAACCAGAGTGGTGTAAGTCCAATTTTTTTAAATATTTTCTCGTGTGCATAGATGCAATCTGTACAATATATAAATTGCATCTATGCACACGAGAAAATATTTAAAAAAATTTGACTTACACCACTCTGGTTTTTACCCCTCCATATATTGAATATTATATAAACTTTTACGAACATAACTTTTACGAACATTTTGTCTATAAAATTTATCTAATAATTTATAGACAGTTAATAACATATCAATGGGATATAACATTTTCAGAATGTTTAGATTGTCGAGAAAAAAAACAGAGCTCTTAATATCAAATCACTGAATATCGTGCTTTTCGAGCTTTTCATTAAATACGTACAATAGGATTTTTGTTACACTGCATATGTTTATACATCTAAAATAAATGATTATTGTTTTTAATATCTAGTTTTATTTCTTTTTATTGCTTTTAATACTGCTATAAGTTTGTCACACTTTAAACATTTGCATTAATATTCGGGAACCCGATAGAACAAAGTACAAAATGAAATAATATTACATCATCCGCTAGAAATGAGATATAGAAGCACGCGCAAAAATGCAAAATTATTCATTATCTTCACTATTGTCCGCAATTGTTACATCGCATGTATCGACGCCATTCAATCGACTGAGCAATCGTTCAAATCGATTGTTTCACGCCAAAGCGTACACGCGATCAAACGAGTCCGATTGACAGCGGACAGAAATTGTTTGACGAACGGTCGATTACATCTGAATCAGAGTGGTACATTCGATGTTGACGCACTCATGCGTGTTGACCATCATTAACGCGCTCGACAGGCGATGTACACAGTTAAGTGCTCTGCTCTCGTATTTCTTAACGTATCGCGCTCCTGTTATTCAATTTTCTTTAAATCTGAAATACGAAACAAAAAATAATCTGATTTTCTTTTGGGCCACCCGCGATGTAGGCATCGTTTATCTTTATTAAAATTTTGACGCTGTTGGATTCCATCCAGTTAGATAAGCGAAATCGGTGCAACGCATCGCTTAAATCTCAACTCGCGCCGAATATCGATATCACGTCGAGGATTAAACGTGGATCGTCAGTCGCGTCATACGTATACTGGAGAAGTTAGCGTCCGATTACCGCACATATTACGCCCTGATTGCTCCTGACCCAATAATGCACGACCTTCGTGCATTCCGAATGCGCTGCTCTTACGACTGCGAATTGCATTTACAGACAGCCGAAGTCAGCACGATTATCGTTGCGCGTTGATATGCGAAATCGAAATCTGCGTCTATCGTTAATCGTGTCACGGTCGTATGCATGCAATGACCAAAAGTTTCCAACCGATTTGCTTGATGACGAAAGACGGCATCGTGCACACGATCTGGAACAAAGTGGTTGTTGTTACTCCACAATCATTGTACAATTATTACACCACAGTTGTATATAATTTCTTTTTATTAAATATCTTCTGATATCTCCGCTCATGAAAAGAAAGACATTTAATAGAAAATAACGTTATAAATCTTACAAATTGTTATAACGTTGTTGAATATTGGTAACATATATAGTTATGTTCTACATATAGTATAGAAAACGGGAGCGATCATTAGCGTATATCGTTAGTGTATTGTTATCTAGTACGTTTCTCGTTTCTAAGCGCGATCAGTTGGCGGACGATCGCGATTTCGCACTACTGTGCCTACATCGTCGTACTTTGAATTGTCCCGTGACGCTATACGTTAGAATGACTCGGGCGTTAGTTGTCTATAGCGTTTAGAGATTTTACGTTACGGCATCGTTACGGGGTTATAATGATGTCGACTGCGTTTCCCGCGTAGTCAACGTGAGTTGGCGCGATCGCGGAGTAATGAAGTACCGTATTATGCCGCTAGACTGAACTTCAGCCCGTCATCCCGTAACCTCGTTTCTAATAAGCGGCGAGTATTTATCAAATTAGCGTCACAGGTAACTTCGATAACTGCTTCAATACAAAGCGCGATATTGCTGCGACAATGAGTCCCCCCGAACTCCTATCAAAGAGCTATTATATCTGATACAAACTTATGCAATGCAAGTAACCACTTTGTCTACTTTATCAGTAATATTGACATTGTTTAAAATAGAATCTATCGAGTTTACATTATGACTAATATAAAAATATCAGTCACAAAGAAGTATTGGAAATTCATTTAATTCTATAATGCACACTGTACAGATAAGATACTTATTAATCGATAGTACCATGATTATCATTCTTTCTGTAAACGAAAAAAATATGAAACAACAAAAGAAGTTGGCAGTAACATTGCGAGTTAATAGTTGATTATGAATATTAATATTAATAGTAATATTAATATAATATAATTTAATGTAATGTAATATAATATAATATATATCAATATAATCTATTTAAATGAAAATAATTGCAAATATTGAAAATATTACAAATTTGAAGTTTTAATGAAAACATGTGTTTATTATAAAGATGTGACATTTATAAATTCTTTTTCCTTATTTCCTTATTTTCTTTATAAAGCCTGATATACATGTAATATATGTATCATGTCTCATGGGGCTTATACATATGTAAATTCGTCCTGATTGCCATATTAAGTTAAAGGGTATTGTGTTTTCTCTTGAATTATAATATTATATAGCATCGGTCTATGTGCACAATCTTGATTCCCGGTCTTGCCATTGTTCGTAGTTGAGTCACGTAATAATATAACGGATCGCCCGGTCTTGAAAAATGCAACACGCATTTGGCGGTGCCTTTTACGAAAGAATTTGCGGATATAGCGAGTGCATCAGCGTATCAAATATACAAGGTGCTCCTGAACTATGCCGCGGTACCCCGTATAACGAGACGGCGGTATCCTTTATAAAATTCTGAGAGAAGCATTTGTAACCGCGCGATTCCGGCGTCTCGAGATTTCCTCGTTGGAACGCTCGAGTACTTCAGCAAACGTCAAGAAGAAAATTGCTCACGCAGACTTTTACTTTGGCGTGCGCTATTAAAGCGTAATAAACTGCAAAAGCAGATCTATGCGTCGTTACAAAAATTTTCTGCAGATAGTAATATGTCGTTTTTTTGCAATTTGTTTGGAGTTTTGATAGTTTAACGGCTGTAACTTCCAGATACATTTTTTTATTTTAATTAATTTAATAATAAAAGACATAGTGAATGGTTATTTACAATTTTTTGACGGAAAAAAAATTTATTATTACTTTTGCAAGATCTCATGATAAGTTTTTATTAAATTAAGATTATTATTTTCTTTGATCTGTGGATTCTTTTAGTATATATGAACCTTATTAATATTTTTAGCAAAAATTTGATTACGGCATTCTTTTTAAAAATTTATTTTTAATATTACATCTGTTGGAGTAATTAAAATTTTAAATTAAAATTCTGCTAAAATATATCAAGTCTACTGAAAATAGAACACGGAACAGTATTTTGCAGCCTTATATTTTAAGTACTTATACTGCATTAAAATTCTTCTGTTCAAATATTTTACAATTTAAAAATTTTGATATTTTTTGTTAAAGGATTTATATTTTGTTAAAGGATTTTAAATTAATAAAAAAAACATTGAGAAAAAAGTGAAAGTCCTGCAATATTAATATACTACTCGTCGCAAATACTGATTAAATTAAATAAACTCATTCTAAATAATCGTAACGATTATTTTACCATAAAAACAATAGATATTTGTATAATAATAGAATACATTTTGCTGGCTTATCCACTAGAATACATAATTCTAGATTTTATAGATATAGACATGACAAAACTTACAAAGAGGTTTGACAAAAGATCAGATCCATAAAAATGTTAATCATAACGATACATGAAAATATTGTCAAAAGCAATTTTTGCAGTTGTCTCATTGTGCTTTAAGCCTATCGGGCTATAAAGAGTTACGAATGGCGAGTTTAAATTACGCGGAAGGGCAGTTAGTAAGTACTACGGTTACTACGTACGTAGCAGGGTCATCGATCACCACGTCCAGGGTCCTGCGTTCTTTATTCGCAGAATAAATGAGATTCATTATGACTCCACGTGTGCGTCAGTCCATAAAAAAGGGCACTGGCATTTTATTTATTAATACAGCGGTCAGTACGTCGCGAACAGAGAATACGTGATTTTTATCCGACCCTCATTCTCGATGCTTCCAAGTCACCGTTTGTCCCATAATGAACTCACTATCGTTCTCTGAGATCTATAATAGCCTACAAAACATCTAGATTGCATCATTTTTCGCTGTCTTTTTATGCATGAAAGAACGGTTTTGCTGAAGTATCTAAAAATGTAGCTAGACACAGATCTGAAAATAATTTTGTTGCACCATTAAAATAATTATGTAGAACACTCAAACTGATTGCTATATAAAATGTCAAAATTTTTTACAGCATTATCATACTTCAGCGACCTACTATAATTATTTTGATGGTGCAACAAAATTATTTTTAGATCTGTATCTATAGCTAAATTTTTAGGTATAATACTTCAGTAAAACCGTTCTTTTTGTATTTTTATAAGGATTTATTATTGCATTGTTATTAATGCGACAGATTATTATAGACAAAGAGAATGAATTCTTTCCTTTTTGCTGATTTATTTTGATGAAATTTGAGATTATTATAAAGCTTGCTATGCATTTAGTTATAGTAATATTAGTTAAGTTAAATCTATATCTAAGGATATCTAATTTACTCCTATATTATTCGAATTTTCTCGGATCTATCTATATTAAATTTCGATGAAACGCCGAGCCGAAATTTCTGCGTAACGAAGTATGTTAAATCGAGAGAAATATGTAGCGTGAAACTTGCCCCCTCCTCTTTTTTTTTAGTTATTTTACATAATAGACAGGAGGACAGGGACGGCGTGATGGCGCTTTTGCACATTCTTATTTTACATTATCGGCACGTCGATCGTTAAGTATGCTCGGGATAAAATTTAATCAATTACGTGAAAGTAAAGCGAGAAGAGAAACATTAAAACACAGATGGTAATTCCACCTACACTGCGCCCCTTTAATTTAACGAACATTCCTCGAGACAATTAGGAACTTTCGTTCTAAAACTTAGTTTTGACGCATGATGAATTAATCGGATTTTACTCATTACCACGTTCTTAGGAATAATCACCGTGTCTACCATTTCTCAAAGTTTTTAATTATCTTTACGAAGGAAGGGTAATGTGGGAGAAGGACATGCGCGCACGTGCCTATGTATTCTGCAGCGTAAATACAGGACGAATTATTTTCCAAAATACGTGGTTCAAAGTGCATTAACTTCTTATCGGTTTGCACTTTTCATAGATATTTAAAAAAAATTAATTTATGAAAGATCAATGTAGATTTCTTTTAAGTTTATCATAATATTTTTTCACTCTTGTGCCAGAATGGCGTGCTTTCGTTGTCTTATTTAATTCATCGATATCACATCGAGCTAGAAAGAAAAAAAGTGTTCATATGCTGCACAAGCCATGTGTATTAAAATTATAATTTTTAAAAAATTAAGTTTTAATACTTTTCTTCAAACGCTTTTTCTAACATCAGTTGTTTAATACCAGATTGCGTTTTTGCGCACTATAAGTATATAAAATCATTTCATTAATTTCTTGATAACTCACTTAAATGTCATTCGAACAGGAAATAGAAATTTTCTTCAGGCGTTTATTTCGCTCCATTGTACACTCGAAAAGTATATTTTACTTCTGCAAATCGCAATGGTTGCCGAGATTAAATGACTTTTCTATTATCCGCTCGTTTATTCTTCTCTGAAGAAATATACAGAAATCTTGAAGCGGCAGAATCAATTCGAAAGAAAATCTGGTCTGTCGTTTCAAAACTGCTCTTCCTTTCTTTCCTTATAGCAATCATGTCTGGTGCATCGGTAATGGAAGCGTCGTTTTTCGGGTCCTTTCGCGAGAGAGCCGACATTGTCATCGAAAATCAAGCGTCGAATTCTTTCTACGTAGAGAAGCATACCGAAGCGAGAAAAGGAGAGAAAGAGAGAGAGAGAGAGAGACAGCGAGAGAGAACGAGGAAGAGAGAACGAAGGGTAGAATCGTTTTACGCGCTACGCCGAAAGAAATAAGAATTTTTGCACGGTGAAGAAACGAAATTGAAATGCGACGCGGACGCGAACGGCTCGACAGCGACGCTCACCCGACGGAAACCCCACGGAATCTCGAAACGGCTAAAATATCGACACATCCGATACAGGCCGCGGATATATTTACCTGGTGCCCGGGTTACCGTTGCGCGCACTTTTTTTTACGATCGGTCGGTCCCCTGAATTTTTTACGGCTCTGGCATTTACATATCGGAATATCCCGCGAGCACTAGGCCGGATTGGACCGAAATAACTCTCGCTCGCGTCTAAATTCCGAGTCCGGCGCAAGCTGTTACGATCACAAATACGTTACGCGGATCTGTAATTGCTTCTTTTTAATGCAGTCGCGTTTTTTATTCCGTTCAAGTTGACTCTTTAGTTTAATATACATTTGAAAAACAATAGAGTCTTTTTTTAAATTTTTCTAACGGATATATATTGACCATCTCTATAGAAAGTTTTAGCTCAGTTTGGACTATATATATATTTTTTTATTCTCTTTAGTCTTAGAACTTTTATTATCTTTGGATCTTTACTCGTATAACTTTTTCAAAATGTCAGCAAAACGTGCGATGTTTCAAAGACGGCGCGATTACGTGCCGTTTTTTCACGATAGAAGAATAACTGATTTCCATGTTTAGCATAGAAGAAAGATCACTGTAGACTTAGGGCGCATCTTCTTTTGTACTTTTGACCAAAGAAGAAGTTTTGCTGAAGGAAAAGCGCAAGGGACGGCTATTTTCCATTGAAAATTGTAGCCACTAACCTTGTACATGCATATTTCATTCGAAACGGCGTAAGCCGCAGGCCAAGGGAGACATTTCTTCACTTCTTCTCAGCTTCAGAGCTAAGTCGCTCAAACTCGCCCGAACTTTGTCCGATTTAACCCTTCGCGGATTCAATTCTTTTACACGCTTTTGCTTCTCTTTATAGTTAAACTATCATAGTTTAACTCTTAAATTCGTCTGTACGAGATATCTTATAGCTATCGCATTATTTGTAAGTGACAAATTTTTATTATCATGTGATTGGAAAAATATTTTATTATTGAACAGTAATTAATTAATAATACATGTAGGCTATTTGAATTTTATTTGTTTAATGATTGTATTTGGTTACAAAAGCTATCTTAATTCCATTATGTCACAAAGATATATTCACGAAAAATATTCGCCAAGTACGCCTTTCTTGAAACAGCTTGAGACGCTTCAACTTATTCTCATTTTACAGTATTACGTAGAAACTCACATTTATTTTCAAACTTCCAAGACACTGCACTCGCGTTTAATGGCCACTGCTCCACATGGGTAGTGGCTCCGCGCTTTAACTATTTTTATCTCTTTTAAAATCCATTTATTTATTAGCTCACTTACGGAGCTTTAACTTTTGCTCTCATGCATATATTCTATATGTGCTTGAAGTAATGTACCGTTGGGTGTCGCGCGCATGATTCATACCAGCGGCGTAGGAAGTTGCCGGTCGTAAGTGTGTCTGCTTTTACGGAACTCTATGGGGATCCACCCACTTCGGGTAGAGAATTTGTGAGAAATTGCCAGAATTCATTACCTCTGTGATTGCGTTCCCTCGCGACCGATCTCTTGCAGGCCCGTACCGCCGCGTTGAAGCACGGGGAACGGCCAATCAAAATTCGCACGTGCCGGTTGAGAATCGCGAGTTGATGCTCGCTCTTTCGCGTATGTTTTTTCCCCGCAGGAATAAAGTTTCTAGTCACGAGTGTCCCTTTTTTGCGACAGCACGTTTAGAAAGCTGCGTTATTGCGCGTGGTGGATTTGAAAAAAAAAAGGGTTTTATACCTCGGACGCACGTGCTTGCAGTAGTTCATCAAAATACATGAAGCGCACGCTGAGCCGTTCTCTTCTCAACTAATATTCTCTTTTGTATTTCGCCTCGCTATAATTAAGCGAAATTCTTAAATCGCAGAAATCACGCGAAACAAAAATAACGGTTAATAAGTAGTAAAAAATAAAACGATAAATTATATCATTAACTACTATATAATTCTCTCTCTTTCTCTCTCAATTGTGCCGTTGTAAAGTCGTTAGTTTTAAAAGATATATGTACGTCCAAGTTGACCAATTTACAGAAGGCTTGTACTCTCGAATGTTCGGCCGCGACATTGTCGGTCAGCTTTGTTCTCCGCTCCGGAATTATCCCGTAATGCGAACTTGCGTTTAATTGCCTCGTCCACTGACGTTTGTCTCCGCCGACCTTAGAAACGTTACCGAACAAGCGATTAGCAGGCTCGTCGTGGTTCATGGACACGAACGTCCCGTTATAGTTTGCTCGCGATGGGTCACTCAGTAGTTGGTTTCCACGATGATTCGTAAGCTACACGACTAGCATATATCATTTGTAAAATTCATTGAAGGAATACAAAAAATATTTTCACTCATAATTAATGGTGGTTTGATGCAGTGATTTATGTGAATGAATTTGAACACAAGCAAAAATTTGCCCGGACGTTATTTTCCCTTGCATTATTATTTTTAATTTTTAATTAGATGTCTCGGAAATTAATTGTGAAATTGAAACGACGATAGAATAAAGTTCACGTGATATTAAATGCAAAAGAGAGAATTCATGTAACTTATTTACCTCTCTTATTTACACATATCTATCTTTTCTATTTACACATATCTATCTGATCACGCTCAATCTTTTGAAATCCGTAAATAATTGTCCTGTGTATCGATATCTGTTTGTCGATTGTAATTGTTGCGTTATACGTTTACGTAAACAATATCTATTAACGGACGTTACATAAGGTTCACTGAAATACCTAAAATTCAGAGGTGCTCACCGCGGAGAATATCGTGCCGCCTGGGAACCTTTTATAACGGTGAAAATTGATTTAAAAAAACTACGGCATTTTTACTGACGGCGGGAAGGAAAATGTGTATTTTAAGAGTCTTTTTCTTTTGCCTTTGAGCTACGTCGCAAAGGGTAACCGCATCGATCGAGAGGAAGTGCGAGCGCAGTTACAGAAATTTCAGCACGCAAAGGTTGATCGACCTGCGGTTCCGCCTTACGTGACGCGTTTCGCCGCAAGCGCGACCTCGAAACAAAAAGAGGAAACGGGGGGAGAGAAAAAAAAAGAAATACGCGTAACGTTTTCTTTCTGTGCGGAGACAAAAGCTCCGTTTCCCCTCTAGACTCCGACGAACCGCCCGAAGGCTTCCAGCGAACCGCGTCAAGGGAAGCTACCGCTCTTCTCAACGCAATGTTGAAATTGTCGTCAAAGCTTCCTTATGCGACTAGGAGAGAATAAAATTGCTAACGACGCGCGTCTAGAACGTCTGGGCAATTCGTTATCACAGAACGTTTTAGGTTACGAGTCGCGTGTAATTCATAAATTTGTGAGAGCTAAATAACAAAACTGATAAAAAGATTTTACACATATGTTTGCCGAATGCGATAAGCGCAACGTAACGCATAGTATAAATCAACGTTGGGTTATAGATCACCGTAAATATAATTCCCATAAATATAAAGAAATATACGCAATTTAAATCGAAATAATCACGTCGAACGCAATTATGCTGGGTATAATTGTGCCGCATAGCGGTATAATTATGCCGCGTGGGTGTGCATAATTGAATTCTGATTTCCGTTCGCTGTACATTTTGTAACGAGCGAATTATCTCCCGGCCGGTAATCCATTTTGGAAAATGCCCCGCAATTAGAGTGCGATGCCAAGTGGCGAAAAGTAAATCACGTCACGGGACTCGAAGTCCGAAGTTTCATCGCACGCGACGAAACGCGGGCTCGACCGCGATCTTCGATAGCGAGAGAGAGAGAGAGAGTAACTCTTTGTTTTTGCGCGCTCCTGGAGTACATCGTTACGGTAGCGGTGGGCAGAGGCTAACGGAAAAACGTTTTAATTTACCTGCGGCCGACGGCGCGGGGTGACGACGAAAAAACATCGGTGCGGTTTAATCAACGTAAATACCATCGACGGCGAGCGGGGGTGAGGGGGGTAGTTTGCCGAGGCACTAAAAAAAAAGCGCCAACGGGGCCGCTTTCGTGGGACACCCTCGCGGAAAATCGAAGGAACGACACCCCGTACAATTTTTATCGTTTCGAATAGATTAGCCCGCCGTCTCGATTTTCCGGCTATTATGTCTCACGGTTCTTTTAATTACTGTTACGGTAGCGCGGCCAGCTATTATCGTGCGGACAATATCGTGGTTTTTTTCGCGCAAGACCGTCGGAAGATACTTTGCGTCGTGATTTAGTCTCGTGTGTTATGCTAGAGAAAATAAACAAGCGGTTAAAGCGGTCTCTTAATCCTTTACATTTTTTCTTCTTTTGTCTAGTGCGAGTTTTATAAAATGTATTTTATTTTGTTACTTGCATTCAGGACATTTAGGTGATTCAAGTATATTGTTCCCCAATTCCTCCGAAGTAGCTCATGTTAAGTTACGAATGTGGTTGTTCGCGACATAGGTACGTGTACATACTGTATCATTAATTGTGAGATATTCTCCGCGTAGGCGAGGTCTGTGAAGTTGACATCCCGAAGTGCGAATTTTTACAAAATTGATTGTTCATTGAATCATTTGTAGTATTAGACTAATTTTTCCGTAAGATTACTATTTGGACACAATTATTGCTCGATAAATTTTAATTCTGCTATAATTGCTTAGCGAATAAGAAATGCAACTTTGTCGCGGACTTTTTTGAGTGTGCTGGGTGTCGACGCAAGTCAACGTGATGATTACAGTATACGCGACTTCCGGAAGCAGGGGAGAACAAGCAATGACCTTAGCAATCGACGTGGTCGAGCTCGCTTCCTCGATAACCGTCGCCGGACTGATAAACCTCGGAATCGCAGAAAAGATTCCCCTCGATTCCTCGAAAAGATAAAGAATTCTTATCGATTTGTCAATATCGGAGATATTCGATACCGAGTAATTGATAAGGCCGCATCTGAAATTGATCGTACGCTTATGTTCAGATACAGAAGCGGTCAGTTATATTAACGAGGAGGAAGGTCGTCGACCGCGCGCGGTCATATCAAGATACGAATAACGCGCACGCAGTTAAATTATAGTTATTCCAGATCGCGTAGAAGAAAATTGAAGAAAGAATATCTCTCCTGGCTTATCCCACTAATTACGGGAACGCAGTCGGGGATGATGTAATAAGAAAGTTGGAAATGGAGTGTACAGCTGGTCTTGATGAGAGAAAGCTTCTGCCGACCGGTAGTCGCGCAAACACGCTAGAACATCTTAATGAGTAAATAAATTATTCGCAATGTGATACAAACAGTAGTTTGCCGTACGAAATTTTAGAAAAAGGCAGATAAGCAACGGACACGAACCGTTACTTGAAAAAGAATGCAACGATCAATATCTTCGTTTTGCCGAGAACGGCTGCAACTGCAACCGCATTTAGCCGTTCGTGTTAACGGTGATTATGGAAGTAATATCCAGTATGGAATTATTAATAATTGATTCTAATTGTAAGATTAATCCTTAACTTTCCGAGACAGAAAAAAATAAAAAATTCATAAAAATTGTTCAATTTAGCATTTAATTAAATTTGCATTGCATTTTCGAATATCTTTCTTGCTATCTCTAAAAGTAGTATATTTTTGCAACAATATACTACTTTTAGAGATAGCAAGAAAGATATTCGAAAATGCAATGCAAATTTAATTTAATGCTAAATTGAACAATTTTCATGAATTTTTTATTTTTACAACACGTTAATAGAAAAATAGAAAAATATTAAAATAGCGTATAACTTTAAAATTAGTGTTATTATATTCATATGTTACTCACATGTCATGTTATTTTATTCACATGTAAATAAATTTCTGTAGGTACTCGTTTACAGCGTTCTCGAAATTATCAATTTAAGAATAAAGGACGGATTGTCGTATTTTCGATATTTTCGCAATCAAAATGTTACGCCGATCGAAATAGTTTTTATCGTGAATGTTTGAAAAGAAACGAAAAAGGGACGGGCTAATGGGAAATTCTGGGCGCACAACTGGCTTTTGCGGCGTCGCGCAACCATACAATGCCGGCGGGCGATTAGCCGGTCTTATCTTGCACTCGAGAGTGCTCCAAACTACCGACGCGAAAATGCGGTCGGCTCGCTACGACGGTCCGGTTCTCCGGGGACGTATTTTCCGTTCGCGAAAAGCCTCGGGAGGAGCGCGGAAAATGAGAAGCGGTGGCAGAGGCGACGAAGGCACGGCAGAGGAACTGTAACTGGTGGAACGGGACACTCGCGGAAAGTAAGACGAATAGAGTCGTGTTTCACGACAGAAAGGATCGGAGCGAGAGAAGGGGAACGAGGAGAGGGATACACGAGGAAAGGGATCGACGAAGCGGACGGGAGGTGGGAGAAAACGACGTGCATTAACGATATGATGGACGGCGGACGCGGACTCTGTCTACCATATACCTTCATCGTAATGCGCGAAAAAGAGAACGAGCAGGAGGGGAACGCGCGTATCCATTTGACACCCACGCGACGAGCTGCTTTCTCAGGAACGATACCACTCCGGAATAAGATGTATATAAAGTAGATAAAGTATCCGTGAAAACTAGCGATCGATCCATCGCGGTGGTCGATCCGCGAAGCGGAGGAGCAAATTAATCTGCGATCTAGGTTTATTCCGTTATAGCGTATTAAAGAGAACATTATTTACAGGTTTCGAAATTTAATCCGTCGCCGTTAAAATTCGTCACGCGATCGTTCACGTATTCGATTTCCGCTCGGTCGATTGATTGGAGATTAATAATTCGCGCGGAATGAACTCTCGCCTCTCCTTTTTCCTCATGATCAACGAATACGTGCGTTTTCCATGCAGAGCGGGACGGAAAACAGGGAGGGGTTCGAATAAGGGGTCACAAACGTGCAGCTTTATTACATAACCGTAACAGGTTGCCGGTTATTGTAAGGCAGAGCAGAGATCGACAGTGGTGGGGGGAGCAGAGAGGGGTTATACAGAGAGTACCGTGCCACTCAGCGTTATTGCGGAATTACCGTGTATATGTACGTACGTTGGAACGCAAATAGTGCCTGCACTCAATCCCAAGTGCACGACCCGGCATGGTTTTGAAGCCACCGATGCGGCTTCGATGTCGCCGATGATTACTATTCGCTGATACCGTATCCGTGTCTCGCTGTTACGTCACGATCGGCTCATATCGTCGGAGAATACGCCGTTGTTCTGCCGACGTTTTGCCAGTGCAAAGGGATTGTCGCCGTGTTTGCAGATTGGTATACAGTTCGCATCCGAGAGATCAATAATGTACATTGTAGCCTATTTTTTTTACCCGCTGAATACGCAAATATCAGTTGCCGTTGTCAATCGCCAATTCAACTCTCTTGCGCTAAACTACTCACTATATTTTATATATTTTTTATGTAATACATACGCATGTTTTAATATTATTTGGATAATAGGTTAGGTCAATTCTCTCGTTCTCTTAATTTATCATATTTTTATTATTATTGAAATAATAATAATAATATTTTATTTTAATTGCTATTTTTTTATCACCGATGTAAAAAAATAATGTGCTTGTTGCATCTAACGGCACGGGATATATTCGTATATTATTTGAAACTGCAACAGTGCCGAAGATTGTACAGTATATACATATACAAGTTGGTGCGTGACTCGTTAAATATAAGAGCGATTATAGGACATTGCTCGAGGTAGTTTAATATAGCGTGACAGCCGTACCGAACACGCCGGTATCTCGAATAATTCATCGTCTCTTTCGTTGAAATTATTTTCTCAGACTGTGACTTAATTCCGTATGCAGAACACGGCAGCGATGCAATAGAGGACAACGTCGCGTTTTATTATCCGCGACAATAACACGAGCGTGGTGGTAACTTTCGCAATTACGATCCGTAACAGGTAGACATATGGTCCCACTTAAGAATATGGTACTCCGTTCAACAGTACTGCAGCGTTTTAGAAACTTCTCTTAACGGATTTCCGGTAGTAATCCTAGCGGTAGCGTTATATTCATCGTCCACGCGAGGGTTTCGTTGAAACGTGAAACGGGTGAAGCACGTATACAGATGAATGTTATTACAGATTTAAAAAAGCGACGAATATAATAATTGTCGCATTGGCGATTAATATCGAAAACAAAATTTATGATGCCGCATTTTGTGAAGAAAAATATTATAATTTAAAAGAATCTCAGACTTCAGTTGATCAAGTCAATGAGCGAAGTGTACATTTTAAAATATTAGGCAATTAAATTGTCGTGTTTTATAAATTTTTAAGTTCTTCTAATTGTGATATATTTTTTTCACAAGTTACGGTGTTTTATGGATACTGGAAAGTTTCAAATTAAACTGGAAAATTCGGTATTTAATTATATCGTTTATCGTGGGAGCGCTATTTTTAAAGAACAACGAAAATTGCTTGAGAATTTACGTTTTTCATACACTCAGAAAAAAGTGGAGAAATATGATAAAACACAACCATAGAAGTACTACTAACAATTCTTTTTATCGAATACACTCTTGCTCGTATTTCATTGTTGGACATATATATATGCGTGCGCGATTTTAATCAAATTTCATTCACAAAGTGTTTCCGATAAAATCACCGGACATTCCCCGGGCAATAACGCCGCGGGCTCACCGCGCGGCCAATGTCTGTTATCGATTATGCGGGCAAACTTATTAGACAGCGATTAGCCCGTTATTCGCACGCAACACGCTGACCCTGTTTCCCCTGGTGACGAATCCGCATGGTACACATGATCAGCCGCAAACCGGCGGTGGTATATCCCTTGTCGCAAACGTCGCCTCCCCTCAAATCCGGATCTCCACCCTTTCGCCAGGGTACATATGTTGAATACATACGCACGCGTGCGTGACCGTCAGTGCGTGTACTTTGGATTTGGATTATCCATGGGATTGCGAACGCGAAATGCGTACGGAGCAGCCTGACATATATTTGGCGTACGCGAGAGTAATTCATACTACACTATATATAAAATGAACGAGATAAAAGGTGAAGTGAAAGAATGAAAATATCAACGGCGAAAAAGAGTTCTCTATTTCTATATTTCATATGTTTCATATACATCTTGATATCTCAGTTATATTTCTCTAAACAAACATGCACGCTACCTCTTTTATCAGCAACAATCAAATTTAAAGAGATACAATGAAAGAAACACGCACGCATACAGAGATCTATTTCACAATTTAATATAATTACAAAATAATTACCAAGTTTATGATTGCACAACTTTATACATACAAATATTTAATACTTAGACATTTAAGGAAGCAATGTTACTACCAAGTGACGCTCACAGACACAATTCACACGTCATTATCTTTAAATAACAGTCGATCTAAGGTGACATTCTCCAACGCATCTCCGAGTGTCTACGTGTCTCGAACGTCTGACACGTAACACGTAACTGCAGTAGCGGTGTATGCAGCGTGACTCGCAAGGCGAAACGTGCGTAACACATAGCCGGAGTTGCGCGGAGCGTAAACGTCCCTGTGTGACGCATGTCGGATCGGCATCTGTCTTTCTCTATCTAGCAATCTCTCTCAAATCTTCAAATCTCTCGAATGGATCGATGAACATATTTTAGATTTTTGCATTGGGAAGTAAGTCGAACTTCGGTGCTTTACTCGCCTCTCGTAATTTTCGCTTGGTTGCATTTCGGCGGACATACTAACGTCAAATTCGCAATGATTTATGTACAGTCGTGAGAAAGTTCGCGCGACCTCAAGTTCGTCACGGTAATTAATGGCCCCGTTAATGGCTAACTAATCGATCGAGGTTACATCAAGGCAGACCAATCACCGCGCAATGCGACAGATTGCCCGCATAAGCAGGACATCTCGGGTCATCTGCATGCAGGACGTATCTAGTGGCATTACACCTATTAATGTACATTAATATTTGCGATAAACGTTGCCTTTTATAAATTATCTTTATGGCATATATACATATAACAGTCAATTAAAATTACAAGAAAAATTTTCAGGAATTACAGTTCTGAGGCTCCATCTTCCTCGATTTAACTTGGAAAATATGAAATCGCGTATCTATTGCAGTACCGTAACCGAACGGGATGCAGATTTTTAAGGAACACGAAATTATCGTTCCTACGTCTTGTCGGTCCTTTGGATTCACGATCTTCCTTTCAGTCGCGAATTTCCGCCGTATTTCGTTCAATAGTCCTTTCCAGAAACGGGATTGGATGACTTGACGATGACAGCGCGCCCCCGAGATAGGTACCTGAAGAAGGATGGTCCGCAATGTTCTGGTCGAGGAGAACGGAAGGAGAGGGTGGTTATAGATACGTACAGAGAGGCAAAGCGAGGACGGTTGGCGGTTGATTTGCTCGGTTTGGTCCAGACAATACCGAGACGGTGGCTTTGTCCCGTATAACGCCGTTCAAGCGCTCTGCCTCCTTCGCCGACTCCTTATGGTTTGCAAACACACACACACACACGAATGCATGCGTGATTTCACATATATGTCGCATACAAGCGTATACACCAAACTCGCGCATCAGATCTCATCGTAAATTGTACGGTAACGCGTCCGTTACCGTCTTCCTTTGCCTACAAGTTTGTCCACCGTCGCTGGCGAGCAGAATCGGAGTTGGTTGTTTACGTGAATCGTCTCTGATATAGTACACAGGATATTCCATCGATATCAATACGTTTGTGAATACATATTGATAAAAAAAAAAAATAGAAAAGAAAATTCGAAGAGAAATCGTACTTCAACAAATAATCTTATAATAAAAAGGAAGATAAAAATTAACGTTTGAATAAGTACGCCATTAGGTAACATCAAGAAAATTAAGTAGCGAGAATAACACGCGAGATAAGAGCGAGAAGAATGTAGAAACTGTTGCATTATTATTTCATATCTAGTTCTCCGCGAAAAAAGAAATAGAAAAGAAAATTAAAAAAAAAATAGGCGTGATCTATACAATGTACTCTAAGACAAGAAGATTTGCAACGCATTTGCAAAGTCTGTCTTGACGGCGTATCATCTTGCGGCGTGTAATCTGCACTCTGATGCAGCCTTGGTCCACATTGCAGCTTCTTTGACAGGCCGCTACGTCTATCGCACTGTCGCTGTACCGTAAACTGTATATTGTATACCGAACAGCGCACATAAACAGAAGTTTGGTCTTTTCTTTCTTGGTTCTCTCCGTTACGCTACTTCCGAACAAACGCAAGTATCGTAAAATAGGTATCTTTATATTGCAATACGTACGTTACACGCACTGTTCTTCTCTCAAAGATTTCTTTAGGATTTATTTCCTTCCATATGAAGAAAGAGAAAAATAATGAGAAAAGTATGAAGTTACAGCATCCGAATGTTAAGAATGAAATTGTTACGCATGTATGTGAATGATGTGTGGCAGACAACTGAATTAGAAATCTGAACGGATAATCTTAATTAATCAGTTAACGCAGCGATACTGCAAATGGCTTTTCCCGATGGGCTCGTAGGTCATTGTTAAAGGGCGTCGCCGGGATCGAAGATCGCCATCCGAAACTGCCGACAGAGGTTCTCGTCTCCCCCTATATTACCTCGTTTCACGCTCGATCGTGCTCATTGAATTCGCGCGCCCCAATTTCGCGTCTCTCCGATATTTCGCGTCTTTGTCGCGTCGCGACTGCGAGGATGCATCGGTGACATATGTTACGCCTTCCATTCTCGCACCCTTCTCTCATCCCGTCTTCCCCAACTACTCGCGCAATTTGTACGATAAGTACACAGTGGACGATTCGCGCATCTGCTGCGTCTTCGACGATTCGCGGCGCTCCGTCCGATGAGGGGCGGAGGGAGAGGGCGTGAAATTGAACGGAAGTCAATGGCGCATTAACGCAACTCGATTACGACTGTCGCGCGAAGAGGGACGCCCGTCTCGCTGAAATGTTTAAAGAAATGATTATTACGTTTGCTACTATGGATACCAGCTAGCTGCGAGGCGAGGAAAAATGTTTAGGCAGAGATGCCGGCCATTACGTAGAGAAATATTGGCTCGTTCGATGAATAACGTCGGGTTTTTACAACGCAAACCCACGAAGTTTTACGCTATCGTGATAAAAAGTGCCAGTTAATTCGGTGCATCTTTATTCGCTTTGAAAATTACAGCGAACACCAATTAGAGTATCATATTATATCGTATTATAGCTACTTTATTTTAAATTAATTTATCAGTTAATAGTTTTTTATTGCAAATATTTTTTAAATATTTTCTTTTAAACGACTCTATGAACGATTATTCGAACAATTTGTGCAACGGTGCCGACACGAATATAATACTGCAGCGCCCGAGACATTACTCATCAGAGGAGATTTGCTTAATGCGATATACAAATAAACATACAGGTACGCTACAACGTTTTCAGCGATAAGCTTCTGCAGTACGCAAAAAAGACGGTGAAAAGCTCGGTCGAAAATAACACGCGAGTCGCAGTCGCGGGTCAAGCCATGTAAAGCTGAAAAGCGAGATAAAGGGAGAGCAGCAGCAGTGCTGCGGTCGTTTTCCCGATTCGAGGGCCACGTATTCACGTCGGCACGCCGCGCGTCGCGCCGGTGATTTTATTTTACGACGGTACCTACCCCGCGCTAATTTGTCGCGTCGTACGACGGTGTTGTTTCGCGAAATTCCTTGCCGCGGAACGCGCGACGGCTATTCGTCATCGAGCGAGCCTTAATAATTCTTCCGCAGCTATCCCCGCGGCGAGCACGCGCTCGCTCGCTCGCTCGCTCGCTCGCTCGCTCGCATTCGGAGCGAACAACAGTTGGACAACTTCGGCGGCCACGTTTTAGGCGGGGTGTTGGGCATATCCGCGTTAAATCACCGCGCCGGCCGGCTATGCGCGAAAACGGGGCAACGCACCGTTCTCTCGACCGTCGCGAAAGATTCCGGATGGGCGGGCGAACGAGCCCTTTAACCTCCGCCATCTATATCGAGCTTAAAACTGTTTAACGGCGGTGCCGTTCCGTAAATTGCAATTCCTCCGACCCGGCCGGCACTGCGGGCTGCGCGAGAAAGGCGGCGCGACGGAGGCGTCTCGGTTGCGAGATGAGATTTTTTTTTTCCTCCGAGAGCTTGCTCCCGGAGTATATATATGACGCGATCTCAACGATGGGAGATCTAGAGGCCGCGCTCGCAATTGAGAGGAGAGTGTTGAGCGGAACGTAATTTTTATAAAATTGTAGCGTGAAACGCGAATGCGCGGTGGAGTTTTATCGCGGTAATATCCCGTGAAATTGCGTATGTACATTTGGCACGTTAGTGCGGCGGGTGCAGATTTTATGGATTCACCGTGGCAGAGCGGTTTAACTCAGCTTTTTAGAAACTTGAGAATCGCAATCTTAAAATTGAGAAAATAATATTTATATTAATATTGTTCTAAAAATTTGAAAACTATTAATTTTGACATTTTTAGAATTTTTTATTCGAGCTAATCTTTAAAATATGTTATCAAAATATTGTACCGAGTACTTATAAAGTGCAGTATATATATTTCTATTACAAAGGAATCGCTATATACAATGGGGAAGCCAAGCCGCGAATTCGGACGTTCAATCTTTTAAATGGACTGATTCCAGCGAATCACTTTAATCTCTTAAAGGTTCGCCTTCGCGCTTGTTCGCACCATGAAATCGCTGCGAGTAAGTTGGTGGATTTGGGAAGTTCGCGAGCGTGACTGAAATCGAAGTGGAAACGGTTTACGATCGGCTACTGCCATTATATCGAATCTTTATATTCGAGTTTCATCCAAGTTCGCCGCTGTAATATCGATCTACCTTCACAGGGCTCGCTCGTCACTTTCTGCTCCCCTGTAAACTATCACCGGCATAGCTCGATCTGTTTACATAGCCATCAGTCGACTGTCTTTTTAGTTTCATATTTGAAAGGCGGAAGGATGTATGAAACTTATCTTCTTAACGGAAGCCCGCAAAAATCCGAAATAATGTAAATGCGTATTTTAAGATAATTAATTGCTTTAAAATATATATAATAATGTAGAATAACGTAGATTTTTAACATTTTTGTTGAAATATTTTAAATATTTTTATTTTTAAAGATATATTTAAATTTTAGTATAATATTACATATAATTTGGATTGTGAATGTAATATTATTTAAGCGTGTTTTTGTTGTAACAGATTTATTATGTTACTACATAGTTTTTAAATCAGAATATTTATATATATAGGAATCTTTAGTTTGACTCACTTTTTTAATAACTTGCGGAGTTTGTTTTCCCAATTAAAACGTTAGAAGCTGAATGAAACCGATAGTTTTGAACTTACTCCTTTCTGGTTTCGAGGGTCAAAGTTGTAGACTCATCAACGGAAAAGAATTAGTTTTAAATTAACTCTTCACATTTAATTTATTCTTTTAAATATCTTGGCTACCGCAGAGATCCACTAAATGTAACTCGGACTGTCAGAAAACTTCTGACGTAACATTTTACGTTATCTTAGCCACTGATTATAAATTGGAGCGTTATAATTCGTCCAGTTCTCATTCTTGAAGTAAAAAAAAGGAGCGATGCCTCAAAGTTCCATAAGTATCAGATGAGATAGTCGACTTGCATTTCTCTCTTCATTATTATTCCGAAATTAAGTTTTAATATTCAAATTCTCGAAAAAATAACGTTGATTTTTAGAATTTAGATTTGAAATACAAAATACAATGTAGATATAAATAACATTTTTCATGGTTTTTTATCTTTTATATTTTCTTTTTAATATTTAAATACAGTAATTTACAACGCACCGACTTATCTTTCAATTTTTATCAATAATTTTTATTTTAATTATTATTTATATTATATTACATTATTATACGTATTTCTTATTTATCAAGTTTTCTTTTAGTTTTTTTAAAATTGTTTTTTAGTACTTATTTTTTATGTCTCGCATTTCTAGTTTATAAATAATCTCTCGAGTATTAAATATGCTAAATTAACACTAATTTTTTAGTCTATATGTAACATTTTCTTTTAATTTATTATTTGATGATCAAGAAATTAGCTTGTTTTTTATATGATATATCTATTTGAAAGTTAAATATCGCAATTTTTTGTTATCGGATGTAGGTTAACGGTCCGTTTAAGTTTCGAAATATTTCTTACACTACTTCGATTAGTGATTATTACACGGTCGAAGCGCCATAATTCTGTTTGCGTAACTGAAGTGGAACGAAGACGGCTGGTCCGGCGTTTTACAAGAAAACCCGGCAAAATTGCCGGCACTTAAGCGGAGAATGCTGATGTACTCGTGTACGTTCCGGAAAATCGTAAAAGGGAAAATTCGTAGGAATAAAACCCCGCGAATGTGCGGTGGAAGCGGTAAAGCTTAATTACCGTTAGTAGCACTGGAGAAATCCTAGTTCTAGATTAACATTTAATTCTTCGGCGAAAGTGCGCCGCTTTAACCCTCCTCGGGCTTGGAAGCGGATAACATGTCGTACGTGCCGTGTCGTAAATTCGGATAACAACGAGCAACGTGGCAGTTCGTATATTTAACTCATTGTTCTTTTTAGCGCGCAATACCTCGGTATTATTCCGCAGTCGAACATCGTAACGAACGAGAATATTAACGAGGGGAAAATTTTCTGATAGCTCGACAGTTAACGCTTACTAAGTTCGTCAGTATGTTCCATACTGTTTATTTCCATATGCGAATGTTCGGTTTAATTACTGAGGATTATTATTTTGAATAATCTATAGGATATTGTGAAAATAAACGTTGTGGATTATTGAAATAGCGCCGCGATGCAATGCAAACTTTGTTAAAACATCCGAGAGATAATTTAGTTATTGTCTTTCCATTGTTCCCCCGGCCAATTATCTGACATCTTGTTTTCCGCGAAAGTCTGAACTAATGAATATCGTAATTAATCTTACTGTGCCATCCTGTAATTTTAGGCAAGCACCGAATTGCAATGGCTCATGAAATTCCGAAATAAAAATATTCCTAATTATACCCAGTACGTTTGTGCTAATCGGATCTTTAATACTTTATCCGCCGGGTAGAAAGAGCTGGAGACACGCCAAGGCTGCATTCCGTGGTCGCGGTTATTAGACCTTCAACATAACGCGCCTAATTGTGTGGCGCGTGACCCCCTGAACCGCGCGCCTTACTCCCACGCGGCCCATTATGTATTCGCCGTTCTGCTTCGCGCACGGAAATCGTCAGAAGCAATAGAGCCCAACGTGTTTGAACGAAGGATCGGTCGGTCGACGGAGGCTTGAGCCACACACATAGACACACCCGGGGGCATTAATATAAATTTCAACGGCGCGCTCCGCCGCATGCGGAATCGCGCAATGTGTCCCCCGCGTAGGTGTGTAATCCTCCACACGAACGACGGGCATTAGTTACTAATTCACACGTCGTCCGCAACCAGTCTTCCAGTTTCGTCTAGGAACCGTGGCTTTTGCGGCTGTCACACGTGGAAATGTAACCGTCGCGTGCGGTTCGATATTCCTTTGCATACATCGTAAATGACATGGTCGACGTCCTGTGCAAATTTACTATAGAGATTTGTCGCGACAAAGTTCCACGGGAATGCTTTATACGTTTGAAACACGTTACGAATTGCAGGAAATTTCAAGAGTTTTTCCATTCAATAATTTTCATATCTTCCATAAATCAGCAATCAAATTTCTGACAAAGCGGCGGTTGTAATTTCTGCACATTTATATATATATATATATAGAATATAAGAAAAAAAATATTTTCTAAAATGTACTAAACTAGCGAAACTACCGTAAACTAAAAACAATAAACGCTAAAAAAAACTGAGGGAAAAAAAATTTAATAGCTTTTTGTTTTGGAAGCGCTCCAAAACTGATTGAATTCAAAACACGCTGAGAGCGGTGAAAAATACGGAATTTTAGAGCGAATGCACTTCACTGAGTTTACAGTGTACACCTCCCTCACTGTAACCCAATCTAAAACTTGCCCGACCTTGATATAAACCGATCTCCGCCGCCAAAAACGGCGTGCCTCTAATTTAAACTGCAAATGCGGAGTCAACGAGTCGCGCGTGTTTTCAGACGTGTTTCAACGTTTCGTGAATTTTTTAATTGAGAAGTATGTTCTTTTATGCTTTTTTGTATGTTTGTAAAACCTCGCGGTTACCGCTTCTGTAAAGGTATCGCGGTGTCTCATTCATATATGACCAACGACGTGATTTTGCGTGGCCTGACCACTCAGAAGTTAACTGCCTGAATACACCTGAATACACGCGGCGGTATTTTCAACGCTGGCTGACGTGAGTGAACCGACGAATCCTCGTCGTAGTTTTCTTAGCTTCCTCGCTCTCGCCGGTGCCGTAATAAGCAAAAATAATCTCCGTGAGCAGCATTTCATCGGAGTCCTCGTTGTACACGGTTGGATATAAAAGCACGGAGGCATAGGAGCGAGCGCCGCGCGGAGCTTTTTCAATCTGTCGGTAGGAAAGCAGCTCGCCGCGCGCGATAAGAATCGCAATTCTGTTCCTTGTCGATATAACGTTGAGAGCTGATTAAATTCGCTTCGTAGGGATGTAACCAAGTAATATCCAACTACAGACAAGAGTTTTTAGCATATCGCGTATATATTCGTACTGATTAAAAGCCGGCGAATTCGAATATCATAAATAAGCCCATCAAAATTCTCGTTGAAAAACTCGCGAGGGAATAATGAACACTCTGAATTAATTAATTTTAATTAATTTCTGCGATACTTTATTTATCTGTGCTTTAACAATAAAAACTTTCCATTACTAAATACTACATGCATAAATTTTATTGGAAATATAAGATAATTTATGATGCAGCATATTTTATCTTTTATTGTTAATTAAAATATGTCTTGAATATTACATTAATAATTTTTATATCTTTGATATAAATTGTAATTGCTCGTAAAGTTTATATAAAATATAATTTTTATTGTCTCATTTTCATTAAAAAGTTGCCATAAATTATTACATTAATTCTCAGTTGTTTATAATTTTAAAATTGCTAATGCTCTCTGATATGAAAATAAGTATTTACAGCGTATATAGCGTGCGTGGCCGAAATCTGGCGCGATAACTTCTGGTACAGCTACAGCTGTGCAGCGTGTCAGCGATTGTGTTTCTTACTTAACCAAACTGCCGTATTTTGCATAGCGTAACATGCGAGTTCGGTCTAATTGAGTTACAATCTGCGAACGCTTCGATGGTTTCGTTCGCGCGGTAGCTTATCGCGCTGTCGATGATAAAAAAAACGAACTGTTCCTTTTAGAAGGCTTTGTCACGCAGAGGCGTATGGTCCTCGGAGCGCGAGTGACAGGAATTTGATTCCTATCGAAAATTGAAAAAGCTCTGTGCTACGCCGCGCAATCTTTATGGAGATGAAAACTACGGAGCGAACAACACACAATGACAAACAAAAATCTGATTTCGTCCGCGTCGCTCGGCCGAGTAACGCTTTTCAAATCGTCGTGCCGCATGTCATTCATATTCTGACGTATATCTATGTACTTGCACGCTCGCGTGTAAGCTTAGCACGTTTTACTTTTGTTCTTGTTTGCGTTTCTACATGAATCTTTTCACTTTATTGAACTTTAATCTTCGATTTGCTGTCGTTGCATACTTACATTACTTGTTCATCGCCATCGATCGTTTAAAATTAGATATTAGATAGAAATTAGATAATCATACCATCGATTTTTACGAACTGAAAAAATAATGAGATAATATGCAATCTTAATTGACTTTCTGTAATTATATGCATGTATGAATAATAAAAAATTTTAAATTTACTCTTTCAAATTAGGTTTACAAATTAGGTGGAATGATACTATATCTAACAGTATCTAACATGTTAAATCTGTCACTAATCTTTAATAGAATAGATTACATTTATTATTTATTAGCAGAATCTTATTTTACTTTTAATTTAATTATAATATTGATCTGACATATATATTCTTCTAAGATATTAATAATGTAAATAAAACGTCTTGCAATTGTGTGTGACACTTTATAGCATGAGATATTAACTAATTAACATATATCTTTCTTAGAAGATTATCTTGGAAAGCTTTTGTGCTAAACAAATCACATAGGTCTGATTATGAACTGATAAATTTCAAAGTATTTAAAGTACTCAAAATAAATTCGTGCCAATTAATCCGCAGTAAAATAGCACGCGTCGTGAAAATCACGTAAATGCGAATTATCATCTCTTTTATTTCGAGGTAGCGCGTGCGCTTTCGAAATTTAATTAATCGCGCTTACGCGACGAGAAATATCGGCCAGGTGCCGAAAATTAAATCGTCAATAAAGCCGATGCGGTGGAACGCGCCGACAACATTTGAAATTAACTATTGTGTCGGTTGCGTCAGAGCGTGAAGCGGATTTCTGTCCCTATGTAATGTGTGTGTACGTGCGTATAGATATTCGTACATATAGACCGCCGGACCTTTTATCCCCGTGACAGTTTCGGATAAAACGTCCCGGTAGCCGAATAATTTCCATTCCGTTAAATCCATTTACGCCGAAAGATCCGAGTATTTTGAAAACGAGCTTAAATCGAATCGTAGATGCTTCCCCATCCACGCCAGAGCGGGATCTCTCTCGTATTACCGGCCACCGGAATACGAGCTCGCGCCAGTATCGAAGTCTGCATAGTCGACGTAATCCGCACGGTCACAAAATATCGGATGTACGAAGAAAGCTCCGGCGGAACCGCCGCAGTATCATTGCTCATCGATGATCGCGGTGCGCTATTACAGATTTGTGCGCGATGTGCGCAGGAATATCCCCCTATTCCGAAATAGTGGGCACTTTTGCTCGGCGGAATGTTCGAAGATTTGCATGAGATCAGGGTTCGTCGTGGAGTTTCGCTTTTGTGGGCTATGTAAATTGTTAAATCCTGAATATCAATCGCTAACGCTCGACGTTTATGAATATTGCATTATGAATATTACATGGGTTTAAAAAGTCCAAAATCTCACATATAATATCATGAGTATTATATAATTTTATAATCAAAGTGTTAGGAAGACTTTAATCTTGCATTTAAACCAGAGATAAGTAAGTGCAAACATTCAATAAGAGAGATTAATTATTTTTTACACTTTATTAAAGATAATTCGGATTTAAAGGAAATAGCTTACGGATTTATCTGCCGTGTTCTGACTTCTAACGAAGATAAAAATCTTTTCTTGACACGTACGTTTTTTTAGCTCGATGTACGACTCTCTACTCAGAAACGGCGGAACAAACAAGAATGGCGCGAAAGTAAGACGGTAATGCATTCATGAATGGCCCGAATTCTGCAAGAAACGGCATTACTTTGGTGGCGGCAGTGGTGGTGGTGGTGTAGAGAAAAGGTGTCGCGTCGGTATTCGCGAGGGTGTTAGCTGCTGGCAGTGTTAGTGGTAGTACCTCAGTGGTGGCTTTTCCACGGCCGTTACCCGGCACAATTCCCGGAAATATTTCCAGCTCCGTGTGTAAAATCAGCGAATTCCACGTTGCGCTTTTCCGATACGTAACTCACGCTCCTCCGCCTCCACTGCCATCGGAGCCCTTCACTGCCGTTCTCATTGCGTCTGTTTCGCAGCGGTATAGTCCACTAACGTCGCATTCTTCTACTCCTTTATCGGCCCTCGGCCTTAGCTTAACATGAAGCAAATACATACGATGTAATTAGACAAACGGGTCTTGATTCGAATAGAAAATTCAATACATAAAGAAATTCTAGTGAACTTTGTGTTACCTTCAACTTTCTTAATAAGCTCGTGACACACGATATCTTGAAGATTTTCAAACATAAAAAAAAAAGAAGATTGTTGATTCTCAAATTTTTAAAATTAATTTTTCCGGAAAATCTCGAAGAAAATAAGTTTTTTCTACAAGAAACCATCTTATCGTGACTGTATCACGACTTTTCGGGGTACTTCGTGCACATGTATATATACCGCATTCTTTCGGAAGAAACTCGCTTTGTTCTTTACCTTCTGTTCCATAACCGCCGACCCTCAAGATGTCGTCGTCGTGAGCGCGAGAAATATTAGACAGATGCCAGGGTGCGAAGAGCCAAGATCGTCCGCTTTTGCGCGAAATGTTACCTTTTATTCTTTCATTTCGAGGCGAGCAGGAGCGAGCAATCGACTTTGATCACCGACGCGGGAAATGAGAGATCGGTCGCAAAGAGAATTCCAGAAATCAAGCAAAATTCAACGGGAGGAAAAATAGCGAAGTTATGAGGGAACTTGGTTTCAAGAATTAAGAAAATAACAATGCAGCAGATATAGATTATACACAATTTATTACGTAAAACAGGAACGAAGTAACCAAATATCTTCCTAACAATAAAACATGATAAATTTTATCCTTGATCACATTACGTCTCTTTAATCGTAGTTAAGAGGTTTAAGCATCGTTCAAATATCATGTTTACATGCCATTATCTATCAATATTTATTATTGGTTGCTATAATCAAACGAATGAAATTATCGTGTATTATTATACAATCTTTTTATACTTTTGAATTGTGTGCGCCGCGGAACAAGTTTTCCAAATAACAAAAATTACATTTGTAATTACGAAGCGAATTGCCAATGGTCAAGGTGAGCATTTAATCCGTCTCGAATTTGTTATCGATTTGTCTAGTTAATTATAGTATCCCAAATCATTTCCGCCAACATTGATTAATAGTGAATTAACTGATAGTTTTTCTTTTTCTGCTACTATCTCTGGAAGAACGTGGAAGATTATAGTTAAGTCGTAATTATATCTTTACTTAATGTTTGTTGTAATGCATTTCAGCAGGTAATGCTGAGACGTTATCATCTTATTCGGTATCGCGAAATCGATAGTCGCGATGTGCTTCTTAAAGCAGAAATATTGCAACTTCGATTTTAATAAAGGTTCGCTCCGTGTATCGATCCGTGCTAAATTGATGCGATTTATCACGTCCACGACCTAGTTTGGCATTTTTCCGAGCGCATATATAAGTAAAATCTACATCAATATCTGTGGCATTTGCTATGTTTAACTTTTGTTACCTTCACTGTTGCACCATAATGTTTTTTCTTTCATATTTTATTATATTAATTTTATTATTATTTTGCATGTTTCTTTGTTAAATTGATTCTAAACTTCCTTAATCTATTTTACTTCACGAATATATTTAAATTATTCCGAGATTAGATATTATATCAAACGACAGATATTGTAGTAAAATAGTTGGATTCCTTTATAATATTATTATACCGCAAGTATAATAGTAGCCGAGTAATTTATAGCCAGCTCAACATTAATACGGCTGTAAATATCACGAACTGTTGCGTGTTCGCTTAAATTACAGTCGTCCATCTTTGTAACGGCTGGAATACATTATTGCCGTCGGAAGATTTCTCGATGACCGGTTAAATCGTCGCACATTTAGATGCAACTTAGGTGAATAGACCTAGTATATGAAGTCATTTGAACTGTGGCATCTATTTAAGCCACGTCGCTATAGAAATAAACTATAAGATTTATTGCATTATTATACGGTATAAGTGAATTTTCAACAATTATATTTTAGAAATACGTTTTCGCAATTATCGAAACCGTTTTTCTTCCAAGACTTCCTAAATTTTCTACTTATCGGGTCAATTTCAGGGGAAATATTCCTAGCCCGATCCTTTTCGTCGCGTCTGTCTTTGATTTTCGTCAGTGCGAATGCGCGGCTTATTCGTGCGCGTCGTGGGGTCAATCTTCATTCCGTTCATTCCTTCTCAATCCATCGAGGCGTACAAACGGTCTCAAGGGCAATCAGAAAGACGAGACACCCTTATTTGCCGATGCTGACTGTGTTGCGCGCCTTTATCGCTCGTGTATCCGAGGGTGCCGGTTCTTCGCGCCCGTCTCTTTTCGACGACGTTCCGCTTTTTCTGCTCAACCACTCGATGTGGAAAAATACACTGGGGTTGAAGAAAGAGGGAAAGGAACAGAGACAGAGTGAGAAGGGAGGGGGAGAAAGAAACAAACAAAGAGCTCCCTCCGATTTAGGTTCGAGGTTTTGCAACATGTCGCGTGGGATGTCACGACACTTATCCCCCAGTTTTTCGTCCCCTGCGCGATATTACAATTTTATGGTCTCTTCTGCATTTGATGGCAATAATTGTTTCAAATGCGCGTTTTTCTGAAAGAAACATTATGTGTTGCGTGTAAACGTGAAATTAGATTTAAGCAAATGGAAATAAAATGCCATGGAAAATTAACTAATAGCAAATTAAATGTAATAGCAAATTCTTTTAGGAAAGACAGTGAAGGATTACGACGGTCGCATATACTCTAGGCGATATTTAATGAAGATTGAATTATTATTCACGTCTTTTAAGGATGATGAAAGGGATTTTTTAAAAACTTTAAATGAGCACGCAAATTGAGTTAAAATGAAAAATGCGGGTAAAAAATTTGGGATATTTGTAACTTCTTAGATAGGTTGTCTCAAGTTTTCTTATCTAATATCGATTACATCCGGTCTCTTTGATATTTTGCACAGCTTTAACCCGATAATTCTTATTATATTATTTGTAGCTGATGTCATAAACTTTTGACTTCCGCTGCATGTAGGTACGACCGACGGAGAATGGAATGTAGGCCACAGGAATTTTTGAATGGAGTACGGAATTATTTCCTAGTCGGATATTTTTTGCGAGAACAGTTAGACAGTAATGCAAGTTTTATGCTCGTCAACTCGCCGCTACGCTCTTGCTCTCCGCATATACGGTCCTCTTTGTAATTTACTTAGAATTCTTTTTCTCGTGGCTGTTAGACTTTTCGTTGTTTTCTGTTTCGCTCCACATTCCCATTTTTTCCCTTCGTTACCTCGGGACAGGGAGAGCGTACAATGGATGCAAAGGAACGAAAAGAAATAGCGGGTTCGCTATTTCTGTTGTTTCGGGATCACGTCGTGTCGTAAATGCCGTGACAAACCTTTGCGAATCTGCAGTGTTTCTTCGCTCTACCTTAGTTGTAAGGAATTACAGACGTTGGTCGTGCGGTGAATTTTATGATTTTCAAGTTCTTCAAGCCGAACGTGCTTCGCTCGCTATGACAATATAATCCTTCTTTGAGTTATAGAAATATTTTATCTTGCTATATTCATATAAGGAAGAAAAATAATTCCCCGATCTGCTAAAACGTTTTTACAATCTCTTAAACGTTTATTGATATAATTGTCCGAAAAATTGCAACTCTTTTCTCATTTTTATCATTCGCTTTCAAGTGTCAATAAACAATTTCTCCTTTCGCAAGATCTAATGAAAACTCTCGGGACGCGCGCGCGCGCGCTCCGCCAATTTATTTTCACTTCAACGTTCGGTATGATAACCCGTATGTTATGAAGGCGCGGAATGAAATGCGATGCAGTAGGGAGGAAGGAGAAAGAAATGACGTGCATGCCACGTTCGCGCCGTTGATTCTCGGGCGATATGTTCCGCCCCGCTTTCAATTTTGCGCAAAAGTTGAAATGATATCGCTCCGTCTCGGGGAGAAAGGAGTTTACGACGCGTGGAGATTGAAAGAAGAAACTTGGTAGGCGACGCCGACCGGCCGGCGCGCGTCAGAATTTAAATCCTTTTAAGCAACTTCCTCATTTCCCCGACGTTTATAATTCATGGGAGGCGGCGCCGGCGGCGGCGGCAAGCTTGGAAAACTGTGCCGTGAAAAACATCTCGACCCTAGTAAACCGGCACGTGCGCGTGTGTGCGCGCGCGCGCGCGCGCACGTGAATTTCCATGGAAAAAGGATAGCCCGTAACGATTTACTCGCTTTTGTACTCGCACCTCGGGGAATGTATTCATGAATTATGCCTGCCGCTATTCCGCATCTCGTGGACGAGAGTATGCAGATGCGACGTGGGCCCGCGCGCGCGGGAACGCATATGACACTGTGTTACAAATAATTATACGTTAATTAACGCGAAAACGTATACGAAGACGAGGTAGTCCATCCGTCGTTTTGCAACGCTCGCTCGTTCGCCGCTTGTATATAAACGTCGCGTGGAATTAAACGCCAAAGCGCGCGTATTATAATGTAATCCATCGGGAAACAACATGCGGGAATGGTAGCTTTTGCCACGCGATGCGCTATCAAGTTTTCATTACGTGGATTAGTATATCCCTTTTTTTAATTGGGTTAATTACTGTAATTTCTTGCCGCTGACTCTTATGGAATAATGATAATGTGCTTAAAATAACGTGGAACACGAACCGTATAACGCGTCCAGTGAGGCCTGAACGGAATTTCCATTTTCCGACGAGTTTCCCTAAATTAACTCTTTGCTCTTGATAATATTCCAGATCCATCATTGTTCTACGTACGTCTAGTCCTTTCTTGATGCATTAACTGGCATGTCGTTAAATGCAAATTAAATAATACCGCTATATTTTATGATGTGAGCGAATTTCCTCGACCAAATATGATAAAACACATCTATTTGCCAATCTCAGTAAATGAGTAGTAAAAATTGACAGAGTTTGAGAAAAAAGAGAGAGTAGAGGAAGAGTGTGTGTGGTGTGTGTGTTGTTTATAAAAAAATATTCATTAAAATATTAATTAGCTGCACCTTTTTACCTTTGCCAATTGCCGTTGGTATCTGATATAAATTCTTGATTATTACTTAATTAAGCTTTAATAAATCAGCAATATTTTGCAATTTGTGAATCGCGTACTACGACATGATTGATTAATTCATGTATCTTCTTATTCTTTTCGTGAGATAACTACTTACAATTAATTTTTCTTTCCTCAACTTCAAATATTCTTATAGTTCTTTAACCGTTACAAACTATACTTACGTTTAGAGAAGACATTTCTCACAATTAATTTTATTACAATTTCTCGTACGGAAAAGATCTTACATTAAATAAGAATACTCATCAACCAAAATTGCCGTGGAACATTTTTTTTCGCGGATCTGTTACATGTCGATTTACTGCAGTTCACCCCGCGATAAACAAAGCAAACAACTTTAATCAACACCGGTTAATCGATAAATGCTGTTTACCGTGTTGAGTTCTCGACCGAGTAGGTAAAGTGTTTGCCGATCGTGAACGTAATTCAAGAATCGAGGCGGGCTTCAATCTCACGCGATCCATCGCGCCCGAGCGGAAGCGACGACTACAAAACCGACGACGCGTCGTACCCGCGTGATAGCGCCGATAACGCACGCCCTTGCAAAGCAGGGGGTGTGTGTGCGTATGGGAGATAAGAGAATATGGTATGCGTGCGTCGTTTGCATTAATCAGGGGCGCTTTTTCACGACGTCGACGTTATGTCGCCGATCTCGAGGGATCTACCTAGGAATCTAACTAGGGGACCTAGAAACGCTCGTCATTCGATAGAAAAAAAACCGACTGCTGACACAATTGGCGATAAAGCGGAAAATTATCCAAATAATAACGATTAAAATAAATCCGAAAATATTAACAGACAAACTCTTGATAATTTTTAAAAGAAATAGAAGGAAATCTTTACGTAAATATATTTTACGTCTTTTATACGAAATAAAATAAAAATATATCTTTGATATTAATATCAAGGTGTTATTCATTTATTTTAATATGAATTATTTTATATTAGTAATTATTTTCATTTCGATACTTATCTGTAATTATAGGGAAAGAACACTGTGGCAAAAAAATTACAGGATAATTAAATACTCTTGATAATTTAAGAAATAGTTATATTCACACTAGAAATTACAATTAAAAAGATAATTAGAATTCTACTTTATAATTGCATGTCTTTTTTGATATGAGACACTCCACTTATGTCTGTAGATTGCATGTACTATTCTATCTCTGAATCAAGAGATCAAAGAATATACTATATACGTTGCTTAAGTGCAATGATATAAATGCAGCAGCAGTTTGAAGTACCGTTTATAATAAATCTGTGTTTCAGTGTAATAAGTAATCTTCTTATTCCTGCGGGCACTCTGTCTCATTTTGTTCATCACTTGTACGCGATGGTATTACAACGATATTGTAGCAAAATACTTTTTCCTCTCAAATTTTTAAGAATATTTTTCTATCGTATAATATTATTAAAATTATATTCAAATCTATGTGTATTACTAATGTATTATTAAAAATATTTATGTCATATTTTTATGATATTTTAACTATAAAAAGTGCATACGATTTTATAGGATAAAATCACATAGTAAAGAGGGGAAGGTCTTAGTTTCTCTATTGTAGTTTTTCTGTTATATTCTTTAGAGTTAAAAAATCATTTTATAGAATCTATATTTATAGGCTTTTAAGAAGTAATTCCCTTTTACAAAATTATGGTCGATAGCGAAATGTTAAAGTAGCGCAAGATCGCCGTTAAATGTTAAAATAGCAAGTTCTTGTTATTGGAATAACGGAGATATCGGTGTCTCAACGATATCCGTACTCGATCGTTACAACTTACTTTTACCCGCAAGCGTTTGTCAGAAAATCGTCACCTCGTTTGATTCGGTCGATGACAATCCGTGGCTCCGGGCACTGATCAATCGAGCGTTAATACCTAGTACGTATAGACCGTACGTAGTCGATGCGGATCATGTAACAACGAGCCGTGTCGGAAATCAACGATTTCCCGCCAGTTCGCCCGTAGCGTTCTCACATCGGAGCCCTTCATTCCGCCTGTAATCGCAAAACTTTGGCGATATTCGTTAAGGAGGCACGAGCGCGAGAACATATTTACATAACACGTGGAGCCATCCGCACGTGAGAGACTTCGCCGTGCCCTCCGGCTGTTCGGGCCTGAGAGCCAGTAGCTTCCATCCGGCTCCCATCGCGCTACCCTTCCGCCTCGATCCCACGCTCGTTCTTCAGAAGTTTGCGTGTGGAACCCCTCGCGGCTACTTCGTGTACGCGCGCAAGACCCTTCGTATCAGAAGACACGTTCGACCCGCGAACGAATTGCACATCCACCTCGCTGGATCCACATCAAAAGCGGTTAATTTGATCCTTCGGTGACCGCTCGTGCGAATATAATGAAAGAGGGCTGACGGATGATGCACGGTTCTTAATACGAGGAGACGAAGATGGTTTCCGTTTGTCTAACGCAATATGTGAATTAGATGGATATTTAGGGAGAAAGCGAATCTAATCTGCGCGAATGTATGTTATATATTGGCTGCGAAGATAAGATAGCTGTAATTCGAGTAGAACGTGACGAATATATAATTCATGAAATATATTATTAATGCAATATGACTATTTGAAAGAACTTTAGGAAAGATCGATTTAGGAAATTATTTTCGATCATTGTCGTTTCGATTTTTTGAAATCATGGATAATTATTAGCATACGCTCTATTTTATTCAATTTATGCAATTTATGCAATTAAATAATCTATTTTAAAAGTAAAATTTAGATGAATCAAACATATATTATAATTGATTGTACACATATTAAATTTTCATTATTAGTCATGTCAATTTTACACATAATTTTCATGTTTCTTGAATTATTTTGATTGAATCGTGTTGGTTTTGATTTGATAATGTTAATTAATCAAAAATATTTTTATATACATATTAATGTCATAAATACTGTTGTTTGTATTATCCTCTATATTTGCATTATTCTTCTCTACATCAAGATAAATCTTTCTTAGAAGGGAGCTACACGCAAACGAAGTCGGAAGTGTATTTGCAAAAGTTTACTTGCGGTCGCTATTTAAAGTCTGTCGTGAACTCTTGATTCGATGCAGTAGTAGTATACATGACGCACAAAGTTTTCAATAACTTTATGAATCACAAACATTTAGTTCGTCGACGGACGGGCGGGCGCAACGCCCGTGGGGTCGAAAATATATATATTTGCGGGAAAGTCGCGCGCACAAACTCGCGCACGGCGGAAGTAATTTGATTTCTTCGTGATCGCTGAAGCGTGCGCAATAAAGGAGAAGTCATAGCTGCGCGCGAAGATTCGACGGGGCTGAAGCTGCTTGTAGACCAAAAAACCCGGTCCGTGTCCCCCTTTGGGAACTTTATGCTCATCGATGCGCGTCGCCGGAACAACATAAAACACGGATAGTTCTACAGCCGTGTACGCGATCGTACGAGATGATGAATTGGAGGGTCTTTCCTGGACACTCGTACAATTCCCTTCGTCTTTCGCGCGCATCGCGACTGTCAGAGCGAGTTGATCTATCGCTATAAACGGTTACAGGTCTCTTCGATACTCTTCGATATCCGTCGATAAGCTTTTACGACCTGCCCTCTCGCGTCTAGCTGTCCCCGACCGATTCTCCGATAAGCATTGGGGAGTCCTATATCTCGGAAGCAGACGATAAGGCGAATATCCCGCTGCATCGGACGCTGCGTGACTCGCGAACGGATGGGCTCAAGAGTCTCGTAAATACGCAAATTAGATTTGTTCGCCATATTACAAAGCGTTCCTCAGCGTGGATAAGAAGCGGCGGATCGCAGAAGCGAAGGGAAGGCAAAGGGCGGGTTGCATCGGAAAACGCAAAGAGAGTGTAAGAGAGACAGACAGTGTGAAAAGCGGGAAGAAAGGGCCGGAGGGATTAGAAGAGAAGGGGAGAGAAGAGGGAAGCGCGCGAAAAGGGAACAGATCCGCCGGGTTCCAGCCACTTAGCTTGTCCTACCCTTCTCTTCGCAGCAAAAGGTGGTACCCGAGAAGCACGCGGTTATTGTCTCCGCGAGAAGTTATGAAAATTACGTGCTCCGATGCTCACCTCCGCTTGTTCTCGTTGCACAAAGGCCGAAGCGGGGCGGTTTTCCCCGGGATACGAGCATTCCGCGAATGAATAGCCGATTAAAATCAACGATCCGCCCCGTGTGCTCGCCGCCGGCTGCTCTTCCGCCTCTATCTCTAATTGCTCGCGCCGGCCGATTAGCGATAAATCGATGGAAACTCGTTCTGTCCGCCCTACTACCGCGAATTATACTCCTCGTCGCGATATGACGTTTACGGAACGGAACGTTCAACGCTGACGTTACCATTATAAGCGACCCGTGAGCACATGCGAGCGGTTACAATCTAGCTGGTTCGATAACGTTGCATCTTGATAGAATGTCATGGTGGATCGGCGATATTATTCATCCGGCTCAGTGACGGTTTGACAGTTCAAATGTTGCGCGATAATTCAAGTGTAATGGACAGCGTAACGATGTTTTTCTTTTCAATTCAACCTACTGAATTTTTGATTAATGCGACTTTCGACTTTCGTCAGGGAAATACATTTTGGTGGCCTTAATGCGCGATCCGCCATTACTAGTCACGTTTACTACAGTCTGCAGTTATTAATCTCCATCGAGGTCGTCTGCATCTCGTCGCCAGCGGCGAATTTTCTCGTTATCTTTCGCCGTGAAATTAACATCCCCGACCTCGCTGCTCGATGAACGAGTTTAATGCCGCCGCGCTCCAGCTTCTACGACGGGAATTCCGCGAGTTCGTTCGCTTCGGTACACCTGGGTGATGCATCCAGGCGTGCAGCCGAAAGAGCGTACGCCAAGCGTATAGACGGCCAAACGGGGCGCGTCACTTAAAATCAGTGGAATCTTTCCCTAGGGCGGTAAATCCGTTATTTCCGATTTCTGCGCGTTCGGTTATGCCCCGCGCTCCGTTATGCGCAACGGCAATAACGCGAAATTAATCATGGTCTGGGTTTAGAGATACGAGCCGCAGAATTACACGTCGGGCCGATATTGCATACCTTTTTGCGCGCGCGTCTGCCAGTAAATATCGTGTTAGATCTCTGTAAAATTTTATTCATAAGCTACCAGCAAGAGTTTAATTAAATTTTCAGTATAAAGGAAACCATTAGCCGAGTAGATACATTGGGCAATCTGCAAACATGCGAATAAATTTCTGCGGAAAGGTTTGCGGATCGAATTAGCACGAGCGACAACGTTTTGAAACGTGTTTTATACGAAAGTTATAATGTTTGCCGCATTGCAATTGCTCAGTTACGGCAAGCGCTATTATTTATTCTAGATGAAATTAATTAATTAATAAATTTCAGTTTTGCTTATTTTATTTGAAATCCGATAAAACTTTAGATTGTTTGCGGAAGTTACGTAAGAGCCATTTAATGCTTTCAAATTAGTATAGAAACGTTAAAATGTATAATGTGCGTATGTACGAATGTAGTAACCGTTATTATTACACGATTAAACATTAATTAGGTATGAAAGCTAATTGAAAACAATCGAGTAAATAGCATTTTCATAATACAGTCAATAATCCAACATTAAATTTGTAATGTTAAAATAATAATAGTATTATCCTCTTCTAAAAAGGGCATGTCATCGATACTCGAATCTATCAAAATATTATTGTCGCTTTTCCGCAATGCCGATTGGTTCTCTCTCTGCGCTTACTTCATGAGCGGCTGTCATGGCATATTTTGACAGTTGTGTGGTTAATAGTGTAATAGTAACAGTGAAATATTAAAGTTAATAGCTCGCGCGTAGCGCGCGCCTGTGATGTCTAATCTATTTCTAATTTCATATATTTTCACGTGTATTCGTTACAGCATTCAATCTGTTCATTCAATCCTATGGGACGCGCTGTAAAAATATCGCAAAGCTTGAATCGTATAAATCAGCTCGCCATGAGCCGTCCATTTATTTTATCCGCGAAATCTAGGATGGATACGTAACGACATCAATCCGAATATTTCGTTATTACTTGGATAGCGTGGACGAGAGTGGACGGGACAACTTTTGCATTTCGATCGACGGCGCGGCGCCGTGTATAGTCCACATATAGTAACGTGTAACGCGCTCTCGACGCCAAAGGCTCGGTACATCGAGTTCAACGCGAGGTTTGTCGCGTAAGAGAATAGCAAATGAGGCGTGGAGGAGATAGGGAAAAAGAGAGAGAAAAAAATGGCAACCTGACCCAAACTCCCATGCGTTGATAATCAGCACGAGTGCCGGCCCTAGCGTGCGACGAGAACCCGAAGAAAGCACGGCGCGACCGCTAATGGAAAATGTAATCGGGCTCTCTGTTTCCCTCCTTTCGCCTTCACTGCCTTGCTTTGGCGGTGTGAATTTTCCAGCGTGACGCGGAAATGCGTGAAATGGCTCGTACGCACATTCATACGCGCGCGTACGCGATGGTTGTGTATCTCTATACACGTGCCCATGATACCCCCGGTCTCTTTCAGGTGTTACACCGTATTACGGTGTGAGCGTACAGTTAGATTTGTGCGCAAGCGTGTAACTAAAGCAAAAGCGTTACGCGTTCGGAATTGGATCAGGTGATACCAGGAGGGAACACAATTATCTACCGACCGGAACGGCATCGGAACGACCGATATCATTGAAAACGCGCGCTAATGGAAAGTGGTTGAAAGGAAGCGAATAGAAGAGGAGGGTGGAAAGTCGCACTAGAGCGTAGGTCGAACGTTAATGTCGCGCGTACTTTGTTTTCTGGTGCATTTAGCAATGAAACGTAGAATCCTTTGACTTTCATTCGGTGATACGCGTGCGATCGTCACGTAGTCCCGTAATTATCATCGCGCGAGAGAAGGGAGCACGATAGACGAGATTGGTATTATGTCCATCGACGAAAAATTAGATTGCGTTGCATTAAGCGGATCTAAAGCTGAACAACGCGTAGCAAAGAACTTGTTGACGATAACGCGCGTACGGTTATACGATAATACAGTCGCCCCCATGGCGATTTTCCGCTTAAACGGACCGCCAGATCCGTCAAGGGAAACTGCTAGTATATCCCGATTAGAGCCGGGCTAAACTACTAGTCTCTTACGAATTAATGCATTCACGATGCATCGCCGCTGCGGCAGAAGATGCCAAACTGGTTGACCCATATCGGTTACACCTGAACCGTCTAATAGCGTATATAGTCCGCCGGATTCTCGCTTCATAGGAGCCCGGATTATTGGAATTGCCCGCTGTATTATAGCCGATACAGCGGAAGAAAGCGATATCGCGCGTTTCGCAATCGGTTTTCGTTATTACACCGACAATTGGGGAGGATCGTCGTTTAATTTGCCCTGTACAGCGCTACACGGTTTACGTTACGGCCATAAACGAAACCGTAAATATGTGGTACTGAATTCTTCAATTGGTACACTCTCTTGGATGTTGCGACCGTAATTGTAACAATAAAATAAAATATTTGATTATTAAATTTTAAAGCCGGGTAAATCAATACGATAATTTATTTTTGAGAACTGATTTTATTCACACACTTTTTATTTGTGATTTGCTATAATTTAAATGCAACATGATGCATATAGGATAAAGTTATTTACAATCAATTATCCAACATTTTTGGTCATTTGACTTAAGGCATATTTTGAAAATTTTGTATATATATATATATATATATATATAAATGTGCGCGTGGTAGTTGATATTTAATTTAATGAATCTTTTGAAAATAATATTCGTTTTTTCTACTATCACTCTATTTATACATATTCCTTTTTCGATGTGGTACTCAGCATCTATTGTATTACAAATTTTTATTACTTTAGACTTTCCTTCTTCCTGATATAGATAAAACACGTCGTGATATAGATAGACACGTCGTGTCATAACAAAGATTGTTATCTTCTCTTTAGCGTCTTTGTTCTTGTTGCGAACAAAAGTCGCGTTAGCCATTTGCGGATCGACTCGACGACTACCGGAAATTTACCGACGAGACAACACTTCATGTATCCGCTTTGTTCTGAAACTCTTAGACTCGGGTCTCTCGTCATCCTGCACAAGTTATAAATATTCAAACTTTGAACGTTGAGTTAATCAACGAAGACGCGCTTCGGTTTAAGGGGATTTCGTCCCGCAGTGAATTTACAAGAACATTGTAGATACTGGAGGGCTTTGAACGACATTCGCCTTTCGTCGTCGGCTTTTATCCTCGTCCCTTGCGGCTCGGTCTATCGACGTATAACACGATGTGTAACGTGAAATTCATTTTCCGAAAACCCTTCGTCGGAAGGTTATATAACTTCGAAGAGCCGACGACGTTAAAAAACTGATGTACCTGAAATATAAATTTCACGCGCCCGGAAATCGAACGCGACGGCAGTCTTTTACTTTTCTTTGTTTAAGGTAAATGCACCAATGCCTGGACACGTACCTATGTCTGGACATTTTCATCATTTTAGTCCTTAAATAAGTTATAACGCGAATTAAAATCAAAGAATCAAAGATAAAACTATTTTTCTTGTATTATATTTTTATCTTGAATTTTAATTCGCGTTATACTTATTTAAAAACTAAAGTGATAAGGTGTCCAGACAATAGGTCTTAAGTGTCCCGCCATTGGTACATTTACCTTATGTATTTTCTGACGAAAGGCGATTTAGCAGTCAACGGAATTAATTTAAGGACGTTCGCTTTGTCCGCGCGACAGAGCACCTGCGACACGAGCTTCTCGTGTCTCGGACCACTGATATAAAGGAAGCTCGTTAATAGGGATTTATGATCATCGCAGGAAATCTGAAGACGAAGGCTGTCGGAGGTTCTTGGTTAACCGTTACGGCCGTTCCCTTATGAGTTTGTCTCGGAGCGACGTCGAGGAAATGGCGAGATTGTAGCGTAAGGGGAAAGCTTTGAAAATTGTTCCTAGACGCTTCATCGTCGTTTCCGGGACTTTATTACTCGGTCGAGTGACAGAGCGAACTGTTTATGCCGGAGAGCGTTTAAAATCTGCGAGACACGCGGCGCGATATTAACGCGAAGCATTTTCTTCATCGCGCCGAATGTAATTCGATTCCGCCGACTATTACGGGCCGCGTTCGCGCAATTATGTCGCCAGGAGACAGTTGCGCCGACAGCCTTCGCAAATTAACTTTAGCTCGACGATCCCTTACACTTTTCTGGCTCTGACTGTAACCCGGGTGGAGGAACAACAGTTAACGACGGACTAGTTCACGATTAAATCGATGCTTCTAAATTTACTTGACTTGTTCTCTTTTGTTGATTCTCTTCCTATCTTTTTTTATAAATTATATAAATCTATAATAATATTAATACGACTATAATGCACAAGCTATATTTTAAGCGAAAAAGATTATGTATAATTTTTGTAAACTTAAATCTCTAAATCATAACAGCGATAATAGAAGTAGAGAGAGAGAGAGAGAAATGCTCGACAACTCCAGCGCGCGACCAATCGATCTGTTCAACATCGGTGCAGCCGGTGCGTTCTAATATATGTAACAACAGTGGACCGTCATGTCATTACTGCATTCCTCGGTCGCTGACTGCGACTAATGGCAGCGACGTACTGACGTCCATAAATCGTGGCTGATTAACGAAAAAGGGACGTCCCGTTTAATTCGTCTTTTACTTTCTCTCCCCCTAATGGTCAACATGAGCGCCCACCACTACAAACGTACGTTTCCTTCTCGCGACACATCACTTCTATACATAGCGAATATGGGCACGCTCGTTCGTACGGCCGTAACCGAGTGTCACGCTCGGCCGGCGCCCGCCATTATCTCGCGATAGAATGCGCTCACGGTGGCCTAATAAAATCCCATGAGTCAGGCTATTTGTCGCCGGGAGGGTATTTAAGTGATACATAATGTCGTAAAGAGCCTGTCCCCTAAAGACATCCCTGTCTGCCCTTCGTGAACCGACCGCAATCGCTCGTGCGAGGGTTCGCGCCGGCATAGAAACATTATTGTATAATGTACAAGGTGACGATATTTTAGGTAACATGAGTTAATCGCTTCATTCTTTTATTACAAAACTTGCCCAAATTATCCGGTCTCTGACAGAATAATTGTTCTAACATGTATAATAAGAATTATTTTATTCTTTACCCTTTTTTTACACATACATTATGAAACATCTACGAGTTATTCGTGATTACAACATTCTTCATTAATGAAATGTAGTAAATATATTTATAGTCGTATCACGCTATTATAATCGATTTTAATTGCTTGTAACGTTGTAATGTAAATTAGCAGATTAAATAACAGCTTGTGGTATTTTTTTGCAATGAAGTGAAATTATCATTTGATTGTGCGCGTGACTATTAACTTTCTCGGGCGGGCAAAGCGCCAAGGAAGGGCTTTCCAGCTTTTCTTCGGGTCTTTTTTTAGATATTGATACAGTTTTGCCTAACACGGAGTATTTGAGTAACACGGAGCACGCAGCACGGTATCGTGACTGCGCGAGTTTCGTAGCGGCACGCGCTTTCGCTGCCACGAATTGAAATCTGTTGCTGCTGCGATGGGGCTGATCGAGCGCCTATTTTCCCGGAATGTAACGCGTCGCTCTCTTGTTTATACGCGCCATATGTTGCGAAAACGTATCTTAATAACTGTGCCTGACGTTTACTAAGCTGCCCACCTATTTCGGCACACCCTGTATACAGGAGCGCGACCTGACTCTTTCCATTACCGTACCGAGGGACGTCCTGATGTCGTATTTCAACGCGGCGGGGTTTCTATTTGACTTTCACCCGTAGTACCAGCTCCCTAAATCGCTTCTGACGTCCGTATGCCACGGGGCGTGAACGCGTTTTCCCACTACTGACGATATTTTTCATCGCGTGGCGTTGACGAGAAACACAATTGCCATTAAGCATTAAATAATCATGCTTTTCAAATAGCAGCAAGTCAAATTAAAAATTAATTTCTAATTATCCTGAAAAAGACAGAGGAAGAAAGCCGATTTTATTTTTAATAGCGTATTCCAACATAAAATTGGTATTTATTAAAGATGGGTCTTAATCAAATATACGTAAATTATTCTCTTTATCTTTTTTACCATAATTATCAATTATATTTTTTTTGTCCGTTGTTAACAATCTTATTTTCTTGTTACAGGTAAGGACACACAGACTTTTTAAGGATTCGACATACTGAACGTAGAGAGATGCGTGAGTAAATTTTTAAGATAAAAATATGCATAAGAGAGTACATTAATATTTATGTTCAAATTTTTAACGAATTGAATGTCGATATATGAAATTATTGTATCAAACTTTTGTCCCTTTTATTTTTCTCTCTCATATGGTGATTAACAGACCAGACGCATTTACTGTTTATTCTTGATTCTCTTAACGTTGTTTATTCTATGATAATGTGGCTTGATTTGTCGATCTGTCGCCGTTATAATATCGATGTTAATGGCAAACATTCGAGATTAAAACAGCGGCGACGAGAAAGTTTACATTGCTCGTTACATATACATTGTCGGCGCGACTGCTTGACATTCATTATGCATAATAATTTATGCTATATATAGGAATGCGTAATCAATACCCATGTGTTAACGTTGCCAGCTGGAAATCACGCGATCCCACTGTAACTGCTCTCTCCGATTCTTCCAACGGCCGTTTTCACGAAACCGTTGCGCGTATAATTATTTACCTACCGGAACTCCCGATGGTATGGAATCGCGTAGCGAGCGCGTTGTACATTCTGGTTTACATTCGTTCTGCATGGCTCGTGTAGCGGTATTTTTCGCTCGGCGAGGTTTGGTTTTTTTTTCTCGAATTTAGATGCAAACGCGTCGGGCAGTACTCTGTTTGCACACCTGACGCGAACGCGTCCCGAAATGTGACGAATGTATCTCGTCGACGACGTCATTAGCACATTTTTATAGTCGTAACATGTATATTTGTCGATTGGAGATCTTATCAAAGGGAAACAAACAAAAAAGAAAAATTCGTACACAATTAAAGATATTTACTTCGTGTTTGATTTTACAATGTGACAATAGCATCTAGTTGTAATAAAATTTAATAGAGAACTTGACGAAAGGAGGGAAACGAGTTTTGTAGAATTAAAGACTGTTTAACAATAGTTATCTTTCCGCGAAGAGAAAACAATTCAATTTGCCAGAATAGAGAAACGTTCAATTTGCTCCTCTTGCTGAACATCCCTTATCGCCATTACATTTCTCGTAGCCTCCATCCAGCGTGACCGAAGCCATTCTCTCGACAAAGAGAAACGATCCGGATGCGGTTGTCGAAAGTTCAAAATAACAGATCGTTTAAAGGGGGGGGGGGGAGGGAGCAGACGTTACAAAGGGTCGGCGGTGCAGCTCCTGCTCGTAGTATTATTGTCGAAGTTAGAGCTACGGAGAGTCGATCTATTAGGGTAGCCAGGGCGTCCAAGTATCACGATTATTATGACCTTTCCCCTAATTACCATCCCAAATATTAATGCAAATTAGCCTCCGGCAACCCCCCAGTGGAATACGTGCGTATGTATGTATATAGATATGTCACAGTTGTCGCTCGACGTCTCTTTGGGGTTGCTTATTAGCTCAGTTAGGGGATGAACCTGACGGAGGGCGCGGTCTCTCCGTACGGTCGCGGGGGGTTGCGCAGACGATCCTCGCGGGAGGCTCTGATCGCCCCTCGAAAAAACGTCGCAAATATAGTCCGTCAAGCTGGAGCAGCCGGGATTTGATCGTAGATATTCCATGGCCCTTTGTCGACCGAATTGCACCCTTCTCTCGTTCCGAAGCTGCTCGTTATGCGACAGCAGGGCCGGTTTGGCGGAATCCCGTTCGTCCACAAAGACATCTCGCACCCCTGCGGGGTGAAAGTTTTTCAAAGCTAATTTCTCTTGAATTAGCGTAATTTCGTAAGAGCACGTCCATATAATAGCCGAGGAAATTATGGATATAGCAAATATAGAATACAAACTGTATTCTATTGTTACGAAATATTTCAACAAATATTAGGAATAACAAAAAATGAAATGTCAATTTTTAGGATTTTGATTTATTAGGTGAAAATAATTGAAAAATGTATTGTAAAATATGAATGGAATCTACAATGTTATATGAATTTATATTATATAAAATTTAAATCTGTTTTAGTCGATAATATTTTGTATCTTTTCTCATATAGCACAAAATCTATATTAAGATTATCAGAAAAAAACAATAATTGAGACCATCATAATTCGATTATCACGGATTTAAACCAGCCAAGATGCAGAAATTGCGCCATGCTTTCAGCGATAAGGATTTGCCATGTCTGTTTCCCTTACCGGATACTATAATGTACATCCGTTGCCCCATGGGTCTCAATTCGACCCTTCGATACTGTTCCAACAAAATGAACGAATCGCGGCGAACGGTGCCGCCGACATATAATACAGAACGCGATATCGGTCCGCGACGTTAGCATAAAAATCCGAGCCATCCGGAAATGGTCTGAAAACTTCCCACGAGCATGTCGTGATTTATCGTTCGCCGAAGCCGTTGTTCCTACGGCAAAGAAAGGGCATCGACAGGGGCCAGCGGAAAAGTGCGACGGAGGGAGGAAAGGTCGGCGAGCCACCCTACGAACCGTAAATAGCCCCTTCGAATCGTAGATCCTCGATAAGTACCGCCGCCGGAAGGCGCATCCTTCGTAATTTGGGGAGCGGTGGAGAAAATGTCCCTGTTATGTATGATTTTTTTATTATCTCTGGTGCATCGTACATCGAGGGCTGAATAACGATCTAGCTAACGACGAACAGTATCAAATTTCGCAATCGATTATTTGTCAGTATAGGATTAACTGTTGCAAAAATTGTGCGATGCAATAAATTTTGCAAAAAAATTTGCATGATGGTAATATAATACAGTGTACGAAAGGTTGAGCTCATTGTATCGCTTCATATTTCATGTAGCGTGAACAGCAATCTTGAAAGAGATAAAAAATAAAACCGCATTATTATAAACATTATTAGTAATTGTGTAAATGCAATGATTACGTTATACATATACACAATAGAGTGCACTTTAATAAGCGTGAAATTCATTTGTAACAATCTTATGCTTATTTTTACATCTAATATTTTCCGCGACCGTAACATGTACCGAGAAAATTAGTTTATACAAATCATAATTTTATTTATAAAAATACAGAGAATATAATTGTTTAATGAAAAATTTTATACAATTCACAATTATACATGTCCCGGCAATATTTTTGCTGAGTACGCTTTTTGCAACACGTCGCAATTTAGCTGCGTTATATCGATCACGCATACCGTGCGCGTTTATCACGTTGTTATTCTTTCTTGAATCCATTCCAGCGAATTATTCGCGTTGCGGATAACGAACCGGACGAATTCAGGCGCATTTGTAAACAAATTTCGAGGGGAACGAACTGAAAGTGGAACGGTGAGATACAAACGTGTCGAATAACCAAATGCCGAAACCTTTTAACTGGATGAAACGGACGGCACACGAGATACACGGATGGCGATTCGGTGTATCGCGACACCGGCCGCAATTACGGATGTAGTCCGGATCGTCCCTAGCTAGGTGAATCACAAAATAACGAAAATGGTAGGAAGGGTATTTTGTCGGGGCCATTCTGTCGACACAATAATTTCCTGTCTTCTCCCATTTCAACATTCGTATATGCGCGTTGTTGATGCCAATTAGGTGTAATTGTCTACAATCAAAACGTTTTAGCAAAAACAGTTGCAACAGTATCTACGAGAGTTTTATCGTTGGAGAAAATTAACCAACGGATTGTTTATTCGAGTTTCAAAGTTACGTTGTTATCGGTTAATTGTTATTCAAAATTTCAATTTCTTTAATTATGAGGCAACAAAACTTCTTCTTAAATAGCATTAATTGCTGAATCTCCCAAGAAAATTACCATTCTTATCACATATGAACATCAATTAAATGATTATTAACTTATTATATATATAATTAACTTTTCTAATATTTTTGATGATAATTTTAATGAGGCTTTAATATCTCGGGTTTAATTATTCAGATATTTAAGCAGAGACATAAAAACTCAAAAAGTATGACATTTGACTGATGAAGAAAACTTAGTTTAATTTATGGTAAAAATGCATATATATTGAAAATACGTGTTATTATCTTATATCGATCATGTAACTAAAGAGAGAGATTACAGGTGTGGAAATTGGTAGTTTATATGCGCCGAAAAGGAATGACACATTATTAATATCGACGGAATTGCTGATAATTACTATATTACCGTGACGGTTTATGGCAAGTGAAGTATATGCATAAGGCGCACCGATTTGGATCTCGTATTCTGTGCAGCTCGGTACGACATAAACCTCATGATTAGTTGAATGAGGTTAACCAGACTGTAATTAAATCAATGACGGCCATAAATCCACTAGAGACGTGCGCTCGCGCGCGCGGGGGCGCGCATGCCATATGCCGCTAGATATATCAGTGCAGTTTGGCGAATTTCAAAATTGTTAATCACGTATTACTAGATTTGCGGCGCACGAGACACGCGCACGCACATTCGCGTACAAAGTAATCGTAATGAATATTTATGTTACGCCGCGAACGATTCCGGTGTCTCGCTTAATGAACGCGATTTCATGAATTTTATGACGCGCTCGTTAATTAAACTCAAACCACGCACTTGTTAGATATATTCTGAACTTAAGTATTGCAAAGCGCGATAATTAAGTGATAGGTGAAAACTCTTCCTCATTTCACTTTTCTGCGAAATAATCCTGCCTTTCAACTTTTACTCGTCATTTCGGAATGCGATTTATTTAATTGATTTGTAAACAATTCAACAAATTAAAATAGCTTTAATAAATTACGATTCAAGAGCCACACACTGCCGAAGGATAAAATGATATCCAGGCAATCGAAACTTTCCACGAGCATTAATGAAAATAAATTCGTTACGCTACAAAACTATGTATGGCTCTTCTTTTTATCTCGTTGTAACTGGAAGCCCGTCCTGTCACGCCTGCTTAAACGACACAACGATTCCCAAGTCTCCCCTTCATCTACGTAAATCAATCTTATCTTCGAGCATGATGCTCAGCTACACACAAGCGGAGCTTAACGCGAAACGCGCGCGGTCCCTACGGATCGCGAGAGCCGTAGCGAATCGCCCCTTGGCGCGGGGTGCGATTTTTAGCGACGCACACGACGCGTGTCCGATCCGTCGAATGAATAAATAAAGTTGTCTCGCTACGAGAGACACGCCCGGCGCGGAAAAAGCCCGCGGGAGAATTAATGCCGTTACCGAGGTGCGCGGAGAATGAAGGTTCCTTTCCAAAGGGGAGTACACGCAGTTACCGCGCGGTGGAGGACACCCGGAAAACGAGAGAGAAACGAGAGAGAAACGAGAAGAGCCGGACGCAGACGCGTAATCGGATTTGATTTGCCAAAGATCAAAGAACTCTCGCGCTCGAGTACCAAATGGCGGGATACTGCCACCGCACGTAGCCGATAGAGCCAATCAGAATATGGACCGATAAGCGCGTATGTCATGCCAGACACGCACGCGTGCACGCACTGTCGATGTCGGTAGATACTGTCGGATAAAGGTAATATATATTGCACCTATATGACCGATCTAGGTTGCCGGATGCGACACGGGCGAGCGCCCGACACGTCCAATCACCTGGACACGAGCACGGCATCGTCTTTCTCCCTTTTTGCCCCGTTTCCCTTATTCAATTTTCGTCCGTCGCCGATAACGATAAGGCGAAACGAGTGCCGCTTTATGGTTTCGTGACTCGATTTGTGCGAGAAGCGGCAACGCCCACCGCGTTATGTTCGCGTCGCTCGCTCCTTTTCTATATTTGCCGCGGGAATATTTGTGGCGATAAGCAGTTAGTTCCTGTCCCTTGTTAACAGTTCATGGTGCTTTGGAATACAAACAGCATGATGTACATGCACTGCGTTGATTTATCGTGTTTCTTGTTTGACACATCTCTTTCATCTTTTGTTAGAAGAAATTCAAAACAAACTTGAAATTCTTTTCCTTTATTTAGAAAAGCAATAATTAATTTTTTAAATATTCATTTATATTTTTATGTTATGCAAGTTATAATTTAGAGTTGTAAAATTTAGAATTAATCGAAATAATGCAATAGTTTCTTGTTTTACTGAAACGTTAAAGCCAGATGTTGAATACCGCACGTTTATGAAAGAGCAGCTCTTCATTAACATAATGAATTAATTAATGTTATTGCGGACTTCTTAAACAACTTATCCTTGGTCTACAAAGGAAGCAGGGAATCCATTAGAGTGCGAATACATTACGCTTCGTTGCACCCTAAGAAATTAGGGTTGCAACAGCAGCTTGTGCATTGCTACGCTACGTACGCGGCCACTCGACGCGTCTTTTCGACGGCGACCTCGGGGGGAGTGTAGGAACTGCTTTCGGGGGTAGCTTTCGAAAGCGGCGGCCAAGAGGTCGACGATCGCGATAAGAGGCGCAGAGGCACAAAGGGCGAGGCCGCACACGAGGCACAAAGATCCCCAGGATAAGCGTCCCATGGCGCCGTTATTGCATCTCCGGCGAATCTTTCTCTCTCCCTCCCTCCTTCTCTCTCTCTCTCTCTCCTTCTCTCTTTCTCCCTCCCTTTTTCCACCGTCCCCATCCCTGCTAGACCCCGTTCTGTTTCCCTCGTTCTCCCTTCGCCGAGAGATCGCGCGCGGACATATGCAAGGGGACGTTGTCTATTGAATTTTCATGACATACACGCGGCATCTAAGTGACTCAATCTCAGCGAGCATGCAGGAAGTCGTTGTCGCTGCGTCGTCGGCTATATTATTCCGCGCGCGCGGGCGTGCGCGAACGTTAGAATAACGCAAGAGGCGAATGTCAGGGTTTCGCGTAGCATAGTTACGATACGGTAACAAAGTGACGCAGCCGTTGGGAGTTGCGCGTCAGGGTTGTGTACGTGCATGTGTGTATGTTCGCGCGTGTATTTCATGCAATATCTCGCGATAAAGGCGCGAATTTGCAAGCGGATGAGCTCGCGCGAATTTGTTTTTCAAAGTGGCTTCTTCTTGTCGCGGAACGTGCGCGTCACGTCGTCCCGGAAAACGGCCGCGATTCGAAAGTTGCGGCGCCCTTTAAATCACAATAGGGGAATTGTCTAGATCGTCTGAATTCAAACGGGAGAAAGCGCTACGCGGCGATGTATCGATGCTGCATTCACGTTTCTTATCGCACGCGATTCTCGAGAGCGATAAAGATAGTAGTAATATTCTTTCGGATGAGTACATTTATCTCTTTATTCTTGAATGCATTATTGTTAATACACGTTAATATAAAAATGTTTCCCGGCAGTTTTTAATGCGATTTAATTTATTGTTCATTGACACATTAATGTTTTCTGCTTCAAGGCGTTATTCAGAAAAATTCTTATTTATATTAAAACATTTTTCTCATCCTTGGAGCAGTCAATTATTTTTTTATTAGCATACAATGCGCGATCGCATTAATGATGATACGATATATTCTCGCATCAGCAAAGATTATCACAAGGTAACATTGCGCACATAATAATTCACAAACTGGTTTGGATAAACCTTCGAAAACAATTTTTAATTTAATCCGTTGACTGATGGATAGTTTCTTCAATCGTTGTCGCTTGCTAAATCGTTTTTTCACCCTGCTGTATTTATAATGCAGATTTACTTTATATTTCCGGTTTACAATCATATTATAGAAACGTCCAAAATGCAATGCATAGGCTTGTCGCGCTCAATAAATCACAGAACATTGCGGGACGGATGTATGCGTCCTACCTAGTCAACAGTTCATTTTTCATATTACTTTCGCGTTTAATATGTAGATAAGATGCATATGCAGTTGAGAGTCTGACGAAAATGGATCGCGGCAAGATGCGTTAAGAAGTCTTTCATGACGCTTGGAAACGCTTATGGAAAATCCAGGGACCCCGAGACTGCTCGTCACTGACTGTTGCACTAAATGTATCAATCATGCTTGCATAAACACGCCGCTTGTGAAGCTTACGTTTACGTAACGCAAGAAAACGATAAGAAGATAATAGGAATCAATCCCGGTGTTGCGCAACGCCCCACGCTTTTAAAAAGCGGAGCCGTAATACCGAGGCGTTTTCCGGAAAAATGAAAGCCCTCGAGAAAGCATCGCACGGTCGCCTCGCGTATAAACTTTCGCTTTACGGATTGCGCGCGGCTTTATTGTCGCGCGCGCACACGAATATGCAACGGTTACTTCGAGAGAGTGTGCCTCTAACGAAGCGGAAATAACGCGATTACTTTCGTCGTTGTGAGTCGTTAAACTCAGGACGTCTCGGTCGTCATCGATCCGCGTAGCTTACATCGCTCGTAGTCGTCACCGTCGTCGCTGCAACGTCAAAGACGAGTTTTCAATGGCTTCGATCGGAATACGGAAAGAAGACCCCGCGAAACGTTGAGTCGACAACAAATGACGAATTTTTCTTACTCACGGTCGTTAATCAGCCTTGCGAGTTTTTCACTTTTATTCTTATCGACAATTGTGATTATCTTTTCCTTAACAATTGCAACGTATATAAAAATATTATGTAATTTATTAGTTTTACTTTAACAGCTGTTTATGAACAGCAAACAATGAAGTAAAAGTATATTATGTTGAGATCAAGTTTCTATAAAAATGTAAGTGCAGTTCAAGAACATCTTATAATTATACGAGCTAAATTAAACTTTCAATCATTCTTCCATGAAGATATGAGTGTACTGTTAAAAATTTTGCAGTTTATTTGGCATAATCTATATTACGAAAAAAGTATAAAATCCCTTATAATCCTCATATTATAATTAAAGCACGTTCCTGGCACATTCCGTCCCTGAAGATAATATGTGCGTATAGTTCTCACAATTAGTATCGACTAGGTAACCGTTCGTACGAACGTACGTGAACACATGCGTGCGTGTCACGGTGCAATATCGCGCAGGAGACGCGCCTCACATCTTCGAAAGCGCGAACTGCAATTTCGTCCGCGAGCAAAATCGTCCGGACACGAATGCGGCGTGGTGTAACACGCGGCGAAAAGAAATACAACGAGAGAAAGAAGAAAGAATAAGTCTACGGGCGAAGATGTTCAAAGGATCTATAGTTCCATCTCGTCCACCGTACACTTGCAAGATGAGAGATAAGGGATTGGTTTCGGCTTAACTGCGTTTTCCGCCTTAATCCATTAGCGCTCACGAAACGGTGCTGGCGCTATGGCACGATCACGCGAGCGGCCCGTCCCCGTCGCGTCGCCATGAAATTGCCAAGTTGCGGAAGGGCTGCTGAAGTTTTTCGAGGAGTTTCGTACGGAGAGGGCCACGCTTTTTGAAGAAAAGAATTCCACACTCCACGCCGACAAATTGAAAGTTTCGAGAACTTCTGAGATATTCGCAGTATTTGCTACCACGTTTACACAAAATGCTGCTCTCCAAATACAAGCCAATCGATAATATATCACAACTATTTTTTGTGCAAAAATATTGTAATTTTTATCGAAATATCTTGTGAGATCCTTTTTTAATCATGCTTAATTATGGTCTACTTTTTAAATAGAGAGAAATGAGTCCGACGATAAAATCAATCTTGCTTATTTCTGGTATAATTACCACAACTTTTAAATTTAATATTTTTATTGCATTCCGTTTTATTAATCATACTCTTTAAGTGGATTGATGAAGTTTAAGCGGATTTTATTTTGCTGATTAATATTATATTTTATCGCAATATCTGATATCAGCCACCGTCAAATAAATCCATGTGAGATTTTTTTTCTATCGTGCCAGCTGTTGTATGCTGAAACAAATGACGTTACATCTCAATATACTGGAAAGGGTTCGATCACGCTGAAAACTCTCCGTAAAAGCTGCAATTACGGGGTTTCTCGCAATTCCGTGATGCAGCGCGTATCGGATGATCGTCGGGCGAGTAAAGGCCGCGAACAGGTTTCCATCAGCGTCGGGCGCGATTATCCACACTTTCGTGTTGCAAGGTGATAACTCGCCGCCGCGCCGACCGTCACAATAAATCTTTCGCTTACAATGAAAATGGGCGCTATCGTCCACTATTAGCTAACGCCGTTCTATGATATTACATCTGTACTCTCGTATATCGATAAAAATGTCAAGATACGAACCTCTCATTTATTTGCTTATGTTTCAAGCTGTGAATTTTTCAGGCCCGCCTAAAAACGCACTTCTTCTTCTCGAGTATGTAATTTTCGAAGATTATACAGAACTTTCAAATTTCGCCGCGTTTGGACATCAAATTACGGCGTGATAAAAATCAGCGACGCGCTGAAAGAATGGAGGAGAGGCGCGAGAATCTGAAGAAAAATGTATGAACATGAACGGTAATGAAGAAAGGGGAGCATAGCGTAGTATTTTAATTAGTCGCGTGTGCAAACCGGTGATTACCAATAACGATTGTCGCTGCGCCAAATGGATGTTTATGAATGCTATCCTAATGAAGCGCCATCGAGGGCCAGCGCGGGAGGGAGGAAGAGAGGACGGAAGGGTCCGCCAACGTGGTGATACGTAGGGGGTGGTTGAGGATGGATGTGACATAGACCCTCAACGCCGAATAACTTCCTGGGTGATTAACTGCTGAATCACCAGGAACGTGAGCGAGGTTTCGAGTTAATTGCAACCCTCGTACTTCCTCTCTCTCTCTCCTTCTCTTTCCCCGCTCTCTTTCCATTGTCATGTTTAATTATTTCGACAGAGTTAATCGTGATAAATCCATCGAACCTATATTTATCTTACCGAGGACTTTCTGGATAAATGTTCTTTTACTTTCCCTCTAATCTTGTTTTAAATATTGATTTAATTTTCTCAATTTCAGTACAGAATTTGACGCAAATGACTTTTTCTGGACAAACTTTTTATTTTCTTAGCATTCGTTGAAACACTCTCTTCTTATTTTTTATATTTGTATTCATTTAATTACTTTTTATTTTGTCTTATTGGCTTCTTAACTTTATTACTTAGTTTTTTATTGTCTTTTTCTTTGCCGTGTATAATCATGTACTATACGCAATGCTCTCAAGAGAACTTGGTTGGAATGTGCAGTAAATTTTGCTTCGTTCTAACTGTACCTTACCCTATTTCTCTTGCGCACTCCGTTTTCCTCGTATTGCGTAATTATGTAGACATTTTCGTTGCGTGCCATCGTTGCGGAGATCGGCGAAGAAAAAATATACTCGTAAACCGGCGACCGTAGCAACGGTACGAAATGGTAGCCGCCGCCGCTACCACGGAGAAATATGGACGACGGCTGTACAAGTATTCGCCGAAGGTTCTTAGTATAATTAAAGGGATACTGAGAAGCATTACGTAAGCGGGTACTTTTGAACCAGCAAACTAGCGCTTCTCGTGTTCGGTATGGTATGTAATCGTCGGGGAATATATTCGTTATAATTGCAGCTATAAAAGAAAATCATGTGTATGCTAAATTATAACATTTATTGAATTAGTATTGTACCAGCATTCGACAAACCATTTCTGACAAGTTTGTAGAATTTATATGTAAATTTATTCTATATAAATAATATGTAATTTTAGAATTTTAAGTCTGCCAAAAATTTGAATTTATATTGAATATTGAAGGGATTTTTCTTATATGCGTATTATATAAATGTTACTCTATCATATAACTGACATATAAATGATATATAGTATATATATGGCAATAAGATATTTATAATCTATTTTACAATCTATTTCAGTATTTCCTGCAAAGGCTGAAAAATTAATTAGGTATACGATATTTTCTCAGTGAAGCATTAACTATTTTTCCTATTTCCTGTTTTTAATATTTCTATTTAATATTAAATAAAATAGCTCTACGGAAATAGATAGGGAAAATCCTAAAAATTTCACATTTATGAATTTTTGATTAATTAAAATTTACAGTATCTACTTAATTTTTCTAAATTCGATTTTATAACTTTAACTTTCTTTTTAGTTAAAATAATAACCTCATATCATTTTGTCCAATATATTTTAATTGTTATACATTTTTGATTTGATTATATTTTAGTTATACATCGGCATTCTTTCAATGTATAAGTGATGTGCACAAATATATGAGAGAGGAACGTAAAACATTTTAGCAGATTGCAGCTTTTAGCAGAAATTCCATTTTTTATTATCTACCCTGTAATTCTATTTTTTCTTGTTCATGACATAACTTTTTTTATTTTTCTTGTTGCAGGTAAGCGGACAAAACGCAAGTTTTGCGACGGAGAGACTCGCGGATGCGGATCCGTTCATCGTATGAGGCCACGTAAGTGAATTCCAAAGATTCGTACCGCGGGACGCGGAAAGCTCAGCAGCCGGTCCGAGAAATCGTAAATCGTATCACAATAAAATGGCCGTACTCCCGGGTACCCTTTTGAGCACACTTCTGGCCAACGGCATCGCCGAACTATTGTGTTGCGCCAGCGAAATGAGCTCCCGCCGAGATTTACGGTCGCATCCTTTATGCCCCGCGAAACTGCGTCGAAGATAGCGTTGCTCACGTTGCTTTCGTGACGAATAGCAATATCGCCGCCGAATCCCGTGATCCGCGATTAAAGTTTCCGCACCGGCGCCTGTGCTAGCGACAAATTTCATTTATTTGGCCGGAGCTTTCTTATCTCCTTAAGTCACAATCTTTCAGAGAATTTTATGTATTCCTTTGTGGCGGTACGACCAAGTGAGATTAAACTCATTTCATAATCTCCATAATAAATCAAAGTAATCACATTGCTGAATACATGTACAGATATTCAATTTAATTTTGGAAAGGCAACATAGCGATTACAAATTAATATTAATATTAATATGACCGTACGACGTAATATCTGAATGATCTCGTCGACATGTGTGGAATAAAGCATAATTATTTGACAGAAATTATAATGAATATAGTATTCATTGTAATTTATAAAAATTCAAAAGTATTTTTTTAGATTTTTTTTTAGATAGTACATTTTTGAAAATTTAAACGCAACGTTATTAGCGTTCGTCGATGTCGATTTATTAATCCTATGATGTAATAATGCATTATTAAATATGATGCCTTGCAAATTATCATAAACAATTACCGGACAATAATTACGCCAGTGGTGTTATAATAGGAAAACTATCATCAGGCATTGACTTTCCAAAATTCCTATCCAGCTCGGTTTGAATTACACAGAATTATTCATTATCTAGCAACAAACAACGCGTGAAGCACTAATAATAAATTTTAAGATAAATTAATCAATTATCCCCGTTTTTGTGCCTCTCATCGCAACAATTATTTACTGATATTTGACAATAATTATACTTTTTACTCAACTATGCATATAATGATGTGCATTATATATATAAAATAATGACACTATATAAATTACGAACGTGTTGAACGGACGATAAATGCAATTGCATTAAGTACATTCAAAAAATAATATACCTATATATTTTCTCGATTTTGTAAATGCAATTACTAACAATTAGTTGTTAGTAATTGCAATTACAAATCGTAAATTGCAAACAAATTGCAAAAACAAATGTACCTAACTAACAATTACTATAAATCTTTTTCTTTTATTTTCCCTTAACATGGAGTTTCGGCGTTCTGTTTTCCGAATGATTCAATTAAACCGTGACCCAGGTCCAAGCGGAGATTCTTGGAAGGTGCCACTGCGAGAAACGCAGACAAATCTCACGGAAATCCCGGGGCGTCTGTGAAACTAATCGGTCGCTCCGATCGGTCGTTGATGTTCTCGTTGGTCGGTGGTTTTTTTTTGCGGGCAGCTGGCTATTTGTGCTAGCTAAATGGCTCCGCGATCGTCAGACGAAAGTGCGGTAGCAACGAAGCGTATTAATTTTTCACCGTCGCGGCCCTCGATTTATTTCCCGTTTCCGATCATCGTATCTGCCGATCCCCTTCTCTTTCTTTCGTCGCCCTTCGTTCGCCTCTCGTTTCGGGACCGAAACCACTCAATTGCATTCATCGACTTCTCGACGCGCAACGTACGCGGATAATACGCGCGGATATGCGCGTGGCGCGCGCGTTTATACGCGTCCGGCAGGAAATAATTGATGATACCGCGCTCGGCGCGGCGTGTCTTGCATCGCGCAACACGTCGTGGGACGGAAAAGCACCCGGCAGCGATTTATTATCGTCGGTTGTCGATAATCGACGCCGGCTGCATCGCGGTTCGCCGTTGCCGGGTACAACAGTGCGCTAGAATCCCGATTTTTTTACGGCCTATTGGCTCGTCGAACGCTTCATCTCGCGATATTCGGCGTTCCCGCCGCGTTATTAAATAATGATTCACGCCGGCACATGCCCGCCTTTTGTATCACCAGTTGGGATCGTTATCGACATTGGAAGGCACTCCGTGCTCGTCGAAAATCACATTTGCGTATTTCCATGTTTTTTTGAAAATCATTTTCAATTCTTTGTTTGCAATGTAATGCGGTATATGCCAATGAAAATTTTTTTATAACCATTACCATAGAGAAAATGTATTGTATTATTATCCAACGTTTCATCTATATACTATAGCATCACAGTTTAAACTGTATTTAATAAAAATAATGAGCAACTTTCCTTAGAATTTCTGAAACATTTTACATAACATATGATATAATATTAATAAGATATTACACGAATGATTAGACGAATTGATTTAAAGAGAAAATCTTAATATTAAGTAAAAAATAAAAGTCTAACTAACGAGGAAGAGAGGTTTTAAAATTATTACACTCTTGGAAATCGACAAAGTCGGGAATACGTGGAGAATATCCGTTTAATTAATATTTATTATAACATTTTTTGTACGTTGATAATTCGTATAATCACGGCGGCATTACTTTTACTGCAATTTAACAAAGGAGAGAATTTCTCTATAGAACCGCTCGAATCCGAGGATTAATTAATTTTTATATCGCGTATATGGACAATTATTACGCGAACTTGACATGAATTACTTCCGATAGTTCGATAAAGTTTCAATCGAGAGCAATCGACCGTAACGATCGCTCGTGCCGCCAGGATGTAACCCTCGGACGACGAGAGCTGAAGTCCGAATCACCGATGGATCGAGAGGACCAAGCAAGCGTTTCAATGCCACTCGAAGATGTTCTTTAATAGGTGTCCTCTCGAAGTGTCGTAAAATCTTTATCGCGAATTTTGCTCTTTCTTACGCCCCGGTAGTTTCCCCCTTTCTCTCTTTCTCGGCGATCTTCGCCCGGTTGTCGGCTACCCGGTGAAGACAGCCCGTCGATATGAAGATGACGGACGCGACGGAGAGAAAATGAATTCAGCCGCACGAATCTATCGGGATCAGCTCCATATTTAATCACACATCACTCGGTCGACCGCCATTCCTGCCAAACTTTTAATATTCCGGATATTGGAATCCAGATAAGGTTAATTAAAGATTAGGTCGGAAATCTCTGTCAGTCGCCTATCGGTTAATTCCCCGAGATTGCTTTTTTATCACCGCGTTTTTTTTCTATGAGATTCGACCAAGTTACAGAAATGTTTGATCTTAGTTTAATTATTCCCATTTCTTGACGTCATAATAGTTAGTCCAATGAACTTTACCCAAGTACATCCGCAGAGAATTTATGCAATTTTAAATACGGATTCTTACGAGTATTTCAACGATGAGAAATCGCTTTTTTATTACCGCGCCAAAAGATCTCTCCAACTTTTAAAAATCTTTAATCTTGGTTTAATTATTACCATGTTTTAATATCGTTGTTACTGTACAGTGAATTTTCATCTTTATTTTTGTCCTATTTTTCCCTTTATCCAAATTCTATTTCATTACATAAGCGAATTTTATAGGAAAAATATAAAAATATTATTTTACATTGCATATATTATTTGAAGATTTATATCCATATACAACTTTATTCACGAACGATTGTTATGCTACAAACTTGTGCAATATCTACGATTAATACAGTTATAGATAACTACTATTCTATATATTACCATTACTTGATCAGAGGTTGATTTATGTGCATAAGATAGAATCTCAATAAGTATTTTCGAGCTGCTGGTAGGAAAGGATATCGCGAAAGAAGAGAAAGGAGGGAACGTTGAAGAGGGAATTAAATCTAGTTCGACTGAATCTATTACGACTGCTACATGACTGAACGCAATTTTTGCGCGGCTTCTGAAAATCGTTCGTCAGACGACGTAACATGACTTTCGCCAATGGATTACCACGGAATTCCTTTGTGCAATCGCAATCACCGCTTTCAGCTTTCTCTCGTCCCTTTTTATTATCTCGCTCCCCCTTTTCGATAGTCACTCGTTATATCTTTTCTTCCACGGAGTTCCTTCCGCGGAAGCAGACCTTATTTCCTCAACGTTCAACGTCGCGTATAATTTTCCACGCGTCGGCGAGGAATCGATACTCGCTGGAATCCCTCCTTTATAGCTTTTAATCCGAAGATTAACATAGACCCGCATAAATGACGAGGTTATCGACTGCGGGGCTTACGCAAACAAAACGAGCAGTGAAAATGAGTATTGACAGGCTTGCGCGCTGCGAAAGATTATTAAATTCACCCGGGTTAACAAAACTGCGGCAATTTGTTAGTTAACTTTACAAACGATAATCGTTTACGTAACGCTACGTCCGACGATGTTAAGTTATGAGTGCACGAGTTCTATTAAACGCATTACAATAACGAGCATACTGTAATTATCATGTGCGTCGAAATAAAGAATTTACGTTTCTTCCGTACTACTTTACGAATATTAAATCAAATTCACAATCTTCGTCGTGATGGAACGAGTTCCAGCACCCGGCGACGCTGACTCTCAGCCAAAATTATGTCCAACGGGATTTCAGTGTCCGGATTGAAACAGAGAGATGGACATGTGCCATCTACGTGGATGGTGGTGCTCGACGCTATTCTATCGGTTCGCCTCGGTCTGCAGGAATCAATGAAAAATCCGCGCTTGAATGGCGACAATCGAGCGATGCCCGATGGGTCGCTTCGTCGTCGAAGGACGGGGCATTTTCCCTTTTTTCCTTTCTGAATGCAGTGCGGTCAGTCAGGATGATACTCTCCTCTCTCGAATAATGCGAAAAAGCGAACGGAAAGAACGGACAGGCTCGCGCGCGTTTTTCAGTCGGTTTATGAAATCCGGGGGAGGTATCCAATTTGGCGGGGAATTCGCTCTAGATGGCTCCGGCACTCGCTCGGCCACCACGATTCGCGTCCACGCGCTCTGCTGGAATGTGAAATGAGCCGGCGCACGACGGGGAATTAATTTGAATCCACGTACGCGTGAACTTCCGGCTTTGACGCGTGTGTCTGCCACGCCGCGCCGCGCCGCGCCGCGCCACGCATATCCTTTCAATTGCGTTTGCTCTACTGGAAATCTTGTGTAAAAAATAGCAGAGGATTCAACGTAAATCGGGATTTATCAAGTCGCCTTGTAATTCGCTGATTAATTATGCGATGATGAAGTGGTTTCGCGATATAATATAGATTGCAACGCGAATATAAATGCAATTAAGCGAGTAATTATACATATTAATATTAAATTAAATATTAAATATTAATATAGATACACAAATATAAGCCGATATTATACAGACGCGTGAAATACAATATTAAATTATGGTCTAAGCATCTAATGCATTAAATTCTTACACAATTAAATATTATCGTATCATATATTACATTAAAAAATATAATATTAAATATTATATAATATATAGACAAAAGAGAACTACGTATATATCCTTATTTTTAATATTCTTAAAAATTATGTTTTTAGTATAAACTTTAGGTATAACAATATTGCAATATTGCACGGTTTTGTATGTTAACAAGGAAGAGTTGCCGAATCTTATTTATCTGTCATGAAACATTGTTACTTAATTATGTTGTTTAATTATGAGGCCTTGCAGCCTTGAATAAAGTTGCACAATTGAATAAAGTTTGTCGTGTCGCCTTGCTACACAACAAACATATATGTGTATATCGTTTGTCGGCAAAATTTCGCGATAAGCTATAATCTGCAGTTTGAATAACTGCGATTTCGCACGAGTGCAAATAAACGGACGATGATGGAATATAAACGACTGTCCGCCACTGTTATCGGCTACGATATTTTATAAATAACGTTCGATCAATTTTACAAAAAAAAAGGGAAAAAATGTATTGTGCTAAGCGAACGCGCATTTCATGACAATGATTTATCACTGGAGATTTTGCGTGAAACACACTCTCTGAAAACTACATGTATGCAAGCGAATCTTTTCGATTAAACGCGTTCTATTCTGTGACCAAATAATACATGGAAAATACTCGGTGTAAGACTAAATACAGATTATTTTACGGTAAAGAATGGTCAATTGTGTTAATTTTTTAAGCGGTTTAAATCGTTTCAATATTTACGGGTCCGAGATACCGGCTACTTAAACTTTAAATGTATGACGCTGTGGACGATAGGGTCGAGTCGTTCGCGAGTATCGAACTTTCGGAGTACGCAAAATATCCAGTTTTCGCACTTCATATTGCATGATGCAACTTATAGTTACACGAAGACTCTGTCTCACCTGTCACGTTACGCGAGAAACAAATATGACTTTTGATATAATTTTGTAACACTCAAGATTCTTAAAGATTCGCAGAAAAAACGATAATAGTGTAACGAATATTTGCCTATTAATAATAATTTACTTAATAATTGAAAAAAAAATGTTTGTTGCAATGTTTTTATCAATAAAGAGAATTGTTTGAAACCCTTTAAACTTTAAAGTTATAGAAGTACCTACTTAATCTTAATAAGAAAATATGAAAAGTGCAAAATCTGGAGATTTTAACAGGAAATTATACAGGAAAATATTGACTCCAAATACTTCAATAAATCTAGATGACAATGGCGGGATAGTAACGACAGAAAACACTCCGTATATATGAACGTTCCGGAAGTAATAATGGTGAAGTCGCGTCTCGTGCACGGAGGATAGTCATTATACAGCGACATAAAGAAGCCGTGGGTACAATTCCGTTTGGCGCTTCTGCCCGAGCTTTTATCCGTAAATAATATTTCCGCACTTTCCGCGAGTTTTAAGTTATTTCGTCGGCATATAACGCGCGCGTGTTCTCTTGTGTGTTATCTTCATAATTTTAAAAATTTCCGAGGCATGGAAATTATTCGGAAATTATTATAATTATTCTTTAATTAATCTGAGGAAACAGAGAGACAAATACCTGCAAATAAAAATCATTATAATAAAGGAACATTACTTACTCTATATCCACTAGTAATTAATATTAATATTTTATTACTGTTAAAATTTAACATCCACAAATGCAGTCATATTAAATACAATACAATAATTTTTCTGTAAAAACGCTTCACAGAGAATTTTTTTAGGGCTTGCTTGTCCTATTAACTCTTGATTTATTTTTCTTAGAACATGGATATTTTCTCTTCGCAAAATTTTCGTAGCTCTTTCTAAGAGTTTCTAATTTGTTAAAACAGTTTCGCACATCTCGGTAACCATCGAGCGCAACAACTTACATCGAGTCGCTCTTGCGTCTCCGCTCTCTTGTCCCGCGCGCTGTGTCGTAATCCCGCGGAGAACCCTCGACGGATAAATGACTGCGTAGCATCCATTCGGGAGCGTCGTAAAAATGTAAACCGACGTTATTTATGCGACACACGTGGCACGCGGTGTGCGCAGCCAGCAGGACCGGCGCCGGCGTTGACCTCGTTTTAACGGGAGGCTACTTCCGCTTGCTGCGCGGCAGGCGCATTGTCTCGGTGCAGTGTTTTTTTAAATTTTACAAATGAAACCGCGACGAGGAAGATCGACAATCCTTCCCGTTTCTCGTCCCTCTAACTTGGATGGAGCGCAAGAAACGGACGGCACAGCGAAATTACGATACTGCTTGCCCCCGCTACATGGAAAGGCGATTCGAAAGCAGAAAGGTATATAACATAAATGTCACGTCAAAGTAAGAAGTATCGTTGAATGCTGATAATACGTTTAGATAAACGGAAAATCAGAATACAGAAATCTGGACTTTACGCTCCCTTTTCGCTCACTTATTGAGTCATATGCGTACCTAACAACTACAGATTTCGAAGATTGAAGAAATGAAATTTTATGTTATGCTAAAATACACCTATTTCTTTCGGCATTTTTCACATTTCTCGCATTCGCGAAATAAATAGGGCACATAGGTTGTAAATAATCGTAATAGTCGCGCGCGAGACGACATTATCTCCGCGGATTCGTCGACGTGGAGAATCGATGTGACGGTATATCGTCTTACGATAACACGCAAATATTCGCGATACACATGACGCACTTTCGCGTCAATGTCCATCGTAAAATCAGCATATAACTTGCGCGTGCGTGCGCTTCCGACGCATATGCCACGTTGCGGATTTCACGTGAAATTTTATTACGCGACGCAGTTCGGCATTACGTGTTTATCGAGGGAACAGGGTGGGGTTTATGGGTCCGCTGTACCGGGGAAAGATGTCCGATTTCGGGACGATACTGTCGTCGCACTCGTCGTCTTTGCGCGGCGTCGTAAAGACAAAACGACCGTGGGCTTATTTGTATCGAGCATCGACGACCAAACGGCGACGACGAAAGTTTACCCTGCGCCCGAACTTTCGTTGGGAAAATAGCATTCTCAACGGCGAGCCGGGGCTTTGATGAAATTGAGCGCCGAGGAGGATCCCCGTTTATTCGGCCAATTGCGCGCCGAGTGACGCGACATAGAGGAACGGCGCCCGAAATGAACGCGATCGCTTTTTGGTGCGACCCGCCGTTCGCTGTGCCGTTCGTTACAAAATTCGACCGAGGGAAGGTCGAATTTTCCAGCGGGAAATCTAATTCGTGAATTCGTTTAGTTGATGGATAAAATTATTCGAACGGATCGCAAATTTTGGGTATGTAGAAACTTGTACAAAATTTTTGAATGATAGAAAATTTTGAACTTCGCGGATTTTGAACATAGAGAATGAAATAAAAATATCTTACGATTTTGTTTACAAGTATCTTATAATTTCGGTGTAATTGCGTTTCACTGGACAGAAACTGCAGACGTAAAAACGTTCGAAATCTTTAGTGACGATTCCCTACTCGACGAGTTAACTGCGCGCTTTCGGAAAAGTTCTCTGCCGAGGGGGGAGAGAGAGACCAGTCAGATAAGTGGCCCCTAAACTGAGTATACGGCGAAATCCCGCAAGTACTGGCAGAGAAGTAAACATCAGTGAGTATATACGAATCCGGTTCGCCCGCTCTTTACTCCGCTGTTGGCTTTTCGGTGGATTTCTTCAGGGTCGATTCGGGCCATTTTGTTGACACTCGTCGGAACTCTAAACAGCTTCCGGCGGAAGTTTTTCGCAACCCCCCGGGGCGAGCATGGATCCTGAAACACCCTTTTGATGGATATTTAAGCCGTCGCGCGGAACAAGCGCGAAAGAATCGCGCGCGGGCGCGCACCCTTCGCTGCGAATGCCCGCGCGGGATTTCCCCTTAATCTTGCTCGACCATGCATTCGGAATTACCCCACACCGTCAGTGTGTGTACGTCCGCGATAAATCTATCGCCCGGGACAAATCTTCCGCTCTCGTAATTCCGCAAGACGCGAATACGCACGACGGGATATGTCCCTGCAAACCGGAAGAACGGTGTTAATGCAAATTACTATGCGTCTGGATACATGAGGGATATAATAAACTAGGTAAGCTTTAAAAATTTGATGAGTTTGTCCTAGAGAACAGGGTTTAAAAAAAAATACTTATGATGTACGTATTGTGATAAAAATGAGTAATATATATAAAAGGCGAAATTACTTTCTGGCTGTTTTTGCTAAAGTTAATAAACTATATATATAAAAGGCAAAATTATTAATGATAATTTAATAATATGTAACGATAACTGCAATTTAAATTCATGTAGATTTTACTTATTCTGTTATTATATGTGAATACAATTTCTGAATACAACTTTCATGATCATGAAAATGTTTTCACACATTTTATGTTTTTTTCGTAAAATATTGAAAAGTATGCTAGTAGGTATTCATGTAGATTAAATATTTGATAATTTAATGGAAAATTAGATAAATATCTCATATCATAATACGTACACGTCGTAGTTTTCAACAAAAACTGTTCGGTAGAAAAGATAAAAATATTTTTTATCAGGAGATATCTAATAAAATATGTACGCTGAAATATGTCCTAAGGATTAATGAACCTTCAATTTGCCATGATGAAAAAATGCATATAGATCGTAGAGATTATTGTTTATTAATTAATTATAAATTTACCAAATTAATACATCGTTATGTGTTACGTATATGTATGTCAAAATTAGATTGTTTTGATGGGTAAAACATATGATAGCGTTGCAACTTTTTATTATTATTAATTTTTGTATCAACCACACATTATAATTATATTTAAAAAATGTCAAGTTAATGTAATTTTTACTACGAGGAAGACATCACGAAAAATTTAATTCATTATATTCATGTACATACATGTGTGTTTGGTATGAGAAATAGAGATGTGCTGCAGCATCTCTTAATTCAGCTGCTAGTGCATTTCCTTTCGAAAATATTGAATCAAAGCGGTATAAAATATATCCATGTCGCGTAAGATTTATATTATGTTAAGCAGGACGTCGGTGTATTCGCGTTTACCTGCGCCTTATTGCGTCTACGCGCGTGATAAATCTGTCAACTCGCGCGAAAGTTAGGTCGTAACTTAGGAGCAACTTTGCGGTCCACAAAGGTAGAATCGCCGGGTCGAGACGGTGTGGACGAAAGTTCAGGGATCTCATGCAAATTTCATCTTCTTCGGCTAATAAAATACAACCCTTGTCTTGGGCTAAAGAGCACACATACATCCTATATTATACGTCGCTACGCCCGACAGTTTACGAAATTAATTTTCTGACGTTAATGACAACGTTATTCGTTCTAAGCCATATTTAGTGGAATGTAAACGTTCCATCTCGCATTTAACATATCATTCTGACAGTTTTATGACTTATGGGAGAATCGTAGTCAACGTAAATGTAAGTTTTATTGCCTTTCTGAGTGAGCCGGCCGGTAATAAAGCAAAGATAAAGAACACAATCCAGAGTTCGATTAACTTCTTCGCAATCGTAAATCCACGCGGTAAATTATTCTGACTTAACAATTCCGGGGAAGCCCGTAAATTCTTGCCGGGCCAAATCGCGAGGTGCTCGCGAGATCGGAAGCTAAACTTTCTCATGCTAATATTCTTTCACTTCCATCCCAATAAAACTCGAAAGTATACGATGCCGCGTATCCGTCGTAACTTTTGTACGAATGCATTTTACAACACGCTACACAAAAGGATCCACGAGAGAATAATTACACGCATCGATAATTATGTAAATATTGAATCTTGATTTCCATTATGTGAGATTTAAAAAGTGTTACAATATAATTTTATAACATAAATTCTAAGTAAATTCGACCAATTTTGCTAATAAAATTTCAGTTTTATAATGACTCGATTTCAGTAGTGCATTAAAATTTTTTTAGGGAAGACGGCTGATTATAATAAAAGCGAGCATCTTTCGAAATTGATGCATCTGCTGTTACTTGGGCGAATGTTCTCTGTGCGCTGTATATCCAAGAGGCGTATCTATAAAACACAGAGGGGCAATCCCGGGTAAACCCGGAAGGAAGATGAATCTTCGAGCTCTCTGCCTCTCTTCTTCCGGCTAATAAAATTCCGAGGATGTTGGTCGATCGCCGCGCCGGTGTCGCGGCGCCCACGAAGTGCCCCTCGCGGCACTTGGACCGAGCGCAGAGGGTGTGTTTCCCAGCTGTGTAAACAGATTTTATGCGGAGTGTAACCGCGAGTCGCGCGAGGGAAATTGTGCCCCTCATTGTCTATTCCAAAAGCCACTTGCGTCTGATGATACTCCCCGCTTTTATCCGATTTCGAGACCGCTTGTATTTTTGTGCGAAGAGACGGATGCAATTTATTCGATTTTTGTCAAAAATATGTCTAGCCTCGCCGATTTTATTGCAGCGGCGACAGAATAAACGCATTACAAAAATGCGATTACGGATTTTACGGTTGAGACAGATTTCCATCGGTATTAATACTCAAACGATTTAATCGCGCGTCTAAATATTTGAACGGGAGAAGTTGTTCGACCATCTATCATCCTTACCGTCTATGCAAATGGTCTATTAATTCCCTTGAACAAACAAATAACAAATGGAAAGTGCTTTAATGCATATTAAATCCGGAAACGTAATAGCTAACCCATCAGGCAACAATATTTGCTCTAATAATATAACTAATAATCTAATTTTTCGACAAAACAAGCAGTTATGTAATTTAGAAAACGAAAAATCGGAGCTTAAATAACGAATCGTACAATTTAATATAATAATTTTCATGATAGTTATAGCGTGAACAGATTCTCAGTTACGACATAAAAAGCACGCAAATTAATGTCGCAATATTTAAAGTCGCGCGAATCACGCGCAAATATGCACTTTTTAATGAATATAAAAGTACGAGGTATCCGTTACGCCTTGTTTTATACAGATACCTATGTACCTCTGTGTATATTAGCACAATTGTCGGCTCGCGAGAGCGTGAGGATAGCGCGCGTAAAATGAGCGCCGTCTCCTCTCTGATATTGTCCTTCTGCTGAATTCCCAGCGCGATTTTCACAATCAGCCCGTGGGATGGAAATACAGCGGCCGCGTGAGTAATTACAGGCGGTATAGGGGGGAGGGGAGGGGAGCGGATGATGGCGGCGGAGTCAGGAGGTGCGTCACAGGCTGGTTCACAGAGTGTGTGCCACGCAACGCTTACCGCGGTAATCATACATGCGTAACGCGAGACCGCGGGGCTCGTATATCGTCCAGTTATTACCAGTGCGTACGATTGCATTGTTGCACGTGGCGCGGATGCAACTGTGTCGCCATTGCATAGCACAGCTATCGTTACAGCGGGGGGAGCGTACCGTGAATAGAGGGCTGACCGACCCCCATCTTCCCTTTATCTGTCCACGGAAACGAAGAGCGTGCCGCGGGTCGAATGTCGTAATTTTAACCCTTGTCGGGTTACGCGCGAAGACGCGATTTTCAATTCAGTTGTTAATTTACGTCTGCGAAAGCTCTGCAGCGTACGTCTGTGTATATTGTATCCGTAATACATTTTGTACGAACGTGAAACCTTGTAGAACAAAACGGTTCTTTCGATCGTACGATTTCGTGCACGCGAGTGTGCAAAGTCGCGCGGCATCACATCGCGGGTTATAGGATTTACGAGAAAACGCGCGGAAAGTAGCGCGCGAGAAAGAGAAAGAAAAGCTGTCGTGATAAACAAACTGATGAAGAACGGAAAACATAACTGGATCACCTCTTCCATATAGGCATCTCCGTTACGTTGCAAATAAAAATCGCTCAATCATGATCAACCTAGTTATCGGCTCGTTTAACATCGTTATACCTTCAACTTTTACCCCTTTTGCAGGTTATTTTCCATATTGTCGCGTTGTAATTATCACTGTCATCAGCCTTGATCACCGAACGAATATGTTTTTATTGTAGATACGAAATTGCGCAGAAGACCATTAATCAGGATACTGAATCATTAACGAATTAATGAATTTGCTGGGTAACGAGCATGTGCGCGTTATAAATAGATCTTACGGTAACACGGAAATAAATCCTCTCATCTTTATGCGAAATATCACGATATGTGTATGCACATCATGGATTCATGTTATTCGTGGAAAGGTGAAACGATAAAAATTCACACGTGCGCAGTTAGCGCCCTCCGTTGTAAAGCCGTGTTTCCACGTGTACTCTAATTTCGCTTTATTCATATTTACGAGTGTTTTTATGATTTAAAAAATCAAGATCTCTCTCTCTCTCTCTCTCTCCAACAGTGACACATGTCCACTCAAAACGAAGAAATGTATAACATGCACCATTCCGATATGTTATTTATATATTCTCGAATGTATGCGAATGTGCAAGGGAAGTGAAAACAACGCTGGTTGATGCACGAAATTCACATTTCTTACAAATATTTATCCTCCGTCTAATTTTAACATTCGTTACCATGCGTCACATATGTGACGCACCGATCTCTCGTCGGAGACTAATGTTACACATGTGCGACTCGTTATTTAGGACATTAAAAGCTGGCCTCTTCAATGTTATGCGTACATAATTAAACATGGACTATATTAGATAAAACTATTAAAAATGTAGCTGAGGCTTTTTCAATTTTACCGTAGTAGCGAACGTATTAAATGAATTTTTTTTTATCTTAACAGAAATATAATTTAACAAATTAGGTATAATAATATTTAATTCTTTAGCTCAATTTTTTTGCGTGACAAAATCAACGTTATTTTTTAAGATTTCACATATCTATTCTGAGAAGAATGTTTTTTTTTTTTAATGATGTAGCTCTTTCTCTTCACAAGTTTGCAACTTTTTATTCTGAAGAACTTTTATATAAAAATCTGTCTTTTTTTCTGTGACGCGCTCGTGAGAAGTTATTGATAATATGCGCGACGAAATTTGCTTTGACATATTTCTATCGTGACACTATTATTTGAAAACAGAAAAAATAAAGTGCAGTATGTCAAACAACTATCGTAGACGGTGGCTTTCGAAGAGCTTTTTTAGAGAGTAGCGGGAGCTACGTGTGTTATTTCAATAAAGACGTATAGATTCGTGTACCGTATACTTGACTAGGTGATTTCGCATACACCCACGTCCCGAAGGGCTTGGTACAGCGAATTCCGAAACAGTTGATGCTGAAAATAAACGCGGGCGAGCTTTCACTCAAAACAAAGAACGTTCACAACCGAGTTTGGCGTGCAGCTTTGCGTATCGTTGTCGATAAACGATAATAAGCATATCGAAATCGATATTCTTATTGCAGTGACATTTTCTCGCATATTTCGTATTACGTGCCCTGAGGTTGAAACGTTCAGATATGAAAAAAGATTGAAAATTTTTGAAATATATTTTTTAATTGATAAGAAAGCTGATAAACTGTTTTTCTAAATTAATTTTTTATTTTGAAACTTTTAATTTTTATCACTAGAAAATATAAAAATTATAAATAAAGGAGAAGCGTTTCATGAACTTCCAAGGGCTTTAAAAACAAAAAACAGTCTTGTTATATATAATTATTTTTTATTTATATAACTAATAAGAAAGGGAATTATGTAGGATAATGATTATTTGTTACTTCGATGTTACTTGGGTTTGAATAACACCAACCAGCTTTAAGATTGGGCATTGGAAATCCCAGAAACGTTCAACTCCTTTTTTTCATTCTTTACTGCGAGCCTTAGTGTGTGCTTGGAAATTCACCGCCAAATTCAAGTGGACTTCACATTCGACGATTTACGGCAGTTTTCGGGCATACCTTTTCTCTCTGCCTAACCTCGCGTGCGCTATCCCTTCGTTCTTCCCTTCTTCCTTTATCGGATAAAAGGCATTAGAGAGCCGCTTAGGTGCAACCCATAAAAGATAATATATTTTGCGCGATTCTGGGTATGCCCTGGGTCAATTCTCTCGAGAGGAAATCTGGGAGAGAAGTCAGGTTGATGCAGATCGCTTCGGAAATTTATATAAGGTTCGACAAATTATAGCGAACTCGGCATTCGCAGATGTGCGAAGAGAAATGATTTAGACAATGTTTTAATCTAAAAATTGTGATTTATTCAGCACCATAAAGCTCACTTAAGATATATTTTGTATGATATATTTTTAGAAAATTGATGTCAAATATCTTCTGAACATATTCCTTCTATTGAATCAAGAAATTGTAATAAATATATTTTCAAAGACGCTTTTTTCTCTTTGAGGTATAAATAGCTGCATTATACTTAATAAGAGCAGGACTATATTAACAATATAATGATGTCCATTAAATTAATTTTTATTACATTTCTATATTTGCAATTGTCTGAATGGTGAAATTCAGTATTTTTTGTACAGACTTTGTATTTTCCGTTTCTCTCAAACCGGACTCGCACACTCATATTCGAAGGATGGACGAGTACGTGCGCTTCCCCTTTTGATTAAATCGCGATAGACGGAGTATTGGATAAGTGGATACCTCCACCGTGAGCGCGCGGTATCTGACAGAGCCGCGCAACCATCGCCGAACTTGCTGCAAAACCGCGCCATCGCGCTTGAGATCTATTCCGATGAACCGACGATTCTCGAGATAGCGGGCGAAGGGTAGTGAATCCTCTTACTATGCGGCTCGTATCGTAGGTGAACGCGCCGCGCCGGTCCGAGATGCTTTCGTTGAAATTCAAATCTCTGGCAGCCAGCGTGTTGCGCTCGCTGATCCGTTTTCGCGACTCATTTAGAATGCTTGTACACAATCGAACATGGAAACTCGATTGCGAAGTCACATAGCTTTCGTACATAAAGTATAATAAAAGGAATCAATAGACTATTTTTTAAACTGGCAGACTACAAAAATTTCTTTAGAAAACTGGGGAGTAAATAAAAATTTAAACGAATATGCTATATAGGTACTGAAGATAGCATAGTAACGTTTAGTATCAATGTATTATTAATACAAACCAATCAAGAGAAGAGAAGATGTGAAAATCTAATTCTTAGTAAATTAATTATATTTAAGCTTGCTCGAAAAACAACATATATTTTTTTGAACGGTTAAATTTTAAATAGAGAACATTAACAATAGAACTACCGGAGATTGATCTATATTTATTTCTACCGAAGAAATCTTAGAAAAGAAAAGAGAAAACAAATTAATAAAGTTGATTATCTACGTAATTTCAATAAAAGTCAGGGAACATTTCACCAATTAAGATGTTTTAAAAATGAGTAATAAATTATTTAAAAATGTCAAACAGATTATTTTCACTCCCTTGGTAGTTCTAGTGTTAAACTTCTTTGATTGCCTTATAAAAATGTAACATGGAAAAACGCATTTAAGACGTTTGCATTCTTTGTTCATTACCATTAATGTATTTCCAATAAAACCGCATGTGGAGAAACCTACAGCTCGTCTTCGAATTCAAACTAGCGTTTAGTCGGGATCTCGCATTATCGGCGAAGTCGGCTTTAAATCACGGCTAATGCTCGAGATAACGAGCGAATAAGATAAACTCACCCTACGTGATTTCCTGATAAGCGCGTTCGATTACTGACGGCCCGCCTAGGCGAGAGCGCGGCGCGAGAATTCCGTTTGGGAGGAAGGGAGGGAGGAGAGAAGCACACCACTCAAAGGACGCGAGAAGAACGGTGGCGCGCGTTCGCGAGGAAAGTGCAAACTTTGGTGCCAAGGATTCAAAGAGCGGAGGGCAGGCCCTCCGAAAGAGGGATAAATCTAGAAAGGGGCGGAGCCGAACCGGGCTGAATCCTAATTACGACGACCCAGAGGCGTGTTAGACGTGACCCAGGACTAAACTCTGTTCTAAGGACTGAGCTAAGAACCGAGCGACGACGACTAGAGGTACTTCCGGGAGCGGGGTGGATTAAATGTTGCTGCTAGCAAAGGAATCGTCGGGATCTGCCGGGGCAGGATTTGGGGGGTATGCGTCCATTTCGTCCTCGAAAGCATCCCCCGGGTGGCGTTCCACTTCGTGGTAGAATTAACGCCTTAGCCTGATGGCCCTACTCTCAACCGGTCGACTTCTAATGCGATCCGGAAACTTTTTGGCTTGCTTATTTCGCCGCAGTGTGAAAAGCACCCGACACAGTCGCTACCGTAACGCGAAACGCCGCGAGAACTTTTGTAGAACCGTATCTTATCTTTTAACGCGCTCGCATTTCCGCTTTACTTTTAAGGGCGACGAATTTCATCCCGCCACGAAAATTAATAAGCAGCCGAACATTGTCGTGTGTTACATTATTTCCGCCACTATCTCATTAGATACATTTGGATCATCGTCAAAGTGGGATGCGCAGCCCGCGCCTAATATCCGTGCCGGAAGATCTCCCGGAGGAGACCTTGAAACTTCGGGAAGCAAGTAGATTCTGCCGGAAGGCTTCCGTCTGAAATTAGCACCCTCGTTTAATGCTACGGCAGATATAGCCGCTGGGTCGTTCACGACCTTTGCACTCAAGTGAGGCACGAAGTGAATTGCCGGAGTGCATCCATTCCGTACACCAAGGACCTCTTCGTACATAATCCTAAGTTAAGTACGCTTTCCAGCTAAGGAGTAGCGCGGGCATGCTCGCCAGTGGATGAACCTTGACCGAACATCACATAGCCAATGAGCAATGTGTCTCGGACGTATCGTTCGCAAAGTGATTTTCAAAGATCTTTGATCTCGGTCGTAAACTTTATGTTATCTACCCATAGTTATATGGAAACAGTAGTTTGCCTTCCGGGGCAATTATTCCTTTGTGAATTATTCGAAATATGAAATAATTTCTGTTTAGGAAAGATATCACAAAATATATTAGCACATTTTGAGGTATAAACTATTAAAAATCGAAGCTTAAACTTTAAAAATTACAACTAAAAGTCAGTTAAATTTTTACAAGGAAATAACATTTTACTATTAAATATGTTTATCGAAGATCCCACATTTTTTTCAGCGCTGCTATTTTTAAAAGTTTCTGTTTGCATCAATCACAAGATTTGTCATTCAAGATAATACAATTTTTAATTTGTAATTTATCTCATTATATTATATATTTCTGCCATCCAATTTAGAAAAATGAACAATAAAGTTTCTCCGTATATTGTACATTCTCTCATAATTATACTCGAGGATCGTGCATGCGCAAATAAGCGGTATAATTGCGGATCAGCTCGTTGCAGCAAATCTTGACGCACCCGCGCATCTTTATCATTATGACATCGTAATTAACACAGCACCGAGTACTTGAAAGTATCGCGCGCAATTTGTTCTCATTAGCGAGAAAGTCTTTTTTTGTTACCCAAGCTCGTTGCGGCCGCGAAGGTTTGCGCTCGACAAATACCGTTTCGCGCGTTCAGTCGCATAAAATAATAGAGTCGCTAATACCGGCATTCTCGAAGCTTTGCGAAGGCCCGGTCGGCGGTTAGCAATGCACACACGCACGCATACGTACGCGTGATAATTGAAAGTGGGCGCCGTTTGCGCGTCTCCCGTGCATATACCTCGCGCGTAGTACGTGCCTTCAAAAACGATAATGCCCGTCGCGCTGCTCGAAGACTCCGTCGGTGCTCCGCGGTGAATTTCACTTGGCGGTAATAGGATCACGCGAAGATAAACTCCGGGATTAGGGGATTATCGAGTAACCTGCGTGCGTGCGGGCAGCCTTAATGGTATGCTAATTTGGTGCTAATTCTGAAGGGAAACAGCTAATAACTCAACGGCGCTCTAACCGCGGAAGATTCCCCCGTCGCGCCGCCGCGTCGCGCGTCGGTGCGGTCCCGATATAATTCCGCTAACTCGCGCTTGTCTCTTAGCGAATATGAACGGTAACACGTGTTATCCCTCCCACGTATCTCCCAAAGTGAGCTCATCGCTTCTCGGTCGTTTGCCGAAAATGTTTCCGGTAGTTGCATCGAGCGGGGCAAAGTTTTAGAGCTGCTAATTGAATTACAATTCGCGCGCGTATCGCGCCGTCGTCGTTGTCGTCTTAGTCGTCGCGCGAACTTGCGATTATAATCACATCGCAAAATTGAGGTGCGGTACATGGATACGCCGTGAATTCTGTGCAGTAACTTCGCCTAATGTCGTTTAGGTGGTGTAATGCTTTAACCAAAACGGATGCACCGTACGACGAGTAAAGTTACGATATTGTATAATCGACATGTTAAGACACGTCACGACATCATACTTGTATGTTTATGTCTACCCCTTTAGCATTAAATACCAGAACTTAATTATAAAATATTTACTTATATTTACCAGTATATTACTAGAAACAGATCTCTTTGCTTATAAAAACATCCACCATTTATTATTATCAAAATAGCATTTCTCCATTATTAAAGTTAGTTAAATCGTATTTACTTTCTTTCGTTTGTTATAACTTTGAGTCGAAAATTATGTAACAACGATATTCACCATCGATTGAAGCGTGCGATGTGACTCACGAATGCGCGGTATAACGATCGACGTGCATGCCGGCGCAAAATAACGGAACAAAATAGTCTGGCTTGAGTGTCGCTTATCATTTACGGCAGTATAAGAAAGGAAGGCGGCGTGTTCAGAACCGCGCGCGAACATCCGTTTAATCTGCAATCTGCGGATCGGCTTTACCGGCAATAGTTTCACACTTTAGAGGTTTCGGTATGCAAATGCTGGCGAAGAAACACGCGCGGTATATCGGAGGCTGGCCATTCGCCAGCTACTATCCCTTGCAGCCGCCAGCTATTGCGACCCGCGCCGGCGACGTGTTACCCAAGTGCATTGCATATTGCAACGCGGGTTAAGCTGTAGAATCACGTCGAAAAGCAAAAGGAAAATGCTCTCGTGGAAAAACACGTATTTTTTCGTGAACGCGGTTAAATTGCTCGTCAGATTTATATTGAGTTTTGTCGTGCTTCGTAAAAATATTATTCTAGTTATTTCTATATACATATACAGGTCTTTTATTAAAAACATTGTGATAAGTCAAATTATTTTAACAAAATATAATTACAAAGAAACTGTAGCTATATTAAGCGATTATTTAAAAAAATGACTTCACTCAAATTGGAAGAATCTTATTAAAACATATATATTTTCTTTTTTTAACAAGATTCCTTCAATTTTAATAAAGTCACCTTTAAAATAATTACTATTAATATATTATATACGACATTTTTTTATTACTTTTCTATTACGTCGCATTTATCGTCAAAAACTTATTAAATTTATTTATCTTTAGACTTTAGACATATCCATCTTATCTAGATTATCTTGAGCTATAGCTGTCGTATTAAACCGTACGACCAATGCATTTCGGAAGACGTTATGTTTATCTTTTATTATAGATAAGACGAAAATTGAATGATGAGAGAGTGAAGAGAGTCAAGAGAGAGTGAAGACTTTCCCGTCGGGAATTAGACGGAACTTCTTGGAGATTGCATCGATCGCGTGAAGGACGTTAAACGCATCGTGCAAGCGCGAAATATCTAACAGTTCATGCTTTTAGCTTAACGCTGTGTAATTATTATAGTTTCGCAATACGTTACAAGGGGGCGATAAGAATCGGGGGGTTGCTACGTGCCGGCAACGCGCCGCGCACGATAATACGCTCGACGCGAGTTGAAATTCAAGAACGGTCTGTGGTTTTCCGGGTAGAATACGCGCGGCTGCATGTGAGGGGTTAAATGTCCACACCAAAACGTTATTTAACCTTAGGAAAACGACAGCCTTTTAAGAAAAAAAAAAGGTTGATGGATCACGTGATATTCGCGTGTTGTGACGTTGAATTTTCTTCTTCAAACACAAATACCTCTTGATTACACTCGACAATTTAAAAAAATATATATATACCTTCGATGTATCTGTGTCTAACTGTGTGATATTTATTCTGTTGCAGGTGAGTTAAAAAAAACCGCACGCAAAGCAAGAGAAGCTGTGAAAGTGGTACGTTAATCGAATAATAAAGAAAAATGATGACAGTGAAAGTTGGCAAATTTCACGATTCTAGATAAATTAATTATAATTAAATATTCCTATTTCTTTTAACTTTAATGAAGAGCAGTTCTACTTAAGAATCGTATGTTTATTTCAAGTTACTTACTTATTTATGGTAAACACACTGTAAAATTCATACAAAATGGATCTTTTTTTTCGGATCTGAATTGATTTTGTTGCCCAGTCACTACTGCGGAATATTTTAGCGCCAACGAACTGTCGCCGTCGGTGGTCTTAGGATCGATACAGGAAAGGTCGCAGAACTCATATAATTTCCTCAAGTCGACACGGTATTATGAATTATCTACTTTAATGTTTTGCGCAGTTGCTTCCATAATGCCTCGTGCGACCGATAATTCTGAGCGGCTATAGTCAGCTAGCGATGACTCACGACTATCGCCGGATCGCGCGATGAATCGAGGAAATGTAGCGAGCGAAATTAAATTAACCGTGGACAGCGGGATATCCCCATCGTGACTTTATAATATTAGATTTTTATAACCGGTTTTTCATTTAGTTGGCAAAAAAGAAAGGTTGACCTCGTGTCAATTATCGAGCCATCTTAATCAAGGTCTGTCTGGCTGCAAGCACTTTATTCACTGGACAATGCCTCGCCGATATAATGGAACTATATTATTCATTTTTGCGGTAATGGAAGAGATAATTATCAGTGACACAAGACGAGTTTATCGGTTCTGGAACGTAGAAGCAGGCTCGATCGTGCGGTGCAGGAAGCGAGAGAAGATTGTTAGAGTAATATAAGAAGGAACTTCACGACTGTGAAGTTTAGGTTGCAAAAAGAGTCCATTTTCGCGCGGCGGCGCCTCGCGCGGATTTTTAATCATTACGCGCGCATTAGACTCATTCAGGAGCCATTCGTGTATATAGACCTACCGCAAGCTCGCGCATTCCATTAACGGATAATACCGAATGGTAAGGCGAGTGACCATGTGCCCGGGGTAATTTCGTAATGGCGTCGTTTAATCGAAATTTATCGGAATAATATGAAAAGAAATCGATTTTCTTTCCTTTCTTTTATTTTTATTTCTTCATTTATGCATTCGAAGCTCGGTGTGCGCTCGGTGTAAATTCTCTCCATTGACCGTGCACTTCGCGACACTAACAATAAGCGCGATTTGGTAACGGCGAATAACGTGATTGATTTGTAGTTTAACTCAATTTATCGCGACGTGTTTTACAGATACAGAAAATGACGGAACGCGCACGGTAGATTTAACATACAGCAATGAGAACGTATACCAGTTTATTTTTCATCATATCGCTCTCAAGCTAGAAATAATATCCACTTCAGCCATTTTGATCTCAACCGCAGAGTCCAACTCCTCTTTTAGTCCATAAACGTGATTTGCAGCGGACGATGAAAATATTTCTATTTGATCGGGTGCAATCTGCTGAATTTTTATAGAATAAAACTTGCGAGACAATTTCGGTAATATTATTTCAACTAAAAAGATCGTGATATATTTTTTATCGTGTGCTAGATGAGTTTCGAATGGCCGCCGAAAATGTCGCGAGTTTCAAGCAATTTTCGTAGTTTTGCTTCTTTCATTGTTGGATATGTTGAATGCCCGACAAACTAAATTCGTCATGGAAACTAGTTGTTACGTATTAACTCGCTAAACCGGAATATCTTCGCGCGGATCGTTGCGAGAGCAAATCTCAGAGAATCAAGTCTCGAGAAGACCAAGTCGACGTTAATTCCGCACGGTGCCGCATTAACGTCAAACTTTGGGTGACGCGCAGACGTCTTGCACAAACTTATAATAATAATTATCATTATTATGACGTCGTTCAACAGTGCTCCCGCGAAGCGCAAAGTCTGCTTTACAGCCTCCGAGGATTTGACGTTCGCGAAACAGTCAGGCCGGTTGAAATCGGCGAACGACGACGACGACGACGACGACGACGACGGTCGCTTCGTAACGAGTTGTCTTAAAGTTTCTCGACGAGAGGGCAAATCGTTTGCGCGCGCGCGCCGTTTGGATGAATCCATCCAGGCAGGACGAACCGAAAGAGAGATCCTTCCCTTGTTAAATTTAACCCCCGGCGCGCCTATTTCAAAGTAAAATAAATTCGAGTTGCGATTTTGCGCATGGCATTAATGCACTCTGCGAAATATGCAAAATGTGTCTATACGTCTTGCCTCTGTCTATCTTATTGTCAAGAACTATGAGATTATTTTATTTATCAAACATTGATCGTTTTACTATTATATATGATACATCAGTATGGTGAAATTAAAAGTTACGCAATTATATTTAATCTAAAATTAATGAAAGTAAAACGCGACAAAATGTCGATCTTATTATTCAGTTTGAGCATGGGGTGATATTATTAATCGCAATAATGCGTGGTCTTCCCTTATGTGCTATCGATCGATCGTGCTATTCTAATAGCATTAGATAAATGGATTCTCTGATGAATGATGAATGATCGTAGGGGAAAAGCTAGAATAACAAAATATATTAGATATAGGGTATAGCGTCCACACGACAAATCCGGGAGAATTCAGACAATCAGAATCTGTCGATGTTAGAGAACGAAGTAAAGTGCGCGGCGCTTTCGAATGCGAGAGTAATCGACTTCGAAATGATGCCGACGCGACGTACGGAAAACTTTCTTGCTGCGCTCAACATAAAATTGGATTGTATTTCAAGTATGTCAACGCTCTGGGAAGCCCTACGAGCCGCTGTAATAGAATCCCTATTTATAATCGAGTTCGTTTGCTATGCTAGTATCTCCGTATAGCATTACTCGTTTTTACTCGTTTTCCGACGACCGACGGATTTGCATGTTTTATTTTATTTCATGAGTTTTTTTTATTAAATAATTGTATAAATAATTCTAAGAGCTATATATATAACTGCAAAATTCAATTTAATAGATTAAATTTTTCTGTGTTTCAATCTCTTTAATACGTTATTATGCAGTAAGATTGTATAATTACAAAATGCATACAGATAAATATTAATAATATCAATGCAAATAAATATATTAAGCTTTTTTCTTTTTCTTTTTTATTAAAATTGCAATGTTAAAATGTATTTGCAGAACAAGTCTATTTTATAGTCATATTTCTGCTAAAAACGCAGTCTAAACCAGTCTTGAGACATGGTACAGTTTAACAAATCTTGAGATCAATTTGATATTTGTTTTATTATATTTGTAATTGCGATTTGATTGAGGACTAAATTAATTTTTATAAATTGCTTTTCGATCAAAACAAAAATAAATTTTATCTTTAATGTTTAAATGGAATAATGAATAAATAAGTATTTAAATTATTATTAAAAACAAAATAAATTATTCTCACGTAACGGTTAAAATTTTCTAACAATAATATACATTTATACCTGTATCAAACAGATTGAAATAAATTCTCAATTTATTGAAAATTTAATACTCGATACTATAAAATGTTTCCATTCTGAACGTTCTTTCGATCGAATGAAATTAATCATCATCCACGACAATATTAATGAGTCCATAGAACGAAGCATACGATGTCTCAAAATAGCACATTTATCGAGCTTAATTAAAAATACAAGCGGCGAACAGGATAATTGGCGATTTTATAAAGCATTAAATATTTCGAGACGATAACAGTTCCGCTGGTACGCAGCCTTGGCTTTTGTTATTATAACATAACGTACAAGCGTTGTATACAAAGTCTCCGCGCTCCCGCGCTTCCGCGCCCCCGCGCCAAGGCCATCGCGCTTAGCGCGCTGCCGCTATCATTTGTGCGTCGAGACTCGAACTGATAAGTAGTGGCGCGTGCTGCTCCGCGTATTACATTATCTCTCGAGACGTGTTCACGGCAGGTACAAGGCGTAAACGCGATCACTTCCTATACGAGCATCTCTTCCCTACAATCGATTAATTTCCATGATTTCCGTAGATTCGATTATTGAAACGACGAGTTTCTAACAGATAAATATCTCACGAACCTCATTTGCTTGCGATAAAAACCGAAGGACAGTGGAATTGTAAATTATTTATTCTCGATACTTATACATGTTTTTTGATAATTATTTTCTCGCAATATTCGGATTTGAATACATTTTTCGTTGATTTTCTAATTTTCGCGTTTTAAATGTAATTTTCTCCCGCCGTTATAAGATTGAAAACGCGAAGTAACTCATGATTTGCAAATCAAGTCACTCGAGAAACAGCATATATGTGTTTTACGTTTTATCTCGTGTGTTAAACATTTCCTGATAATGAATCGACGGCTCTTTTGCAACATACAACCTTCGCTTTATGTTCGCGAGACTTGAAGTAGTCAGCCCCGCTCCGTCGTGGCATTAATAAAGGCCGATCTACATAAGACGCTGGAGGTAGGACGCAGTTGCGAACGCGAGATGACGTTTTATCGCACGCAGCGTGCACGCATTTGCAAATTGTTCGCAACGACGCAACGCAGAAAGTTGAGGTTGGTTCAACTCGTCGCGTATGGCCGATTTGCGAATACGTGTACGCTGCGTCTGACAAAACGTCATCTCGCGTTCATGTATGCGACCTGCATCCTGCCTCCAGCGTCTTTACGTAGATCGGCCTTTACCGTTCAAAACGCGATCGCGACAAGATGTCCGAGCACGACGACTCTCCGTGGTCATTAACATTAATAATTTTATCGTACCGTGAATTTAGCTAATGCCACAATTGACGACTCGTTAACATATATCCAGATAACGATTATTCATTAAAGTAAATATTTTACGTTACAATACTCCGTCGTAGCGGAGTAAAATTCGTGTCGTGTATGATCAACGACGGGAGTGCCGAAAGTATCATGCAATTAACGTAATATCGGTAAAGGCCTTCACACATAAAATGCCGTAAGGACGTAAAATGTAAGCGTAAGAAAATTGATCAATCCCAATCGAGTATTTTCCCCTACTGTGGTTACGGACAGCACAATACTTGATTGGGATTGGTCGATTTTCTTACGCTTACGTTTCACGTCCTTACGCGATTTTATGTGTGAAGGCCTTAATTAGTGCGTAGCTAATCGTGTTTGCGAATGAGTGTCGTATGAGTGCGATTAACATCTGTGAGGAGCACGGGAAAAACATCGGTTGATGGTGGAGCAACTTACGGATTTGTGAGTAAACCTCTGTTTTTCATTTTATTTCTTACTTACAGAATTGATCATTTGTTTTAAATATAACTTGACTCGTTTCAAGATACGAAATTTCATTCTCACTTATACGGTTTTTGATGTACGTAACGGCTACGAATGGGGAATTAATGGGATTTAAAATTAATAATATGAACGCCTATAGCTCAGAGATTTCTGGATTTATACTTTTACGATGATGTAATTTTAGTATAGCCGACACGTATGTCAAATTCGATAAACCTAGAGGAATTTATACGCGCCGAGAAGCAGCAATATTCCGAATGTTCATCAGTTTCAACCGACCAGAAACGGTGCTTGGTAACGTGCCTTGTTAACGGCCCCTCCGAAATTGCAGTATCTTAGAGCATCAGCCGTTCTCTGTCGCTGCGTCTCTCTCTCTCTCTCTCTCTCTCTCTCTCTCTCTCTCTCTCTCTCTCTCTCTCTCTCTCTCTCTCTCTCTCTCTCTCTCTCTCTCTCTCTCTCTCTCTCTCTCTCTCTCTCTCTCATCCCCTTTCTCTCCTCTGTCCCTCCCTCTCCCTCCTGTCCTGTTCTTCTTGCACCAAGAGCACGTAGACGCGTGTATACCATTTCTGTCGAGTTCGTCGTTATAACGGCCCTGTCTCGAAACTACCTGTCTCGCGGTGTAAACGAGTTTCGCTAATTTTGGGAGAAACTGCGAAGTTCCTCGACTGAGGATACTCATAGACGGCGCGATCCAGTTTCCGAGCGCTTTTCGTGCGCCGCATTTTCGGAAATCTCAGTTTAATGAATCATCTTGAGACGATCATCGACGTTTGTATCGCAGTTATAATTTCCGAAGAGATAAAAATATATATATAGTAACGTAATTATTAATCTTCTTTTAATACGAATAAACATTATGTATCGCAAAAACGAATTTTATTGTGGCACATTATATTGCAGTATAATATAAGAAAAAATTTTTGAAAAATAGAGTTAGATTCGAGAAAAAGAAAGATTATGGAGATGATATTTAATAAAATTCAATCTCGTGGAGAAACTTTAGTCCCCTTCTTAGATTTGTGTGTGTAATATCTTAATCTCTGTTTCAATTATCGCAATTGCTTAATATTTAACCAATAAACTTTTGTTACTTATGTAGTTCAACGTTTGTGGTTTAAAATTATATTTATTATTTAGTGTCGTTACAATTAGCTTTCATGTCTTGTGTTTAATATTTGGAATAGATGCGATACGCGCGTTATTGTAGCAAGCAACCAGTCGCGCATATACATATGCACGCGCATCGGTTAACGCTAATTATGCACGTAAGCGAAGGTAACGAGATATGCGAGTTTCAATATTCAAATGCGTATAGTAGCTGCGATGAAGGGGTTTATTAAACTTGAGACATTGCGAAAACGAAACAGAATCGTGACGTTGCAATTAAAGTAGATGATATCCATAAATTCTCCATTTAATCACGCGCGTAAGACAATACTCCGGTTATTTAATTCTGTGATTCACCATACAACGCTTTTAATAGCGTCCAAAGATATCGATTTTATTAAATAAGATAATTTTAGAGAATTCTGGGCTTTACATAATATAGGACTAGCGAGAAAATTTTAGACTGCGCTCTCTTTATTAATTTGTTATCACAATCTCTAAAATTGAATTTTGGAAGTTCTTATATTATATAAAATAATTAGATTTAGATTTTATATATGAGATTGATTTTTTAATGATGAGATTTATATTTTATATATGAGATGAGTATATTTGTCTTTAATACTTCGTGCAATCCATAAAATCTATTTGATGGTTATCCGAGAAATATCTTTCAAATTTGCTAAATATTTGCAATTTTACGTGATACCGTGGTGAGTATGGCCGAAGAGATCTAATTTTACTCATATACAGGCGTAGATGGAATGAAACGCGCGGCGCTGACGTTAACGCCTCAGCGGGATCGACGGCTGCCCGCGAGATGAATTATGCGATCGGGATTCATGGAATCTGCCGGGTTAGGCGGGCTCCCGTGGCTGTAACGCCGGTATACGTCCGTGTAATTTCGCGGCCGTATCGCGGCCGATTTACGACCGCGCCCGGACCGCGAAGCGTGCTAGGCACGAGTCGATCGCACCATCGTAAAGCCCAGAAGAGCGCGTGATTTTACCGCTCTACGATCATCGATCTCGCATCCAGGAGATTGTTTTCCCGGCAATCGCACTGCGGCGTCGATCCCCCGATGTGCCGCGAGTTCTTTAGCCCCTTTCCCGGTTATACAAAATTCCGATTGTAATAGAAAAGGCTGACGTAATTGAATCGAAATTTTTCTCATTTTTTTCTACTTTATATAAAAAGTTCAATTATATTACAATATAATATTTAATTTATATATTCAATTAGTTATATGTATAACATTATATTGTAGTATATAATTAGTTACTATATATTTTATACAATTTAGACGGAAGGTGTTTAATACACACATTAACATTACAAGAATTAACATTCTTAATTTTATATCTATTTCTCAAACCGTTATTATATATCCTTTGATAATCGATGATACAATTAAATTTATTTCAAACGTTTAAAAATATTTTTGTACCACCGCGTGTAATGTATTTGTGCTGCAATTTATTAAGAGATAAAATAACTTTTCTGAGCAAAAAGTAACTATTAAATTTTCTACGAGGTGTAGCAACGCCCATTGTTGTTACATTATCGATTTACGCAACGAAATCGGCGGAGAGACGAAGCACTTTTATGCCGAGATTAATACGGTATATAAAATGTCTCCGCGGATTTTTCTTTTTGTCTCAGCTTCATTTTTCTACGTAGTATAATCACGCGGTTTATTGGCGACACGTACTGAGTTACCGCGCGAAAAACGTCGCTGTGAAACGCGATGGTTTTATGACGCTGCCGTAACTGAGAATGTATTTCTCGTGGGAACATATTCGCGAACAGTCCGCGCGAGGAACGCTTTATTCCCGATAACCGAGATCGTCCGTAAATGCGTATGAAACATTGAAGATATTAATCGGTCGGTTACATTTGCGCGCATTTAACGTTACAACGGAGGTTTTATTCAAAGCTATATAGCTTTTTTGTACGGTTTGATGCATGGCATCGATGCGCCGTAAACCCGCTTTTTAACCGTGCGTTTTGAAAGCCGCGCGTTTACTACTCACTAATCTTCGGGAATTACGCGTTCCTTTCGCTCAATACCCCGTGAACTCTCGCGGATCGAAGCGGAGCGGGATAGCAGAAAACGATACAAAAGTAGCGGGATCACAGAAGACCAACAGCATCGCAATGGAAACGGCATAAATGTTGCTGCGGTTGCTTTGCGCAAACGCGGTCGATCGGATAGAAGAATTCGTTTCATATCGCCCCTTCATGCTCGAACGAAGCTCTATGATGCATGTAACTAATTACGCCAGCCAGTTTCCCTCTTATAGCCGAGCAACCGTGAATTTTACCTTTCACGAATTTACGTGAATCACAGCCGTTGGTCACGACTCTCTATACTAAATTTAACAATATTAAATGCATTTGCTTTTACGATGTGACGTGGTATAATCTAGTTCTAGTATCAAGAAGATATTGCGTTGGAACAGTGAATTATATTGTGCTCTTGATGCTTCATAACGTTTGCGTTAGGATTTAGCAGATATTTTATTATCCAGCGAGAATTTAATTAGGAACCTATTTTGCAATGATGGAACTTTAATATTAAATTTTGTTGAAGTCAAGATTAACAAGTGAAAAGGAGCCCTGAGAGTTCAATCGGTTGACGGTGCGTAAGTAGGGTACATTATAAATCGGACATTTCGGCTGTGCTTCGAGCCATCTTCAGCGATGCGGTAACAATTAATTAAATCAAAATGATCTCACGTTCTCCGGTGAGAAATGAGTTAGTAGAATTCTCGAGTAGCTCATTTCTCGCTGGAGAACGTGAGATCATTTTGATTTAATTAATTGTTACCGCATCGCTGAAGATGGCTCAAAGAGGAGCCGAAACATCCGATTTATAATTATCCATCCTAGCAGTTATTAAAGATCGATATAACTTACGCACCGTCAACCGCGTTGAACTTTCAAAGCCTGTTTTTACTTGTTAATTTCATTATCGATAGTCCCTTGTTTATCCAATTATTTAAAGTTAAAAATTGCTTTAAAAAATATTAAAATATTGAATTTGAGATTCCGTTATTTGCTTGTTTCTTTGTAGCGTAATTACCAAATAATCAATTTATATTTTATGTTAAATTGCACTCTGTGAGTTGAAATTTTGCAAAGAAGATGCCTGCTTCAGGTTTGTCATAGAATAGTTTAGAGAATATCTTATGAAGTGCTGATAACATTTTTCTAATGCGTATACGACAATGACATTTAGAACATTCCTCTTTTTTTTACTGTTATTATAAAGCGCAATGTATCTGCCTATTACGCTTTTAGAGCATTTCAAACGCCTTAACACGTAAGGAGAACGTTTTATTTAAATTATCCTCTTGAGTCGCCCGATGTCGGGTAATTGTTTTTTTCATAAAATTTTGCATAATGCATATTCGATAATGCGTATGCACGTGCCGCCCGTATACGTAATGCAAACTGTATAATTTTACAATGCCATAACCAACTCCGATGTAAAGGTTGCAGCTACATACATAAGAAGAACCAGGCGGTTAATGATTGTCGTAAAACTATACGGTCTTTTATATGGCTTTAAAGAAAATCTCTTTAGTTTTATACGTCACAAAAGCACGTATCCAGTCATCACTACACGACGATTCGAATGCATAATATGGTATCCCAATAAATCACAGAGAAAATTATGTCGCGCGATCTACATTAGATTTGAAATTTTCTTACAGGGTGAGATATAATTTTAGCAGTGGAATCAAAGCGCATATTTTTTTCATAATTGTTTAAATATTTATTTGCATGTATCATACATAAAAAAGAACCACGGCACCAAAATATCCTAGGTGAAATAAACATTTTGACACCAAAAATAAGACTATAGAAATGGCTCTTGAAGCACTTTGACGAGCTTTAAGATAGGTTTATTTTTAGTGACTTGGTAAGAATTAGCGAAAATAGATAGGATGGGATTGCTAAAACACTTCGGGCTCTCTTATTATTTATATAAATAAAATATAATTTCCATGTATTATAGTACGATGTAACTTTTTTAACATAGAAGTCGTCACTATTTTTAAATTGTTAATTCAGTAATACTATTATTTTCGTCTATGGCAAACTTTTATTTTTATTTTTAGATTTTGCATAAATGTCAAATTGTAAAATTATTACGAACATCAATTTCTCGATATATTTTTAGTTACTAATATATTATTATACAATAACATGAAATTTAGCGCTTAGAACGTTCTATTGGATATTATTAATACACGAATTTGGGTATTACGAGTCTCGTCCAATTATAACCAACTCGCGTTTCGATTCCACTGAAATACCGAAAGGGTTAATGGAAGCTATTGCCCGATGAATATTACGGTGAATAACGTTTCCGATCCCGTATAATCCGCTTCGTTATACTTAATAATAGAAAGCATAGAAAACACCGAAAATAGGGTGAAACTAATCTATCGGAATTCGACTCGGCGCAACGTAGTGGAAATTGAATTTTTGCGCAAACTTCATCAAAAGGCGCGCGAATGTGATGCGAGATTTTCGCTGGTATTTAGCACCAGGGAAAGAGCGTTATTAAAATCATGTAACGGATTTGGGGAGGCGGCCGCCGTGGTTCTCGGACGATCGTATTCCTCTCGCAGCCAGCGCCACATCGCGAAATCCATTTTCTCGGAATAATTGCTGGCGAAAGAAGTCTCGGGGCCTTTTCCCCCTCCTCTCGTCGTCACGGGGATAATCCGCGCGGCGAACGAAAGAAGGGAGCCGGTAAAAAGGTGCGGGCAGAAACGAGACGGCGCGATCTGCTTTTGTGGAATCTCTAGCTTGGCTGTAATTAATTGGCGGAGGGAGAACTGAAAATGATAGACGCAAGAGATCCAGACGGATATTTTTGATTCCGCGAATGTGCATAAAGTGCACGAGCCAATTAGCTTTCTGTCTCTCTCTCTTCCTCTCTCCTCCTTTTCTCTTTCTGTTCCTCTTGGAGAACTCTGAAAACGTTCATTTTAATTCTCATGTCCATGATCATCATTTCGAGATATCGAATAATGTTCAAAACGAAAATTGCGCTTTGACTTCGCTGTACGTTGTCCGGTTATCGATTCGGAATTATCAGTTTTCTCCGATTTCTCCCACGTTATTCGCATGTAAATGTAGAAACGGTTATGATAATTATTATCGAATTATGTAACAGCGTTGGTTATCCTATAATGATTAGCTTTTTATCAGAAGCAATTTTTATCGCGGCAAGAAATTGCTAGAGAAAAATAATATAGATATTTCATTTCCATACTTTATTTTATCATTCAACAATAATACGATTTACATCTTTTTTTTTACCATATCGTGTCCAAGTTTTCTGCCCACTTTCTCTCTAATTATGTAATTAATATTACAGTGTACATACTTTCTTATTTTATAACACTATGATTAATTGCTATATATTATACAGGATCAAAATTGCTTTCTAAAAGCAATCTTGTACCAGCGATCTCCCCGAAAGCGCAGTTCCCTGTGTGTGCTATCGATAGGGGATTACTGCTCAGCATCGCATATGGAGATTTATATTCATGAACGTTGTCCCTAAACGAGAACGCCATACACACGCGGCGGTTTCCTAAATATTATTTTCTCCCGGAATCTCGGGCGTACCTAATCCTTCGCCGACGAGGGTGCATAGATGCATACACAGTCGCGTAATGGGTTTAGGCTCAGAAGAAGGGGTGACGTCTCGTCGAGTTTCGCAGAGCGCCGCGTATAAGTGGATTAACGAGAGCGACGATCTTAATCCCATTACACGTTATGCTTAGTCAGGTACTAGCGATCTAGCTAAGTTCCCCGATAGCCCGATTTATTTCAAATCGAGAAAACGAGCGCGGTTCTTGGAAACGCCGCGCCGTGCGCGAGCGGAGAGCTGCAACTAACTCCCAGCTCCGTAAATTGGCTGCCATTTACGGGACGATAATAGATTTTAATCATCGTCTCGCTGTTTCGCCAGCTGTTCGTACAATAAGAAACACGCGCCCGCCGATTCATCTTTCACGCGCGTCCATTAAAGCACCGGAAACGATATTTCGTTTTTTCCATTAAGTCGCGCTTCCGCGTGCCAGTGATATTTCGTTTAAATCCCGTTTGTCCGAAATGAAAGTTGGCTTTTTTCGGCTACCGTTCCATACCTCCCGTTCAAACATTTTCGTCGTGCAAATGTCTGATGAAAAATTCAATCACTGCTAATGGGAAAATCTGTTAAATCGGATTATTCGCGCGAGTTATATCGGACACGTAACCGAAACTCAATAAGTCCGCCCGCAAATTTTATGACTTGACGCGTACCTACGTTTTTTTTTTTTTTTTTTTATAAGACATATAGTAACGAATAATGCATATGTGTGAAACTTTAAAAAGTTTTTTGTGATGTTCGATATTTCTTTCAAACTTTGGTATTATTTAAGTATTATTGAAGTCTGAAGAGTCATTAATTCTTAAACAATTTTAAGTTGCTCGCACATATTTATTAGTATTTTTTGTGACAAAGATACTTTTATTTATACTAAAATTAGAAAATTTTTGCACTGTCGGGTGTATCGAATTTCACGGTCACGCTATAGCACGTTTTTAAATCTCCCTCGCATACGGGGCTGTCAAGAGAAGAAGAAAAACGGTGGGAAATAGAAAAGCTTATGGTAGCTTACGGTAGCTCGACCCGGGGAAACTCATTTCCTCGGTGCAGAATCGGCCAGTAGTCCGTACCAAAAGGCGATCAACGATGGATTTTCCGAGCGCTTTGCCGGCGGTAACCGATTCCGCTTCATCCACTCGCGCGAAGGCGAAAATGCGCGCCGGAGTATCTCGGCATTTCGCCGCGATCGCGAATACAAGGCGAGCAAGCGAGCATGAGCATCGCACTGTTTCTTTGAATTGTTACGGCTTTCTTTCTCTTTCGTTTTATTCATAGTGCAGCGCCGTATCAGGGGATTGATGCCCGTCCAGTTCATGGATCAAACGCGGAAGATTTTTTTGTGGATAACAGAAAATAAATTTTTCCAAATAAATTATAATAAACAGTTGTTACGTTTAACACCGTTAATATTTGACGCCATTTTTTTAGAATGGAATGCATACTTACACGTAGAGAGAGTTGCAGGATTTTTGCGACATAAATTAGGCGCACATTGCTTTTCCCGTCATTCCAAGATAAACCGTTCCCCACCTTTGTAAACCATAACGGTGTTGAAGTGCACGAGGGATTTACGAGTTTGAAGAGATTACGCTTTCCTCTTTTAAGAATAACATGTTAGGTTGTCCGACAGCTTTTCGTCCCGTAATAGAATCACAAATTCATCCACGGAGGGTGAGAAATTGAGTCGCGAGTAATATCGATGTCTCGTCGTTACATCACACACGGGAAAATTAATGAGAATTCTTATTCCGACTTATAGCGTTCCTGTTAATATACGTCACTCCGCGCACGACCGTCTCTTCACGTCGCGTCGGGAGCGCGACGGGGAGGATGGGGCGGTCGGTCTCGATCCGCGCGCTCGAGAAAATTGCATTGTCGGGCGGGATTTACAGGTTTGAGGAAACTATGCGACGCGCCGCGACACGACATGGAGAAACAATTAAACGCTTCCCACGCCGCGCGGAAAACTTCGAATGCAATTTTCGTTTATCGGTCCTGGTTCCGGCGTCGGTTAGATTACCGAGACTCCCCTCTCTCTCTTTCCCTCGAAACAGCCGATAGCGACATCTCGCCTGTCATTCGCCTGCTTCCTCCCCCCGGCGGCCGGCGGGGGAGGAAAAGCGCGTCTTTATTTTCCTTCGGGTAGCAGGCCAAATTCCATTACGATCCAGGCGCGCGTTTCCTCCGCGCTCTTCCTCGTTATCCTGCCCTCGTTCGTCGCAGAAATGTTGCTCCTTGTTTAGAAGTAACGTTGACGTATCCGGCAACCTCCCTCCGGCAATCGGTGATCCCGCCGGGATTTAATCCGCATCCGAGGTAGATGGGGAATCGAAAGGATACTTGAAACTCGATTTTCGGTCTGTACCGTGAGCAGAGACGGAATAAAGACCCCGCACGCAGAGAGAGACGCTCTTCAATGGCGACCCTTTCGCGAGATATCGGGGTATAAGGAATACCGCGCTATCTGAAAGATAGCGATCTCGAGATTCTTTCAAACGAATGATACGACGACTTTAGCCCGCTCAGAGAAACTGTGAGTCGCAATAATTCATTCGTGCTAATACTTGAAGTAATCCGCGCGAAGTGACGTATCTCCACTGAATATTTATCAGATGACATAACTGAGAAAATATTAACATTTATTTTTATTCTGTTCTAGATTTTTATTTGACCAATGTGTCCCGATAACTTGTTAATACAATAAACGAGTTGTTATTTAGTTATTAAAATAAAAATGCAAATATTTTATCGCGGTATAATTATTTTGCCGAGTTTTACTATAAATGAATTTATGATTCTATTACGAGAATAACGAGCAATTTTTGCTTTCTTCTCTAACTCCACATTGATTTATAAGGTTTGCGAATGGATTAACAAATAATGTCGGAATAACTTTTTAATGCTAAATAGGAAGATAGTTTAAACAGGGATGAAGTAATTGCCCGCATTTCTATTGCGTCAGATAAGCTAACCCGTAATCTGCGAGCGAAAATTTCAAAGCCGACACTGACGTTCCCGTTATCGTCGTCGTTACTCGCACGGGAGCTGCGTGTCGTTCCCTGGGAAAATACGACAACTTTGCTCTCTGTGTAACAGCACCCGCACTTGCTTTTATCCCTATCAGGCGCTGGGCGAGGGAGAAATCCGCATATAACTTCCTCGGTGTTATCGACTCCACGAAACCGAAGAGTGTATCGCGAAATAGAGATAGTCTCAACCACGGCGCCAACTCGAAGGAAAATATCTATCGCTCCCTTTACAAACTCCACGTACGATCAAGATAAATGTAATTTGTGTGTAAAGCAACGATTGGAGATCTCTAAGTCAACCAATTTTCTTAATTTCGACGTTGCAAGAAGTTTCTTTTAAAAAGATCAATTTTGAGTCGAATGCAATGCAACTTTTGACATTATTAGAAATATGTGTCATTAAAATATGTATTAAACTTTAGAAGATAGTCCAGTAATATTATATCTGCACACACGTGCAGACGTAACAATCACACACACGCATATACACAAACTATTATTTCTCCTATTACATTTAATTGCAACAAGCGGATTAATTGAGTTTCCATCGAGATGTGTATTGGTCTCTCAATCGGCAAACCTCTCCATCGATCATCGAGGCATCGATAACCATTGTGCTGGTGGGACAGCCTTATTTACAGAATCCTGTCAGCGCGAACCCGGGAATCCTCCACGTCCTCTCCGTACGCCTCGTCG